>NW_011888963.1:2289406-2327390 GCF_000151845.1 Pteropus vampyrus
AAAGATACTATAAATAAAGTTAAAAGACAAATGACAGTTTCAGAGAAAAATATAACATATATAAGAAACAATAATTAATAATCTTAATATATAAAGAGCTTTTATAAATCCAGGAACAAATTAACAACCTAATAGAATTATTTACAAAAGGCATAAACCAGCAGTTCACACACACACACACACACACACACACACACACACAATACAGAGGCAATAAACATTTGAAACATGCAAGGGCCTTAAAAATTAGGTGGGGTGCAACCTCATTTAAAAACCAGGATAACTGAAACTTCAGCCAGCTTTTGTTGTTATTGTAGTTGGGATGGTAGTTCCTTTTCAGCTCTCTCAATGAGCAAAAGGAACTCTAGTGAGCTATATCCAAAGGGCTATGACCTTGACAGAAGGAGAAGTGAACCAATCTGATGACAAATAAATCGGAATTAAACTGGCTTAAACATGGGCCCAGAAACTAGACAGAGAGTCTTTCTGGTGCAGTTGTCTATGAATGTCTGTAGGGAAGCTCAACAGCACCATCTCAAAATAGTCAGACCTGGGTACATACTAATGAGCCCCTCTCTGGGCATATTCTCCTAGGCCAGACCACCAGGCTTCTGGATATGTATGTGGCATTGTTTGCTCAAATTCCAATGATTATATTCTTTGGAAACCATAGATTTTAAGACTTTAGATTCCTCAAATAAGGACTGAACAGGGTAAGATGTTAGCAAGTTGTACTAGCAAACTTTAAAAGTGCTGTATATGTAATGAATTTAAGGCCATGGAAAGAATTAACTCTCAAATATCCCCAGGTTCATGGACTAAGATTCTGTTGGGGATGGAAAATCTTGTGAAAGATCCAAGGAGGCAAGTGCAGGAGTAAGTAGCCATAGGAGTGAGGGAGGGGATGGAAGAATGCCTCTCTCCTTCTGCCACTGTTTGTAAGGGTCACACTTCCTTGAACTTGCTTCTGCCAACTGTTATAAAGATAAATAATAGAGAAAAAAATATATGGGATAAGGTAGAAGAAAAGAGTAGTCTTAAAATAATTTCGTAAAAAAGACTAACCTAAGAAGTAAAATTAGGAAATGAAGCAAAATAATTTTAAAAGATTAAAATAAGTTTGTGGAAAACACAAAGATGAAGGAAGAGAGAAACTGAGAGTTAAAAATTACTAAAAAGAGCAAGTAGAGAAGAAAAAGATTTAAGGGTAAACTCTCCTAAAAGCCAAAAAAAAAAAATGAGATTGATTTCAACATACTATATATACGGAAAAAAATTTTTTTAAAGATAAATAGCATTGAGTATGGATAAACCAAACAAATCTATAATATATAAAAAAAAATAAGATAACAGTTGTGAATTAGTTAAAAAGAAAGAGAACTGCTAAAGGCCATTAAGTTTTTGAGTGAGTATGATATCTTGAGTGAGTATGATATCCCAGGAAACAGGGTTCTGCTGTACCAGGAGCCTTGTAGGCAGAAAATTAGTGGAACAGAGGGCTACTCTTAATACCCTGGGACACCCAGGGGATTCTGGCTCCCAAATGTCCTCAGTGACCTGTGGAAGAATGTATCTGACTTCTACAGCTGATCCAAGCAGCACATCCTGGCCTTTGTAAACTCACAAGCCCTTGACTCGCTCCTCCTCTTCAATACATCCTTATCAGAATAGTATATTAGTATGACAATTAATAGATAACATGCCTGCTCAAGATCACCTTGCCAGGAAGTTGTAGAACTGGAATATGAACCCAGCAGCCTGAGCTCAGACCGTAAGTGCCAATCATTAAATTCTATGTTGTCCTGTAACCACTTTTAATACCTGTACCAGTGGATTTTCCACCTAATATATATTTGCCAACATTTTCACTTTTGATCATTGGGGATTTTTTTGGTTTTGTAATTCACAACCTTCTGTCGAATAAAAACAAACGCAGTTTTGATTTCATCTTGAAATACTTCCTGTTTCTTTGTCTTCCTCTTCCTCTGCTCCTTTGAAACAAAAGCTGGTCCCTTTCTTTTCTTCTCTTTTTTCCTTTCTATTATAAAGGCAAGGTATATACATTGATGAAAATAAAGGACTAACAAAGTATACAAAATAAGAGGAAAATATTCTACCACGTACAAACAACTAAAAATAGGACCCTGATAATGGTGTTATTCAAGTGCCTGAGCATAACTATAGAGACTAGGTAATTCAAAGCCTTTTCTCTAGAACATAATGCTCATTTTTGTGTAGCAGCAATCAATGACAGTGCTAGATCCATAATTAGAGTAACATCTTCTTTATTCTTGAGACTGAATATTTAAAAAATGAGCCATTCCAATTTGATACTACAGTAGTTTATCTTGAAGTAATGATGCTGTGTTTTCTCTTAACCACATTTTTAATTATTTCATCTCATTTTACAAAAAAACCACTTGCGTTGGAATCTTACTGATAATCATTCTTTACACATGTCTAATGGAGCGTAACAAAAACAGAGCGATCATGACTTCTATACTGATATGTTACATGGTATCTAATATTTTGGTGTTCTTTTACTTTAATGTACATATGACTCATTGATGCTTCTGAGTGACTAGTAGAGAAAGTAGTTTTAGAATCATTACTAACTTAAATTTCCATCCTCAGATTCTACCTTACTTTCTCATACCACCTCATTTAAAGTCTTTTGTGTTGAAAAGTATGTAATAGCTCTAAAAGAAGGTATTACGTGTTTCATCTGTTGTTCCAAAAGAAGCGAAAAACTAGACTATTAACCCGCTGTGTAATCCCTGCACAGACTACAATGGCTTTCAGTGGGAAGCCAGGCTCTGCCAAGAGCAGGGAGGATAGCAGTTTAAACATTACAGGGTCAAGTTCAGCATTTGTTCCATTCACAGAACTCCCACTGACATCAATGAGAGTTTTGTGCAGAGTAGAATTTCTTCCTCAGTTAAATGATTTCTGTAATGCCTTCTATTTTGCCAGAACATATCACACAAATAATATACTAAAGAAAGTATATGTAGTACTTCATTTTTTTTCAGGCCTACTCTTGATTTTAATAAAATGTCATCTACAAAAAGCATTTTTCTTATAAAATGCGATTTAAAAGGTAAATAAGCAATTTGACTGAGAATGTAAAGACTCATTCTAACCTCATCTGTTTGCAATTTTTTAGATTTGTTTTTGGCCTGTGATATAAAAATCACAATTGAGTTCAGTCAATAACCTTTGAAACTCTGAAATTTTATGCACTATGATATATCATAATTGACTGATTGGGAACATGGAGTTCTTAAAGTTATTAGGCCAACGTACGTGGAGCTAAATATTGATATTATTTAGCAAATATCTCTAGGTAAATAAAGTCCGCCAAAGAGAAAAGATGAAGGCACTGAATTTTATGTAATCGTTGGAAGGATAGGCAATCAATATTAGTGAAGAGTCTGAACACTACAAAGTAAATTTTACTGTTGTTAAGTAATACAATAACATTAATGAAAATTAATAAAATATTTTTTAAATGAATATTTATAATTTATAATTAGCCTATTGTTTAATGACAGTTTAAAGGGAACTTTTAAGGGAAAAGAAAATATTAGAATATTAAAATATTAAAATTCTTTTAAGAGAAAGAAAATGTTAGATTTTCTTTCTTTGAATAGCAATGGTAATTATCTGATTAACATTTTATCAGTTTGAGAAATTACACATTAATTTACATTATAAATTAATTTCAGTGTCTAACATCACCTTTGACTTTCAAGATTTAAAAAAATCTGAGGTTTCTTATAGACTCAAAAATCTGGTGTAAATTTTGCTTAATCTTCAGAAATATTTAAAACAGGTTGGATTCTAAACATCATTATTATTCTATTAAATAGCTTTGGCACGATGTATTCTTATTTTCTATAAGGGAGATGCCCCTATTTCACTGTTGCTCAGAAAAGTTTTTTAAAAGGTTATTTGGGGAAGAAGAAGGAGATAGAAAGTAAAAACAAAATGGAAAACAAAATAGTGATTTTGGCTTATGTAACAACTCGCTTCCTGCTACCTCCAGCCGTGGTCCAACTGCAATGTTTCAGAACGAACTTTAGTTTCTACAGAGGTTCCATTCCTCCTTCAAACTGTAACAGTGCCAGGCCTTTCAGAAAATCATGAGGTCATACCAACTATGATTTCTTAATGGTATACTCAAACAGTAAAAAATTCTGAGGAATTCAAACAAGTATCAGATATCACCAACATTTGTAGAGTATCTATTATGGATCCAGTATTGGGCTGGGCATCTCACGTGTGATATCTCCTAAGGTGATTTAAGAAATAGCAAGTTATAGCCATGCCACTCTGAACGTGCCCGATCTCATCTGATCTCGGAAGCTAAGCAAGGTCGGGCCTGGTTAGTACTTGGATGGGAGTCCACCTAGGAATACCAGGTGCTGTAGGCATTAAAAAAAAGAAAGAAAGAAATACCAAGTTATGAAGTTTTAGATAAAACCATAAAGTATATGGGAATTTTAGGAGGAATCAGTAGTTCCATGGTCCAAGGAATCAGAAAAGTCCCCATTTACGACTAATCATGATAAATAGTCAATTCTTTTGTGGTCTTTTGAGTTGGAGACTATTCACAGATGTGTAGGATGATGTGGCAGTCTTAAAATATATCCGCAAATTCTCTGACATTATGCTCACCAAAAGTGCAATCTATTAACACTCTCCTTGAAAATGGGCTGGCTTTTGCTTCTGCTTCAACCAATATAGTACAGAAGGAATGGCACTATGTGACTTCCCAGGTGAGGCCATAAAAGGCATTGTGCTACCACTTTGTTCACTGGAATACTAACTTTTGAAGACATCCGCTTCAAAGTAAGACTTCTGTCTGTCCTGAGGCCATCATGTGTGAGAAAGGTCAAATTAGCCCTCTTGGACTTTTGGCTTCTCACTTCCAAAATGACCAAAAAAGAAACAATGGACGTGCCAAAAAGAGTCGGGGTCTTGTGCAGCCTATTCACTGCACCAATTGCGCCCGATGCGTGCCCAAGGACAAGGCCGTTAAGAAGTTTGTCATCTGAAACATTGTAGAGGCCGCAGCTGAGAGGGACATTTCCAAAGTGAGTGTCTTCAACGCGTATGTACTTCCCAAGTTGTATGTGAAACTACATTACTGTGTGAGTTGTGCCATTCACAGCAAGGTAGTCAGGAATCACTCTCGTGAGGCCCGGAAGGACCGAACACCCCCACTCCACGACCTCCACCAAAGCCCATGTAAGGAATTAGCTCTGAAGAACTATTCTCTGGAAAAAAATAAAGCGGAAATTATACTTAAAAAAAAAAAAAAAATTAGCCCTCCTGGAGAGACTACAAGGGGAGGCCCTGTGACTGCACATAGGAATTGAGAAAGAGAGCTGCCTGGCCAGTCACTAGCTGTTCCAGCCTTCCTTCCCCACTCTGCCCTGTAAAACTTCCCTGCTGATCTGTTATAGCTATAGCCACCATCAAATGAGAAATTTCAAGAGCCAGAACTCCCCCAGCCAGCCCTTCCCAAATTTCTGACCCAGTGAAAATAGGAGATATAATAAAAGGATTATTGCATTTAAGTCATTAATTTTGGGATGAAGTGTTACACAGCAATAATAACCAGAACATATGTGAATTTTTTAATTTAAAATCATTTTGATATTGAAAAATTTTAAATATATTCAAGAGTAGAGAGACTATACAATGAACTCTCATGTATGTTACCCCGATTCAACATATTAAAACTTTTGCCTCATTTGCTTCATCTATTCCCCGTTTTTGCTTTGCTGAAATATTTTGAACTGAATAACAGACATTGTGTCATGTCAAGTGTCATATGATACTTTCGTATGAATATGTATAAAGAATGGACATTTTCTCACATAACCAAAAGGTCATGATCACACTTAACAAATTTAACAATAATTATTTGGCATCCTCTAATATCAGAGGATATTTCTTGATTGTCTCAAAAAATACATTTCCTGATCGTCTCAAAAAATGTGTTTCTCTAGTTCTTAGAATAAGAAGAATCCAAACACGTCTACACACAACATTTGGTTGTTGTGCTTCTTAGCTTCTTTTCATCTAAAACAGTCACTCCCTGTCCTTCGCTTTCCTCCCTGCCATTAACTGGTTGCAGAAACCATGTAAGTTGTTTGAAAAATTTTGCTTTCTTGTGGTGTCTTTTAACTTGTTCCTTTATCCCCTGTACTTCCTGTAAATGAAAGCTGGATCAAGAGAATTAATTAGATTCAAGGTCAACTCCCCCCACCATGGGGATACTTGGTAAGTGCTGTGTGTTTCACAACACATCACATCAGGAGGCACAAGATATCTTGTTGTTCTACTTTTAGAGATGTTAAGATTGATCAATCATGTGCTGACAGCCTTATTATTCCTCATGGTAAAGTTCTCATATGCCTTTCAATAAATGGTTGCATTCAATGATGATTGTTGTCTCAATCAAGTATTTCATCATTGCTACTGGGTTGTCATTGCTTTCAGGCCTTTTCAGTGAGAGTACTAAGAAATACGTATATTCGAAAAAGAAAAATAATGCTGATAGAAATGATATTTCTAATTGAAATTTAACATTGTAACGATGTAATCCTGTAGGATTTTTTACTTATGTTTTTGATTTTCTATTTATTTTTCTTACACTGAAAATCTTTGTTCGTAACATCATCAATATGATTACTATTTGCATCAATCCATATTTTAAAATAGCAACATTGCCTCTAACAATTAGATACAGAATAGTTTCTAATTTCTTTGTGCTTCTATTTGTTCTTGGAATGTATTCTGTTAAGGTGTACCCTTGAAATAATTTTCTTTTTATCTTTTTAGTTGTGTCTCTTTGTGTTACTGACTTGACATTAAGTTCATTCGTTTCAATTCATTCATTTCAGTTTGTTAGGTTCCTTTGTTTAAGTCTGTTTTTTAATTTTTATAGATTGCTTAAAATTTTATTTTATGTTTTGAATATGTGAAATGTTTATATATTTTACATGGCCAAACTACATAACAAGATACAGTCAGATAAGTGATTTCATTTCTTCTCCCACCATCCTGTTCTCTCCTTTTTGAGATAGTCACTTTTATTAGTTCTGGTTTGAGTGTTAAATTTTTAAGAGATTTTCATTTATTTTTATGTTATTTTGAGAGATTGCGAGGGATGACAATTAGGCTTTCAGTTTAGTTGCTATATTAATTCTAAGGATCATGACAACTGTACATTTAAGAATAATTAGTCTTCAGATGAAGACTTTTCATAAAACCAAGTCATTTGGGACTTTCCGCCCTCTTGCTTCCCCATCAAATCCTTTTTAAAGTGGAGAAGTAGTTCTCTGCCTCTCTTCATCAGGATTATTTACCACCTCTACTGAAATGTCCTTATCTAGTTAAAAGATTTTTTTTAATGGTTAGAAAATAGAATTTATAATAGGATTCCACTTTACATAAATATGTTAGCAAGAGGCAAATTAATGATGTAATAATACCAAAATATTAATGTTACTTATTTATAAAGAGTGTAATTTCAGAAGATTTAACTTTCATTTTTACCTATATTTTCTAATTTTCCACAGTGATGACATACTTGTATAATATTAAAGGGAAAAATGCTTTCCAGTATGTAAAAAGATAGTCATTTTATTATAATAATTTTAAAATGTTTTATTATTATAAAATGTTACTTTATAATTATTTAAAAATAACTACATGAATGGAGAATTATTGTTAAGGGTATAGAATTTTTGTATGGGATGATGAAAAAGTTCTAGAAAGGGATAATGGTGATGGTTGCACAACACTGTGAATATACTTAATGCAGTGAATTGTACTCTTAAAATAGTAAGTTTTATGTTCTGCATATTTTACTACAATAAAAAATTTCAACAAGGTGGTAAAAAAATTTATCACTGATTAGCTCTAGTATTAAATGCAAATATGATGATCTTGCCATACTTCAGTTATGTTCTTTAGACAGGTATCTGAAACATTGTACATGCTCGGTATGTAAGAATAATAAATATAAACTAATATTTATTGAGAGACTAAATAAACATTTTATACTCAATAAGTCATTTAATAGTCTCAAAAGTCTATAGTGCAAGTACCATTATTATCTCCATTTTATATAGGAAGAAACTGAGTAAGTTACTTGTCAAAGTCCACTCAGCTATTAAGTGGCAAAACCAGGGTTTGACCCAAGGTCTGCTTGACACTAATCACTGCTCTTAACCACCATGTTACAGAAGTTAAACTTTGCCAGCTGTATGTTACTATATAGGGACTTGTTACACAGCATCCTTGTAGTTATAAAAAATTCTTTCATAACTTTGCAGCTATGAGTTTACTTTAAAAGTCTTCCATGTTCACTTTAAAACTTACAAAAGTTTTATTTTGTTTCAATTACAGTTGACATCCAACATTATTTTATATTAGTTTCAGGTGTACAGCACAGCAATCAGACATCCAACTTACGAAAGTTTTACATTTTTGTGTTTCTGCTATGTTTAAAAATTGCTTAATTGAGCTTCCATGAAAATCATTCCCATGGTTATTATTCTTATGATTTTTATAGTCATGTTGAATAGTGATAATCATGATATATTTACTTTATTTCAGCTAGAGACAGAGTCGATAAGAAAATACAATTTAATTCAAAAAAAAAAGAAAACGCAATTTAGGATGCATTTTTCTAAGGTGAGATCAGCAGTGTTCTAGAAATGCTGGAGGGAAAAAGAAATCACGCAATTATCTTTTTAAATCTGGCAACCTCAGAGTCTCCAGGGGAGAGGAACAGGGTTTGGGGCAAGCTTGACTTTAAGAAAGTCACCTCATACATTCTTCTTTCAATTTGGAAACTTAAAGTACACTTTGATAGTAGACTCCTACGGTAGCATATGGGTCCTCTTGCCCATTCTTTACTTATTCCTTATACTCCAAAGTTCTTGGGAGCAAGTTCTGATTAAGGGTTGGTAGAATTTGGACCCACTAAGATCTTCTGGCATGGCTTAGAGCTTCTGCAAGGATCCTGGAACCAATCCATTCCCTCAGATGCCATTATGAATTTCAATTCTGAACCAGACGTGTGGCCACACTCTAGATGGGCTATTAATACAAGCACATTTCTTTGGATCCTTTCAACTGACCCTTCAGATGCTGAAGACTCACATTTGGGATGCAGTCAGTAAGCTACCTAGGCTTCGAAGTGCAGAAGAGCAGCCACAAAATGAAAGTGTCTCTACGGGGAGCCTACTTGTAACTTTGCATTTGATTGACTTAATTTTCCAAAATAAAATTTAATTTATTTATTTAAAAGAAGGAATGTTGTTTCTGTCGAAACAAATGTAAATTTAAGAGCATTACAAGCTCACTCCTGAAAGAAAAGTGAAAAGCAATTAAAAATGATCAATGTTAACAATACTTTTAGTATGAGGATAAGAAAGTAAGGTTCATGCCAAGAATTTGTCCAGTCATGCAGAACTGAAGTCTGAGCATGCGAGTAACTCAGTTAATCAGGGTCAAAGGAGGATAATGAACTAGGCCTTTGATGTATAAAAAGAATGTACAAAAATTAGATGAACATGCAGAAACCAAAAAATCCAGAGTCTTGACCTTCTTGGAGTCCAAAGATTTGACTCTATTGAGAGTATTTTTCATACTCTTAGTTAAAACTCCATAAAAATTCTTCACATGAATTTCTACTACCCATAAATATGCCTCAGCCAATGTGCAAATAACCATCATTAGATATTCCCATTTGAAAAGAAGGGCGTGTCTACCACTGAAAGGTGTACACAAGGAATAACAAATGAATATCCAATGTCCATGACCATGAAGGGAAACTGTGGAATAGAAAACCTGAAACAGAGGATAACCCCCTAATTACTCATACTTCAATTTGAAATATGTTTGTTAATTGTGAATTACTTCCCTATTTATCTTTAGGTAGGCCAGGATTTCTCAACTTCCAAACTATTGACCTTTTGGGCCTGGTAATTCTTTGTTGTGGGTACCCTGAGAATTGTAGGATGTTACCAGCATCCCTGGCTCTGATCATTAAATGCAAGTCATGACAACCCAAAATAGCTCCTGGGGAGGCAAAATCAGTCCCAATTGAAAAACGTTGATTTACACCAGTGTCAAAATTAATTTGTCATTTCTGCTGGCACACACCAACTGGATGGTAGGGAAAGTGGCCTAAGAGAGTATAGGAATAAGCTGGCCTACTACAAAGAAAATTTAATGCAGATAATCAGCAGCATAGATAGTCACAAGGAATTTATAAAAATTAAATATTCAAATCAAGGTTCTCAACTAGTAGACAGTGAATGACTGAACTGGACATAGTTATAATTACCTTTAGCGGCCAGATCCCAGCACCGAAGATCAAATCAGGTATTCCTTTCATTGAACTGCATGACTTGATATATGTTGTGCAGTTGAGAATTTGCTTGTTTTTCATTCACTGACAGCTGGTCCAGCAGAAAGGCTACCAGGCGCTTGGGTCATGCAACGAAATCTCAAAAAGAATATTGGGCCTAAGAAGATATAAGAAAGAAGAAGTAATCACTTCTAACTTAAACATAAATTTGATGGTGTTTCTGACAAATTTATGCAAGGTGTATTTTAGGCTCCTTTACGTGTTTTGTATATATTTAATAGACAAAACTCATTTCTATCAGAAAGTCTTAAATAGGATGGCATACAATTAGTACTCTGAAGACAAGTACTACAAAATACAGACTAAGCCTGTTTATGCTCTCCTCTAGTCACTCTCTCTCCCAAGGGAAACTACTAGCCTGACTTCTAACAGCATAGATAACTTTTGCTGTTTTTGTACTTTATTTAAGTGGAATAATATAATGTGCGTTAATTTGTGTCTGGTTTTTCTCACTAGACGTTATTTTCTAAGATTCATCCAGGTTGTTGTGTGTAACTGTAATTTGTTCCTTTTAATAGCTCTGTATTATTCAAATGAGTTAATATATCACAATTAATTTTATTACTGTTTGCTTTCAGTTCGGGATTATTAATAATAGTGCCTCTCTGAACAAAATAGAGTCTAAAATAGGTACATTTCTTTAGGAGAATACATATATTGACTGCATTTCTTTTAGTTCTTTCATTAGCCATACCAACTGGGTCCTGAACTCTGTTGTCTGCCCAGTGCGAACCATTTTACAAAAAAGTTGTACAGATGTGCCTGTGGACTAAGAAAAAGTTTACTCAGTTGTACTTATGTCAGATTCAGCAATCATACTCCTTATGTGTTCTTTAATAGGTTTCTATCAACTGATCCACTTAAAGAAAAAGATAGCATTAAGAGATGTATCCAGGAGTTGATTCTTGAATCTAGTGTGCACAATAATTTTATTAGAGAATTTAATGAAGGCCCCCATGAAAGGCATTTGCTGTGTATCTAAAACAGTGTCTGGCACAAAGGAAGGCATACATTTGTTGAATGAATGGATAAATGAATGGATGGATGGCAAAATGGATGTCACATGACTAAGTTAGGGACAAAATCAATATGGCTATTGAAAAAAAGAATGCTATTTAGGCAAATATTAATAGTAACAAGGTAAAGCAGTTTGCCCAAGGTTGGACAGCCAGAAAACAGATGAGCTGGGTTCCAAATCCAGGCTGTCTAACTTCAAAGCATTTAACCTTAAATGCTCTGAAAAAAAATGTTCATAGGGATGAATTTGAATTCCTGAACTTAAGAGAAAAAAATAAATTGCACAAGGGCAGAATTATGTACTACTAATGGCCACAGTTCATAGTTCATTTAAGAGACCTGTTGGCTTTGGTTGACCACAATCTCAGCTGAGCCAACAAGTTTAACCTTGACAAGAAAAGGCAATGATGTATGGCAGCCATGACTGTGTTCTGTGTGTGAACAGCTGTTATGTAAAAAAGGGAATAGCCTTAATCGCATTTTATAAGTAGGAAATGCAAATGGACGGAAGCTTTAAGGGGTCTGATGGGAAGAATAACGATCATAAAGAGGCACCGATATTAGTCATTTTTACACACTGAAGAGAATGTACTGTCTTTTGAAACTGAAAGATTCAGAGGGAGGGTTGGCTTTAGACTTGAGGGGGAAATGGAGCAAAATACTACAGAGGTATGAAATCCACAACATTGTTAAGTCACTTTAAATGATCTCCAAAGATTGGAGTGTTTTAGTGTCAATTTCTTGGAAGAGATTGTTTTTAAAAATATTTCAAATAATAGAATGATGATGCAGGGAAACAATGAAATATTGTTAAACACAACACAGCTGGGGCTGAGAAAAGAGAATAATGGGTATAGAAAGGGATTTTCTGTTTTACTACATTGGAAGAAGAAGTGTACAGAAGAATGAAAGAAAAGGAAATTTGAGACAGTGGCAGAATAATTGATGAGCTAGTCTTATTCTAGCTCTTATGGTATTTATAAAACACTTTAGGTCATGGACTCCTAAAAGTTCTTAAATGTTTCCTTAAATGTAAAATGAGATCCGCTTATCTAGAAAAGAATTATTATATTTATTTATAAAAATATCATGATATGTTATTAAAATATGTTATTAGATAATTTGCCAACAGGTCTATGACAGTATTTATAGACCTGACATTTCTAAAACATATATCAAAGTAATATATAAAGTATCAAGATGCTATATTTTAACTCATGTTTCTATATTCACAGCACATCTTTGGAAAAAGACTCAAGAAATAGATAATAATTAACTCTAGGAAGGAGATCTAAAGGGCAGGGGTTGGAAGTGGCCTTTTGGTACTATTCAAAAATTTTGTATCATATATATGTATTACTTACTCAACCTTAACTAAATTATTAATAAAATGGTAATCTTTTACTCCTATTTTAACATCAGAGGTTTGAAATACTTTATATACATTTTCCATTGATCTGGCTGCTGGTTTTAATCTCTCCTCCTTTCTACAGAATTTGGGTATTGTTTTAACATGTTCCTTTTGACAAGGAACATGGCTGATTAAAATACCTATTTGATCTAACATGTTATTTGAGGGCAAGCCCTTCAACCAGACTTACCTTCTTTTCCTTGCCATTGGTCACTGTGGTATCTTGATAGGAAAATTCCTGAGACAGAAATGACTTGAAATAATTTGAATGACCACCTCTCAAAGGTGTCCAATTTTACCCATTTCTGTCGCTACTACCCAAACCTAGGCCATCAGATGTTCTCTCCTGGTTACCTCCACAGTCTCCTCAACATTCTGTCTTTAGTCCTGTCTCTTTCCATTTTTTTCTTCACATTGTGGTCAGTGATCTAATCATGTTGCTCCTGCTCAAAACCCTTGGATAGTTCACCATTGTCCTCAGCAAGAAGTCCAAGACTCCTTTGTATGACTCACAAGGCCTTTGGGATATGGTCTCTGCCTCTTCACCATCATCTCTTGCCACCTTCCCTTCTGTGCTCTATTCTTTCCATTCCTGGAGCTCACCATGCCCCCTCTTACTCCTGGAACAGTCTACAACACCATCTTTGTCTGGCTAAGTCCTATTCTTGAGTTCACTTAGATGTCATATCCCCAGGAAAGCCTCTCTGGAAGCACATGGGAGGGTTTCTTAACTCAGATTTAGGGGACTGAGTTAAGGAGACTAAATCTGAGTTAAGAAACCCTCCCATGTGCTTCCAGAGCACATTGTACTTCCTTTCATTGTCTAATATTTCACTGCACTGTACTTACTTTATTTCCTCTGCTTCTCACACAAGACTCTTAGCTCCATGAAGACAGGGACCACATGCATGTGCTCACAGTTATATGCCCAGGCCTTAGGACAAGTCCTAGAATGAACAAGCTCTTAAGTCAAGTATGCAGAAGAAAGAAAGTACTCTTTCTTATGTGTTGAAAAATAAGATTGTCACATTTGGTAATGGAGACTCGCCTGACAGGAACCACAGAAAAGAGGGATCTTATCGGTTTTATTTATTAAAGTGTGTTAGCATAGTTTTGTCCATGAATATTGTCTTTACTGAATTCCTGGAAGGAAGGCATTAGAATGCTTCCTTTGGGTTGAGGGAATATTTATAATTAGGACACACATTAATAAGGCTGGCTCTTCTGTTTAGGAATTCAGCAGTATCAAAATATCTAGGCATCTTATTTTATTTGATTAGGACTTTATTAAATATTCTGAGAGATCACCTCTTGCTTGTCACTGCTCTTTCTCTTATAGTTCCTTCTTCTGAAACAAACAAACAAACAAACAAACAAAACAAAACTCCTAAATAACCTCTTTCCCAGTTTATAATATTTTGTCCAAACATGAGCACGTTGCTTTTACCTCTGAATAAAGTTGTACGAAGTTCAATTTTTAAAAAATCATACATTGTAGTCGCTCAGTTTTAAGATGTCAAAGATTTTTTTCTTTTTCAGGGAAAAAATATGAGATTAAATGTCGCTAACAAGACTTCACTACAATTTCAGATACATTATAATATGAAAGAATCTGTGTCTTAAACACATCTACATAAAAGCATATATACATTTAGAAAACAGAATGGAAGAAAATACAGCAAAATATTAAGGTTGCTGAGATGTGGGATTGTGATTAATTTTTTTCTTTTACATTTTCTCAATATTTGTACAAGGAGTATGGTTGTATTTTTTTTTTCATAATGAACAAAAAATAAACTTTAAAAATAGGTATGATATATTTAACATGTCTTTTGTTTCTCTTCCAGATGCTTAGGTCTCTGAGTTCTCAATTTATGAAATGAATCAACACACTCTCGTCTTAACTTTGGGCTGCATGCATACTCTATCCATTTGAGTCTAGTATTACAGCTCTGTTTCTATTCTTTGCACAGGAATGCCATTCTTCCTTCTGGATGTAATTTTATAGAAATCTTTTACATAGTCTTCAGTTCATTATTTCTTGTGTGGCTGCCAATTTTTCTCTTCATCTGAACTTGTATGTTTTAAGACATTCAGAGAATGAATTAGGGCCTCTGACATAAGAACACATTCTAATACAAACGAGATATTACAGAAATCAGTTTCTAAGAGCTTACAGATGGTACTAAATTTTGTGACTATACAATTGAATTAGTTAATGATGGAGAAAGTGCTTAGTAGGTGTTCTGTAAATACCCTTCTTTCCTTCTCATGCTCATGATGCCTGAGAAAAAAAACAAAGCAGATCCAGAACTGTTTTTTCCTTTCATTTCTTTTATCTCTAGTATTTCTTACCCAAAAAGTCTCCAGATTTTATACATTTTCTTTCTTCATGAAAATTTAAACAAACAGCTTGGAAAATGGCACTTCCAGTAAAGCTAAGTTAAACTTTGGTTCTTGACAGTTTTCTGGAGAACTGCTACACTGGTTCACAGGGGCACTGAATTTCTGGAAGGAGTAGGACAAAGGTATTACTTCAGGAGAAATAGCCAGTATGATCAACATTTGTACATCTCAACATACTTTTCAACAAACTCAATAGGTAGAAGAAACATGAAAAAGCATAGGCTTCCTCAACTAGTAGTGTAGAACTTTCCAAAAAGAAAATTTTCTAACCTGCTCCCTGCTTGGACATTAAAACTTTTGTGCCATGTTGGGCACTTAGCCTTAAACTTAAAAGCCTCCAAAATCTGACAGCAATAATGATACATTGCTTCAGTGTGTCTTTTGTCTTTTTGATAGCATATTTCCATTCATTGAAGAAATCAATAGCTTCTTAAAAAGTTAACTGATTTTTTTTTTTAACATGCCCCATGAAGAACAATAGATCTTATCTATCCCATGATTCCAGTTACCATCACTATGCCAGTGGCTCCCAGTTCTACATTTCTTGCCCAGATCCCTTTCCTGAGCCCCAGATGACCAAACTGGCAGCTAGATATGTCAGTTTGGATGTACCAAATGCACCTCGAGTGCTGCGTATTCAAAACTTATCGTCTTCTCTATACTCTTCTCTCACCTTTAATTTTCTACCTAGGTGAATGGCCTTACCATCAATCTAGTTTCCCAAGCCAACTTTGACTGAAAACTGTCAACTTTGACCCATTCCTACCCATAATCCCTCACTTTCAAATGCCAAGTCTTGTGGATTCTACTTGCTAAACATATCTCAAAACACTTCTCTCCATTACCACTGCCACTAACAGTTCAGGGCACTGACATTTCTTACCACCACTACAGCAAAAGGCTTCTATCACTTCCTTGTCTTTGGTCTCTGTCCTTAAAGATCCAATCTACACATTGTGGTTAGAGTGATCATTCTACAACACAAACTTAATCATGTCACTCTCCTACTACAAATAATATATTCGATGCCAACTGCCCTCAGAATTAAGTCCAAATTTCTTAACCAGGCTTTATAAGATTTTCATGATTTTGTTCCTACTTATTTCTAGAGCTTCACTCCTTCCTACCACCCCTTCCCCCAAACCTTGCTGTAATTACAATGAGCTTTTTTTTGTGTTCTATTATTTCCTGGTCTTTGTGTATAGTACACTCACCACTTGGAACACTCTGGCTTCTCTGCATCACCTGAGACTGCTTATCAACTACACTCAGTCTCAGATCTCAGTGTAAGTGCCATGTTTTCTGAGAAGGCTTCCTAGCATTACTTCCACCTAGACTGAGTAAGATGCCCCTCCATACTCACATAATACCCCATACTAACTCCTGTATTTTAACTTTTTGTTTGTTTGTGTTTCCCTAGTAGATGTTAGTTCCTTAAGGACAAATATAATATCTTATTTACTCTTTATCTCTTGTAAAGTGATCTTGTAAAGGTCTTGTAAGGAACTTAGTAAAGTTCTGGAACAAGTCTTACTCTCAATTAACATTTGTTGAACTAATGAATGCAGTTATGGAAGTAATAGGTTCCCTGGCTATTAGAACATTTGCAAATAAAGTTTGAGTTACTCTGACTGCTTAAATTAGCAGACCTAGGCCTTCAGACCTAGGCCAGATTGGGGAAAATCAGAACTCTCACTTTCGATGAAGGGCCTGGCCTAAATTAAACTGAGTCCAGAGCCAGCTTTTTCCTTACCAGTCTGAGGCATATAACTTGTAAAAGACACTAATCCTGGATTCTAATAGGAGCAAGGTCATCCTCAAAATGGGCTATAAACTAGGCAAACTGAGTTTCCTATTCTTTTCTTTGCTGGAGAATTGTTCTAGAGATCAGATGGTTTCAACCTTAGACTCCAGAAAAACAGATAGGTAAGAGAAGATGAAGATTAGTGCTGGAGAACAATGTAGAGACAGAGTTTTTGAATGAATGTATTGAATATTTGGAATAGTTTTATGGGACTATGCCAGAAACCAAGGTGAACAAGAGACAATGCCCCTGCTGTATAGAAAGGAAGAGTCAGAAAACAAGCAAACAGATAAATCAACAAGATAAAATCAGAAAGTATTCAATGCTATGATGTCAAAACAGAGTGATGTGATAGAGGGTGGGGGTGGGGTAGTGGCTGCTTATAATAAGGGATCAGGAAAGGCCTCTTTGAAAAGGTGACATTTGAGCTGAGACCTGAATGGTGAAAAGGAGGCAGGCAGGCATGTAGAGAAATGAAGGAAGAATAATCCTGTTGGAAGAAATAGCAAGTGCAAAGAATAAATTTGCAAGTTCAAGAAACAGAAGAAAGAGCAATGTGAAGCGGGTGGAGCATGCTTGCAGATGAAAGCAAGGAGGTGGGCAAGGGCTGGTTGCACAAGGCCTTTAGCTTGTGCTGGGGAGTTTGGGTTTAATAATCAGTGCACTGGGAGGCCACTGGATAGTTCTAAGCAAGTGATTGACTTTACCTAAATATCCTTGAATTTATAGACTGAGAAGGAAGGAGTTAAAAGTAGAAAAAGAAGTATTTCTTTTAACCTCTCTTGCTTAAATTAAAACCATGTGTTTGTGCTTTTTCAGCATTTCAGAACTCAGAATAAATTGTCGACATAATAAAATGCATTTATTACACAGTTAATTTCCTTAATTGAAGGAGAACTTGGAAATATTCCTGCCATTGGTGATTCTAGGTGAAGAATCAATATTCCCTGCACATTTAATATTTTTTTACTATTCCTACCCAATGGGAGATTAGAAAGTAATTTTGTTTAAGAACTAAAATTAAAGTAATTACTAATTTTAACCTCTTCTGCTCCCATGTGGTTATTGCAATTAAAAATCAGTATTTATAACAGTCACAGCCAACTAGAATTTCAGGGTTTTAAAACCTTTCATTCTAGACCTTTAAGTGTGTAGCTCAAATCTTGCAAATCTTCTCTGTTTAATTGCAATTTACACAGCCTTTCTAGTGAAACTGTAAGGTTTAAAGGTGAATTGAATCTGAGGGCAATTAAAAAGTTATTTGGACAGCATTCCTTGCTAGGAAATGTTATCTATGTCGTGTTTGTTGATGATTATAAAGCTTGGTTTGTTATCTATAATTCAGAAACGCTATGTGGTTCTCTGTCAAAATAAAAATGTAATATGCTACGGTACTGAAAAAATATTTTTTTTCCTGGGGAACTCAAAGCACTTCACTAATGTTTTCTCATTTGTCATCACAATTTCCCCAAGGTAAATAGATGGAAAATGTTATGTACATTCAATAGATGGGGGAACAAAGCCAAGAGAAGTGAATGAACATGCCCGAGGTCATGTAATATGTCTAATTCCTACTTAAGGAATTAGAAATATAAAAGTACACACACATACACACACACACATCTACACACTTCATTGTACCATTTTACCATGGTATGTCAGTGGCGGGGGAAGGATGAATTTGAGGTCTTCTAATTCTCAGGGATCTGGCATTTTGTAATGTAGGGCAAGGTACCAAACAAGTTCTGGCTTGGTTTGGTACATACGAGTGCCCTTGTATACAATTACAGTGGACTAACAAGACATCTGTTCTGTGGTACGTCTCTATGTTTGGTGTTTACACTGGCCAGGATTCTTAACTGTTATTTTTAAACGAAGACATTGGGAAGCGGAGGGTGGGGGGTGTTAAAATTTCAGTAAGATTAAAATATTTATCTCATATATCACATGTAGGCTGTCTGCTTAGGAACCTATACTGGCTATAGGAACTTTATCATTTTTACTAAAGACTAGATTTGTTGCCTGCTATTTAAGGAATTAGAAATATAAAAATACAAACACACACACACACACACACTCACTCACACACACACACACACACACACACCCCTACACACTTCATTGTACCATTTTACCATGGAATGTTTTTCCTCTAAAATAGGAAATTTGAAACCTCTGAACTCTTAGAAAAAAAGCTGTTTAAGCTTTGGTTCCTAGGTTTTAAAACGTTTACATGTCCTTTTATATTAGTGTAAGTTCTTGCTTTTTTGCCTTTTCTCTTTCTCCTATGCCCTAGTCTTTGTTGTAAAAAATTCCAAATACAATAAACATAGCAAGAATACAATAAACCTCCAGGTATCCCTCACACTGATTGTAATTACAAGTAATTATAATCACATAATTATAAAGATTTTGTAACATTTATTTTATTCGGCCCCTGTTTTTGCCTTTGCTGAACTTTCAGAATGTAAATCTTAGACATCAAATCATCTCATCCCAGTATACTTGACCCATAAACTTCTAAAAATAAGAACTTTGAAATCATAGTCATAATGCCATTATCACACCAAAAATTTAACAGTAGTGTTTTTATATTATCTAAAATCCATTCCTCTAGAGGGAGAGGAGGGAGGAGGGAGGAGAAAAGTAGATAGGGTAAAAGGGGTCAAATACGTGGTGGCATTAGATAATTAAAAATAAAATGACATATTTTGGGGGAAAAATAATAAAATAAAATCCATTCCTTATAAAATCTCTCAGATTGTTAACAAATAAGTGATCTTTTCATAGTTGATTTGTCCAAAGCAGAATCCAAACCCATATCATATGGTCGTTGTGTCAGCCTCTTGTACTCTAGAGCAGCCCTTTCCCTTTTCCTCCACCCACTGCTGTTGCCTAGTTGCAGAAATCAGGTAAGTTGCTCTGAAAAATGTCCTACATTCTGAAATTATCTGTTTGCTTCTTTGTGGTATCATTTAACTGATTTCTCTACCTCCTATATTTGCTATGAATGGAAGTTAACTCTAGAGGCTTGATTCAAGTTCAATGGTTTTAAAATTGTTGCTGCAAGAACACTTTAGGATGTACTGTGAGCTTCCTATTATATCATATGAGGAGGCCCACAATGTCTGGTCGCTCTATTCTTGGTATACTAAGGGTATCAGAGAGTTCACATGGTGACAGCCTCATCCCTCTATTTTTAAGTCACCATTTCAACTAATGGTATCAACCATTGATAATCTTTGCCTGAATTAGTTGTTGCAAGGTTTTCAAATAAAAAATTATTATTATTATTTTTTAGTAGATTTAGCTACTCCACCATCTTGACCAGAAATCTCAAATTATTTTTCATTTTTATCATTCCTTCCACATGTATTAGTTAAAACTCTATAAAGAAGAACTTTTTCTCCTCAACTAAGCCTACTAGATTAAAGAGAGAATTGATGCTTTATTCTTTCCCTTTATTTGACAAGGGATTAGTATTCTAGTTACACTCATTAGTGTCTAAAAAGGTGGGTTTCAGTTAATTGCATTCATGATTCTTCTTAATACTCAAATTCATGCACTGAATTTTTACTTCTAACAAAAGTAAATAATGGGAGAATATAATACATGTAGAGTACTCACTACCTACTGGTTTTTGGGAAAAGCAATGCAAGAGCACATAGACCCCTTTCTCTAGTACGAGGTACTTCCTCGTCTCAACCAAACCTTTTTTTGGTCTCCTTTGGCTTTTCTCCACTCCCTTGTGGGTATGGATGAGATGTAGAAACCAAAGAGGGGGAAAAAGAGGGAAAAAGGCCAATTTTAAACAAAAGGGAGAGAATTGTGGTTCACAGTTTAAAGCCAAACATCCTGGAAAAAAGAAATACAATGAACACCTCAAAAAACAAACAAACAAAAAAAACAACAAAAAAAAAACCAACAAAAAAAACCCCAGAAATATTTATACACTATCTCCAGACTTGAAGGAAATGAACCAACTGCAGAAAGTTCTTTATATCTCTGTTCAAAGCATGTGCACTTAGTTTTATCAGTCTTTGGCCTTAATAATTATATAATTTATTGGTGAGAACAGCTTAAATGGAGAGATGCTGATGACCAGAAATTCTTGCAACGCTAAAACCTTCCATGTCGTCCATAAGAACAAGATCACTAGGGGTAAGTACCCTTATAAACCCATGATCCAAGGTGGATTGTACTTTTGGTTTACCTATGAGCCCACAGAGTTTTTGGGATACTATCATGAACAGGGAACACTCCCCTGTTTGCGCAACTACCACAGGCCTAACTGGTTAGATAACTCCTTTCTAATGACAAGCCTTTATTTAACAATAATATATTTTTTATTATAGGTGTCAGAAAAAATTTTGCCTTTTGCTCATGTATAAGATGAAGTTGGGGGACTAGCTTTCAGCAATGAAATTTATACCAACATTTTACTATCTTTTAATGTTAGAGATATTTACATAATATTAAAAATATTTATACAAATTTAAAAGGAAGGGTTAAGTCACAATATTTATTAATCATCCAAAAAATTCATGTTGAAAGTTATCCCTCATAATAAGAATGCTTTGTTTTTTATCCACCTTCCTGTAATGGCTATTAATCTCTTTAAGTATAAAAATTGACAAATTACACATTCTAAAAATCAAATCTTATAAAGCAGCCTGACATTCCTTAAAGATAAAAAACTTTAAGGATATAGGTCTTAGAATATTGGAAGACAAGGAGGAAGGAATAAATTACTGACTTTTTATAGACAATAAGCTTAAATGGTGTCTTTTTCTAAAAACAGTTTAAAAGAATCTTGACACTCAATTTTGCTATCAATTTAGTGGCAGTCCTTCTGGGGAAAGTTATCAAAGGTTAGATTGCAAAAGTTTGAAAATGGGTTCCCAGAGGCTAAAGTGGAAATAATTGATTTTGGGTGTCTTGACAGAATTTCTCATTAAGTAGCATATGTATTTATGGATAGACATGTGACAGTGGACATGAAGTGCGAAGGTCTTATATCACACATTTATGCCCACCAGGAATAATCTACCATGAAAGAGGCACTAAATAAGCAAACAGACAACATAACTTGGCTAGTTGACATCAGTTAGCCTATGTCATCAGCCACCCCAGTGCTGGCATGATGGACACGTGAACAGAACCATGGGGAAAGATGAAAGCTGTTCATGAGCCCAATTACATGAGCTATCACTCCCTAAATCTGATCTCACTAGTGTCACTGCCCGATTGGCAACATGTCAGCAATAGACACCAGTCCGGTGTTGAGTAACCACTGCAACACTATCCCCCAAAGTGGCCAAACAACCACTTGGTAAGAAGTTGAATACATTAGGCCCCTTCCACTCACTTTTTTCTGACAGTGATAGACAACTATTCTTATTATGTTAGCTTTTCCTGCCTACAGAGCATCTGCCAGCACCACTATCCTAGAGCTTATGGAGTATTTACTGCACCAACATGGGATCCCACATAACAGCCATCATACCAGGGGACCGACTTTAAAGCAATGGAAATGTAAGAGTGGGCCCATGACCATGGAATTCCCCTGGCTTTATTATGTACCACACCAAACAGAAGCTGCTGCCATTTAGAGATTTAGAATGGCTTGCTGAAGACATGCTTAAGTGCCGGCTCAGAGCTAATACTTTGTAAGGGCACCATTCTCTAGGCTGCAGTGTCTCCAATAAGAAAAATTCATGGGACTGGGAACCAAGGACTCAAAACAGGAATGATCCTGTTTATCATCTCTCTTTTTGAATCCATCTGGGAAATTTGTGCTGTCCACTCCCATCACATTAGGCTCTGAGGGTTCAAGATTCTGATCCCCAAAAGGGAAACATTTCCTCTAGGGAACAAAACAAGAATCTCATTGAACCATAAGCAAACTGTCTCTGAGCATTTTAAGCTCCTTATGTTGAAGGACCAGCAAACAAGAAAAGGAGTCACTATTTAGGCAGGGATAATTGACCCTGATCATCAAAGGGAGGTAGGGCCACTATTACACAATGAGGGCATGGAGGAACATGTTGTGGAACTCAGGTGATCCACTTGGACACCTCTTGCCAAATCGTGATGGAAATAGATAAGAGTAGTATCTTGAGCCTGAGAAGGGCATGAGGACAAGGGACTCATTCTCCACAGGAATGAGAATCTGGGTCTTGCCACCAGCTAAGTTACCAAAACTAGTAGCAATGCTAGCTACAAGTGAGGGAATTTTAGAATGGTTAGTGGAGGAGAGACAAATTAAGTATCAGTTTCAGGCCCAAGATCAGTCTCAGCAGCAAGGGGTACAGGAAGCAGAGAATCTGAGTAGCATAAAGGGCAGTCTGGGAGTGCAACTGATAGACAGCCTTCAGGTCCTGTAGGGCTTGTCCCAACGGAAGAAATCCACCTTACCCAAGGTCATGTCCTCCTAGGGGTACCCCATATCCAATGAATGACTGAAGTGAGGATATAAAGGCCTGGCTAATTTGGTCAAATGTGGGATGACTCTGAGACAATTTCAGCTCTGGAGTTCCCCAGGGAGGTGGTTGAAGTTGTCAGGCTCTCATCACAGCTTGACTTCTCTGCCCATCCTTCTTTCTTCCCTTCCCTAATAAATTTCCCAAATACTAGCTCTGTCTCAGAGTCCACTTCCCACAGTACACAAACTGTAAGTATTAGTTACAGAGAATCCTGTTCTTGTAAATTTTCCTCAGTCTGCCAATTTCTTTTGTTAGTTATGTCCATGGGGTCTATAGGTTGCCCGGGCAGAGTTGGCCCCTCACCTCTGTGTCACTATAGCACTGAGTTTATTCCTTTCATTATAGCACTCACCATATCATGTTGCATTATTTATGTCACTGTGTCATTCTTGAAACTAGTGATCTTACCTCACCAACCTTTGTGTTCCTAGTGCCTAGTGCATAATCAGCACTCAAATTGTGGAGGTGAATAGCGATGAATGAAATAAGAAGCCTTAACTTTCAACGAGGCTTTTGTTTCACTCCTTCTTGAAGTTGTAAGCCCTTTATGAAACAAACAGAAAAAGTCTTTATTAGACTATGTTCTACATTTGACTCTGTGTCAAGGAAAGTCATACTGATCACATCAGAATTTATTTTCCCTTTGTGTTAAATATGAGTCAAGTGGTAAATGACTACCAGTAGCAGATAGCAAGAGATTTTCCAACCACGGGTAAAGGGTGAATGAATCCTCTCAACTCTTCTGGCCAATATCCCGGAAGTCAGTCCTTGTCTGCTGACAGAAGCAGCTGTCATTCATTGAGAAGCTGCTATGTACCAAGTACAGAGCTAGACCCATGGGTTGGAGAGAAGAAAGACAGTCCTACCCTAGAAATGCTAATCTAATGAAAAAGACAGATAAGGAAATAAAAAACTTAGATATAGATAAGCCATGTTCCTCCTAAAATACCCATAAAGCATTAGTACCATGATGAGAGTAAAATGTGAAGGATTCTTTGGAATAAAACAATAATAGCCAATAATAACTAGAGTTTCATGGGACACACACACACACACACACACACACACACACACTTCTCTCCATAGGTAAATAGCTAAGGTATCACAAACCTTTATAGCAGAAGACAGTTATAGAAAGGGCAGGTCATTTAATGGGAAAAGAAATTAGGTGATTAGGTGACAATGAAGGGTTTGTCCAGCAAAAGCTCTAGGAAGATTGTATCAGAGGTATACTTGGGGATCGATAGGTGACACCAGAAGATTTGTGTTCTTTCTTTTTTATCTATACTTTGAGGGGGATGAGGATTCAGTGGACAGACAAAGAAAAAGAAATTCATAGTCATTTCTTATAAAATGAGCTATTATCAAAATGGTATTATCCACCAGTGTTTAAATGCGTAGGATAAGAAGAATGAAAAGCTTTGTACCAAGATATCAATTAATTACTTGCACCTGGAAAAAAGAACAAATTGTCAGAAAGCTAACTCCTGGAAGACTAGCACAAGAGGCAACATCAAGGAGATAATAAATTTTACACTTTATTAATGTATTGCCTTTTGTCCACAATAAGGATGCCACAGCAGCCCCATCAGTAGGACTTGCTCTTAGAAAAATAATAGTAGATTTGTCCTAAACCAGCTCTACTTTTACTCCTTGGTCAGGAGTGAGAGCAGTGAACAGGTTAAGAATTAACAGGATCTATAGTTAGACATTCAGAGAAGATCACATGATCAGGGGAGAACCCTGTCTAGGCAAGTGTGATATTCAGAGGAATAAATAAGGAAAGATGCCAGAAGATAAGTGGAACATAGTACTGATCGGGGCAAGATGGAATGTCTGGCCATCATCCAGGTGCCTACTACAACACTCTGGGAAAGCCACTATTTTGCTTTGGTCCTAAAGCCTACATGGAACCTTAAGCCTTACAGCTGGGCAGACTGTATGAAACTGCTTCTCCTCTGACCTAAGGTCTACTTTAAAAGCGTACCCTCTCCTCTAGGCCCAGTGCTGAATCTTGATTTTACCAATGCAATAGAGAAATGAGCCAAGGGGAGAGATACTCCTTTAAAATCAACCAGTTAAAAGAACATAGACTAATAACATGAATTAATCTCACAGATATAACAATGAACAAAAGAAGCCAGACACAAAAAGAACATACTGTATGATTCAAGTGATCAAGTTCAAGAACAGTAAAACTAACAAGTTAGAATAGTAGTTATCTCCAGGTCCTGGCTGGTGGCGATGTTAGACATTGCCTGGGAAGAGGTTCAAGACCTCTTTCTGGGGTGTGGGAAATGTTCCATACCTTGTTCTGGGTAGGGGTTACCTGGATATATCCAATATGCAAAAATTCATTAAACTGTACATTTAAAATTTGTATACTTTACGTATACTACACTCGACAAGTAGAAAAAAATCCACTTATTTTTAATCCCATATCTCTTCCTTCTACCGCCCCCCCCTCCCGCCCCCACACACACACCCCTCACAAGTAATATAGCCCAAGTGCTTTGGCCAATTTACATCTGAGCTCCTCTTCCTCAGGAAGTAGAGTACAGGGAGGGGCAACCTTACATTTCCCCTAATGGTTATAGGGTGTCAGGTATGCAGCAGCACATAACACAGTCCCAGAAAAGGGGCTGGGTATCAGTAGAACTTCATTTTCTGAAATTTGGGAGTGAGGTGGGCAAGTCTGGAACCCTAAAGGAAAGGGGCATCGACAGAGATAAGACTAGGTACTTACAGGGACATGAAAAGTAAGACTAGAGTCCTTTCCTGCTTGAAAGGTACGAGAACAGAAGAGGACCAGAACCAGCAACGATTTTGCCGAATACCATTGAGCTAATAGCACAGGTTCTATGATTCCCTTGGTCTAAGAACAGGATTAGTTCCAGAATCTGCAGTGGTATTAAACTACAGGTAAGGATTGTTGGATGGCCCCATTTTTGTGAAAGGAGCCAGAGCAATCATTAGAAATATCATCTGAGGCCATAGAACCCAGAGAAAACTAGCTCTCATCAAAGGATTCACCTGAAACCTTAGGCCCATTAGCATTGTGTTTTAATCAAGTGTCTTCCAAAGAGGTTACAAGTATTCAAAACAAAATCAATGTTGAACCTTTTCAGGCTGTAAGAATATCAGGATATATTTTATGACTTGCATGAATTTGAGAAAAATATAATGTGTCACTGGGATAGTGTACACAACAGAATGTCAGGATAGACTCTTATTGTAATTAGCAGATTCACGAATATAAGCATGGCTTGTCCAAGAGCAGACATAGATGCTATTGTGATCAGAAGGGCAGAGCAGTGCTCCATGCAGTCATTTAAGGACGACACTACTATCTGAGCTTGCAAAGACAACAACGCTTTCAGAACAGCTGCACTGGAGAGCACACTACTCGTCAGAGAGCAGCACCGAACCCGGTAGTCAAACAGAAATACAGTAATTAAGTTTAGAGATTATTGCAAGCACGCTACTGATCTTAGCCACCAATGCCATTTACTAGAAGCATTTTTTTTTTTTTTTTTGGTCAAGACAAGAGTACACATTTATAAAGGTGAAAATACTATGACCACAGGCAAAAACTGCTGTTGGATTCCCCTTCCTGAAACATTTCCTCCAGGATGCTGCTCCTCTGCTCACAATTTTTTCCTGGCTTTTCTTTCCCACGTATCAAATATGCATCATTTTGCTTGGCTTTCAAAATACTCTATTATCTGGCCTTACTTATTCCATGTAGCAAAACTTCTTTGTAACTTCTTGCCTGACTCCTGCTTTGGCCAGGTTAGAAAGCCTTTGCTGGTGCAGTTCCCCTTACCTGGACCACCCTCTTCGCTTCCCTCCCACCTACTCCAACTCTGAGCAGGCTTCAGAATCCACTTCTGGATTTTCCTTCTACAGATATGCCACTGATCTTGATTCAGTCAACCGTCAGTGAGCTCATTCTCATGTCCCGCAGCACTTAGCCCTTCATGTTATAGAAATAGTCTTTTGTTTTTTGTTCTTCTTGGAGACTATTTATTCATTTCCAGTACCTTTGAAGCTCCCATATGACACCTTTCTGATAATATCTTCATCTCTCCCCACCAAGAAGAACCCTATTGTATATTTTTTGCAAGGTTTTAGAGCATATACTAAGGAATGCAATTGTAAGTTGGAAGGTACACGCATCTTCAACTCTACCTAGTAATTCCAAACTGTTTTATAAAGTGCTCATATTGACTTACATTGACACAAGGGAAGTAGTCTCTGAGACAGAGATTATGAGCAGAAAGTTTATTATGGCATACTCTCGAGATCAGCACCTGTGGAGGAAAAGGAAATGAAGCAGGACTGGACAGAGGGATAAACTGAATTTAGATGTAATCTCAAGGAAAACCTCAGCTCCCTCAACAGGGAGCCCTGAAGTCAAATTATTTCAGGATTGTCCTGGCTGAGGCTAGGCCAGGAGGCCTTTATAACCCTATGCGACCAGTCATTGGATGCAAACTGCCCCCAGGGAGAGTGTATAACTTCGGGAAGACAATTCTCTTTAGCCAATATATGACACTTTGTCATAAATCAAGTTTCCAAAATGTGTAGTTTTGTTTCTGAGCTCTCTATTCTGTTCCACTGGTTTGTTTATTCTACCAATACGACACTTGTCATAATCACTTTTCCTGAATTGTAGCTATAGATCAATTTTGTGAGAATATTCTTAAAATATTGAGTCTTCCTATCTAAAAAGATAGTTTATCTCTCCAGATATTGAAGTCTTCTTTAATGTCATTCAATAATATTTATAATCATTTCCACATAGAATAGGTCTTGCGTATGTTTCGTTAGCTTTATTCTCAGGTACTTTATACTTTTTGTTGCTATTACATAAATCATATTTTCAACAGCTTGTTACTGGTACTTAGAAATACAATGAATTTTGATTTTTATCTAGCAGTCTTAAATCCTTATACTAATGCTAATAATTTTTCTGTAGATTCTTTTTAGTTTTCCAATAATCATATCTATTTTATATTATCAAATCGACAATATGTTTCTGTGATAATTCATTACAATACAAAGATGTCTGAAACAAAGTTAATTATTCCCCTTCTCTCTGCAGCATTTCACATTCTACGTCTCCATCTTCCTGAGTTTGCCAGTGTTAGCTTTCTACACTTTTCTCCTTGTTCAGTCATCACACATGCCAACATGCAGGGGGTTTTGTTAGTTTGCTTTTCCTGAAATAGGACTATAACAAACATATTATTCTGCAACCTGCTTTTTTCACTTGCCTATTATCATGAAGTTCCCTAATTCCATCTGTTTGTATAATATCTTTATACATTTTACATAAATGAGCTCAGATCATATATGCTGACTGGTCTTTTTGTTTGGTTGGTTTGAGCGCCTCACTAAAACTGATTATGGTTAATCACCAGACCAAATGTGAAGGTCTTGACTTTTCATCAAAAGATTGCTGAATTAGTTACACATATAAGTTGTAAAATTAAATAAAATATTTAAGATATTGATGTATCTTTTTTTAATGATTCACAGACTTTTTAAAAAATTAACTAACGAGCTATTAGGCACAATTAGAATTGGACACACACTGCTGAGGGACATAGTCTGTTAAACTGTAAAGAAGCGAGCAGACATACGAACAAATGAGAAGTCATGCTCAGCAAAATACTCGTTAGATGTATAAAGATAAAAATCACAATCTGACTTTATTTGTCCTAGGGTAAAACACTCTATCAGGTGACACCAGTTGTTTCAATTGCACTTTGCCGTGCCACACAGATCATGTCTGTCCAGTGAGATTAAGTGAGAACAGAAACCATTCCAATCAAGCTGCCAATAACTTTCCTGAGATTTTAAAGCTGTAATCTAGTAGTGACTTTATACTAGAACAATAAGAGGGAACTAAACATGACAAAACTTGGTCATTCTTGCTATGTCTCTGCTGTAGAGCATTCTATTTCTATGACAGCATATGAAATCTCAGCATGTCAAAATGCTAGAACACACAGAGCCTTCTGCAGAAGCACATGTGTTATCTGCCAAAAAGATATTAAACAAACCAAATTCATCTGGTGTTTTCTGTAAATAATTCATTATTATTGTCTAGCATCTTATAAGTCTTGACTGTAAAAATAGAATCCTAGGAATGACTTACCCTATTTTTTGTGATTTCGCTGAAAAAAAGAAAATATTGTTTTATTTGTATATTTCATGTTGGCGATGTTTTACTATTATAATTCAATGTTAATATTTTATTTGGTACCATGAAGTTATACTATTTTCCAAACTTAGTGATTTGTTATTTCTCTGAAAGTTAGTAGTATATATATTTTATAATCTTCATTGTCATCATTAACAAGAAATATTAAGTGTGTACCATATAGAAAGCCCTATTGCACAGAGTTTGGAGACGGATACTGGAATATATGGCATGCAGTTTCTGCTATCTGGAAGCTGACTGTCTAGATGAGGAGCAAGGATGTCAATGGATGAAAAAGATAATCACGATATCAGTTTTTTTAAAATTATGAAATACTATGTTCTGGTATTATGCTAAGTGATTTTCATAATTATCATATTCCTTACGATAATCCAATATGATAGGTAGTATGTCTCCATTTTACAAATGAGAAAACTAAACTTAACAGGAACTTCAACTTGACTGTGAAGATTCATTCCTCATTCGATAATGATTGCTTCTTGAGTATTAGATATTATATAATACATAGGAATTCCAAGGAGGGAGAGCTCTACTTAATCTGAGCTTCATAGCTTGGTTGCATTTTAGCAAATAGGGAGAAAGAAGGAGAGCATTCAAAGCAAAGAAAAGGGCACTACCAAAGATTGAAAACATGAAAGCAAATTTGATGAAAACAGCTGGGTTCAAGTGAGTATAAGCAGGAGAAAGAGGTGAAACTCAATATTATCAAAACACATTTCGAAAAGACTGGCAAATGTCGTCTGAGGACAAATTGTTGAGTGCTTTAAGTAGAGCTAAGGAGTTTAAACTTTAGTCCACAGAAAGTGGTAAGTCAAAAATGATTGAACACATATTTAAATCATAATAGTAACATGTGCATTTTAAAAAATTCAAACAATAGAGAAGTATAGAAAGAAGGCAAAAGCTCTCTCTCCCACCACACCATAATTTGACTTCCAGAAATAATCAGTGTTAATAGTTTGGTCACCACTTTCCCACCTTTCAAAATTCATAAAAATATAGATCTACTTCTTAATGTAAGTGGAATTATACATGCTTTTTGGCAATCTGTTTTTCTTTTTTCCACTCAGTAATGTATCATGAACACCTTTGCATGTCAATACATGCTGTGAAGACTTTTGAACAGCCTCAAGCACTCAAGCATTTCAAAGCCTGGATGCACTAAAATGAAAATAATTTGGAAAATATATATTAACATAATAAATGTTGCAATAAATATCTTTATATGATTATCTTTCTACACTTGCCCAATCATTTCTTTAAGTTAAATTTCTAAAAGTGGAATTGCTGGATATAGGCATATTAAAATTTGATACATATTTTCAAATTGTCCTCTGGAAAAATTATATCAAGTTATGCTGTCAAAGCAAGTGTTTGAATGCTTTCTGTACCTTCACTAATACCAGATCTTATCAACAAAGAAGCTTTTTGAGCAAGGATAGGACATGATCATAGCTGTGGTATGTCAGGTAGCTTGCCTATTCTAGATCGTTGTTTTTAATGCATGATTCACTGTCTATTTAAAGCTGTAAAGCCAACAACTGGATAATTAGATGCTACGGAAATGAAGATTTCTAATGTATTAGGAAAGTGATGAAACAGAATAAATATCACTTGGCAGAAAATTAATCCAACCATTTTAAGTCAGTGGTTTCTAAACCTTGGTGTAAAGTGAAATCATCTAGGGAACTTTGAAAACTATCAGTGTCTGGATCCCACATCCCAAATTCTCATTTAATTAATCTGAGCCCGAGTATCAACTTTCTTTAAAGCCTTTAATGTAAGCCATAATCAAGAATTTCTGCTTTAAATGTGAAGTTTGAAAGCTCCTGAACTCCATGGCCACTTATTTCATAAAGATGCCTGATGTAGCTTCCTTTTTCTGAGGCTCTCTTGAAAGTATGATATGGGTTCCATATTTGAGGGAGATATCACTAGATTCAACTCAGACTGGATAGTAATAGTCTGAAGGAATTCACATTTCTTTTCTTGGAAAAGACACTGGGTTATATCGAGGGCTTAACCTCATTTCTATACCTTGAACCACAAAAACAAGAAATACAAGTATTTACGGATTTATTTACGGATTTTAGTCAGACACTATGTTAGGCCTCAGGTGAATTAAATAGAGGCCTAGTAAATCTGCAGAAAACAAATAAAATAAACAAACATATTTGTTAGAAAATGCCCTGGAAAATGAAATGTGGAAGTTAAAACAGCTCTGGCCTTGCTGACACACAGAGAAGGCAGGATTTACACAAGGCAATGTTAGTAGAATAATGAATAATCTAGTCCAGTGCAGAATTGTCCTTCTTGTATTTTAACTGTGTGAGATCTAATTTCTCTCATCTTGTTGCTGCATCATCTTCAAACACAGTTATTGTGATTATTGATATTAGAAGGAAAACTTCACCATGTTTTGAAAGATGAATGTCCCCTCACTTTGCTGACCAGGGGAATGAGTCACCCACTTTCCACTGACTTCAGAATATTTTGGTGCTCCATGTCCACCTATCATTGTCAAATAGCAGCTGACTTCTGCCTTTCAGAGATGGAAATCGAGCTCTAAATATTGGTATTCTGAGCTTTGCATTTGCTTGGGTTGATAACTATCTAGGTATTATGAGAAATAGGTTGCTGATCACTAACAACAGAGCATCAAGTCTGGGATTCATGTCCTGACATCTCACAGCAAACAGAATGGCTTTACCCAGTGCTGAGGTGCTAAACCATCTCTCTGGGGTGGGAGTCGTGTGTGAGGGGGCTGATTTGCAGCCTTTGTCAATTTCTGTGGTGTAGATACTCCTATCATGGCTGATTTTAGGCTACTACAGTTTAATAATCAGCACTCAAAATCCTGAATATTTAACCATCAGCTCTCTTTAGCTGGCTCCAGCATGCTACTGGCTCTATCTCACAAAACATCAAGTCTTGGTTGGTTTTTTGGTGGGTAACTGCAGATTAACAGCTAAAATATAGTTTAATTATAAGACTCAAGGTCGTTTTGTTGTCCAAGGTTCAGTCTAAGTGAGCAGCAAAGCCCAACTCACACCTAAACCACAAGTTTTTCAGCATCTATTTTTAAAGACTCTAAGAGTCTAACAATGGGAAAGCTTAGCTATTAGCATTTTAAGAGGGCTATTTATCAAAATATTTATAAGAATTATACTCTAAAGCAAAATAATTATTTTGGGCTAAGACCATGGAATGTACTGAAATTTAAAAGATATTTAGTCTAAGAACTAAATCAACTTATCAGCAGTAATGGTCGCATGCTTGACCATACTCCTTTTTTCCTTATGAAGTTCAAATGCTCTTTTAGGAGTGAGCAGCTGTTCCAGATCCCATTTTATCTGACCCAAATATGAGTCATAATCTCTTTGGAAGAAAGGACTTCTCTGTTTTCCTTGTGAAGTCCTATGTTTACCAAGTGGATGGCTTGTGGAGTAGAAAGAGGCACTAGTTGTCCTGGCTCCTATTTGGAAGAGGAATCAGTCTATGTCTTCCTAGGAAATGATCATTTTTCAAATATGTGTTCGTAGGCAATAGTCATTATTTTTATTTAGCACTGGTCCCTTAAACATATCAGAAATGTGTGAGTAAAACATGTCAGTAAATTACTATTTGAAATAATCTCCTGTATATGTTCTCTATACCACCAAATCATAAAAACTGCTTATTATAGTACCATACAAAAATAATATTAATACCTTGCATTCGTAGACAGGTTAAGAGTAATCTGGAGTCTGAACAGTTATTAGTTTGTATCCTCCCTTGTATCCTCGATTTGTAAATTAGTATTCTCATTTGTAAAAACAAAAAGTACTAGTTGCTTCATGGAATTATTGTGAGGATTAAATAAAACAGTATAAATAAAGCATTTAGCATAGGCTTGGCATTTAGATTCACAATAAATCAAGAAATTATTTTATATTGTTATTCTTTTGATCTTTTGTAAAGTTTTTTAATTACCCCAGTCTCATATGATCTTTTATTGTTGTCATGTGAAATATGTAAGATAAGTATTATTATAGTCCTTTTAAAGATAAGTAAATGAAGGCTTAGAAAAATTAGAAATTTGCCCAAGATGGAATAGCTGGTAAATGGCAGAGCTGGGATGTGCTTTTCATATAAAATGTTATAGATAATTAACCATGATACTATTCTGCTGAATCAAAATAGGGCTAAATTAATAAATAGCAGTAAAACATATTTTAACTACAATAATGTTTTCATTCATGAGTAAGGTAAATATTGCTAGCTACGGATTATGGAAATACTATTATTTCTTGAAAACAGCTACAAGTTTCTTCTAGCAGTAGCAGCAGCAGAAACTATTTCTAAATATTTCCACCATGCTAAATACTATGTTAAACATTTTATATGCTCATCTCTTTTGATCCTCAGAACAATTTTCAGTGGTGGGTACCATATTCTTTTTACAAATAATCATAATAGCTAATATTTATGACCACTAAGTGTCAGACATTATGCTAAGTATTTTGTAGGCATGATCTCATTTTCATCAGCCCAACAATCTTCTGAGATCTGAAGCCACTATTATTATTATTTTTTATTATTCTAGTCGCTAAAGAAAATAATATATAGACAAATTTGCTGTTAGAATTATAGAGCAGAAAACTTTTTGTTAGACATTATCTCTGTGTAATTATATAATTTACAGGTCTTACCAGGATTGTCTTGCTAGAGCCAGGTCCATTAAAAGTAATCATTGAAGTAGAGACTGGAGAGAAAACAGTCGTTGAGACAAAATTATGTTCGAAGTATGTTTGCACATTCCTTTGATACTAGCCTGCCCTCGGAGTTGTAGAATAAGATGACATACTGTGAAAAACTTGAATTTTGGGGAGTCATTATTTTAGTCAGATCCTATCTAGTTTGCATAAAAATAAATTCAGTTTGGCAACTATACACTGAAGAGTAACTATTTTTAACACCCAATAACACATCATTGCCTTACCAAAGATAAAAACGGTGATGAGGTCAAAGAAGTACATTGTTTCAGAGTGCTATGTTACTATTAATACCACAGTCTCTCTGCAGGAAGTATACACAGACAGCTCACAAAAACAGGAAAGTCACTCAGGAACCTGCTTTAAAACTCCTGGTCTGAACTCATGAGATTGTCCCAAAATCACTAGGAATGAATATCACAAATTAGAAGTCACAGAGAAGAATATTTGTTCATGCTTTAACTCAGGCAATACTGTATTTTCAATCTTATGAAGACTGATCTAAACAGACTAAGGAACAGAATTTTTTACACCAACACTGTCATTTCACAGACAAAAGAACTAAGATCACAGTTGGATATGATGGACATCTAACGTTTTGCCTGCCCCAAATTCATTTCCCCTTCTGGTAACAGCTCCTTCCCATGGAATTTTCTTTGGTATTCCTCCTTGACTCATGATCTTTTGGTTTGGAGAGGGCTGATCTTAATTCCAGTTCCAGAGGTGGGCATAGACCAGGCATGAACAAATGAGGTTAGAGTAAAGTGTTCACTAACAGGTATGAGACAGAATCTGAATTAATTTAATACAGAGGTTAAAATAAATCCAATATCACACCGTTAATGCCAAAGCTAGGACTATATTCCAAGTCCAACGCTCTCTTCATACTAACATGCCATGTAACATTATAAGTAGTAAGAAAAAATGTTTACTAATTTAAAAAATAGTTGCAGGTTCCATTTCATTTTTAATAAGCAAGACTATCTCAAGGTCTATGCTATTTCTTGTTTATACATTAGGTACCTGGAACATATGCCCACATTTCCTTCTATTTCATTAAAGACAGTAACAATTTATACCAGGCTAAGGAGAGGACTGTGTTCATAGACATTACCAGATGGCCAATATATAAATCAAATAGACTATGTAATCGGAAGCAGGAGCTGGAGAAGCTGTATTCTTTCTGCCAAAACAGGACTAGGAGTGGATTGTGGTACTGACCATGAACTGCTAATATCAAACATTAGAGTAAAGCTGAAGAAGAGTACTAAAAATATTGCAGTGCCAAAATATAACATGTATAATATCCCTGATGGATTTAAAGTCCACATAAAAAGCAGATTTTCAATGTTAAACTTAATTGACCAAGAACCATAAGAACTGTGGACTGAAACTAGAAATATCATTAGGGAATAATGCAAAAAGATAATGCTGGAGGTAAAAAAGAAAGAAAACTTGAGATAGATGACAAAAGAAACACTAAAACCTGTTAAAGACAAAAAGTAAAAGCTAAAGGTGACAAAAGCAGGGTTAGAATCCTGAGTGAAGTTTTCAAAAACTATTATCAGAGATAAAACTATTACAATAGTTAGTGTAAGGAGATAGAATCTTCTACCTGAAGATTCAAGAAAAAAACCCTAGACTAGGTATGCTGGATGACCAACATAAAGGAAGCACATTATCTGATCAGGAGAAAATAAAGGGTAAGTGGAAACAGTAAAATGAAGATCTGTAAAAAAGAGACAAAAGGATGACAGATCAAAGTTTCCTACAAGGAAGACTTGTATTTCTAGAAAGCAAAGTAAAAGCTGCCCTGAGTGTACTGGGAAGGAAAAAATAACCAGGGGTAGATGGGACACCAATAGAATTATTTCAAGCCACAGAGACTGAATCTGTTGAAATTCTAACAAGAACATGTTAACAAATAGGGGAAAAAAAACAATAGCCTACAGACTAGAAATATTCAATATACATCCCAATCTTCCAAAAAGGAGATGCCGAGAAGTGCAGTAACGATAGACCATTGCCCTAATTTCCCACACAAGTAAAGTGATACTCAAGATGATGTGACAAAGGCTTCTACCTTACATGGAGCAAGAAATGTTCAAGCTAGATTCAGAAGAAAGAGACATTGAAGATCTAATTGTGAACATTCATTGTATACTGGAGTGCTCCAAAGAATTTCAGAAGGCTAGTCTGTGTTTTATAGACTACAGCAGCCTTTGACTGTGTGGATAATGAAAAGCTATGAGTTGCTCTGAAAGAAATGGGTATGCCTCAGCACTTGATTGCCCTGGTGTGTAACCTGTTTTGTGGACAGGAAGCCACTGTCGGTATAGAATATGGAGAGACAGAATAGTTTCCTATAGGCAAAGATGTCAGAAAAGGGGTGTGTTTTATCTCCTTATTGTTTAACCTGTACACAGATCATATTATACAAAAAAATGGGCTATACTCAAAGAAAGGGTGAAAATTGGTTGAAGAAATATCAGTAATTTAAGATATGCAGATGACACTATCTTACTGGCAGAAAGTAGCAATGATTTGAAACGACTTCTGATAAAAGTGGAAGAAAGTGCCAAAGCAGAACTGCATTTAAACATCTAGAAGACAAAAATCATTAATGCAGGAGAAACACACACCTTTAACACAGACAATGTAGACAATAAAATTGTTAAAGATTTTGTTTAACTTGGTTCAGTCATTGATTCAAATGGAGACTGCAGCCAAGAAATCAAGAGAAGGCTGAGATTTGGAAGCAATGGAAGAATTAGGAAAGATCATCAAACACAAAGATGTGTCACTGGACTCCAAAGCTAAGATTATCAACACCCTCGTATTCTCAATTACTACACATGAATGTGAAAGCTGAACAGTGAAGAAGGCTGATAAGAAAAAAACCCGATGCGTTTGAAAATGGTTTCGGAGGAGAACTCTACAGATACCCCGGACTGCCAGACAGATGAATGTGTGGGTCCTGGAGCAAATTAAGCCTAGAACATTGCTGCAAGCAAAAATGACAAAGCCAAAGCTGTCCTATTTCCAGCACATCGTGAGAAGGCAGGGTTCTTTGGAAATGACTATAATGCTGGGGAAAATGGAAGGCAGCAGGAAGAGAAAAACCAAATATGCTCAGAAGCCAAGCAGGGTTGGGCCTGGTTAGTACTTGGATGGGAAACCACCTAGGAAGACCAGGTGCTGTAGGTGTAAAAAATAAATAAATAAATAAGGGATTGTAAGCTGACAAGGTTCTTGCAATCTGTGAGGTCAACCAAGGGTTGACTCGCCTAAAATAAATAAATTAATTAATTAAGTAATTTAAAAAAAATAAGCAAGTTTATACTTTTCTAAAAAATCTAATTATCCAAAGATCAACTATCTCTAAATTATTCAACCTCTTTATACTCTCTTACAAC
>NW_011888963.1:2327940-2329924 GCF_000151845.1 Pteropus vampyrus
CTATTTCCAGCACATCGTGAGAAGGCAGGGTTCTTTGGAAATGACTATAATGCTGGGGAAAATGGAAGGCAGCAGGAAGAGAAAAACCAAATATGAGATAGATTGACTCCACAAAATAAGTTCCAGACACAAGTCTACAGGAGCTGAGCAGAATTGTTGAGGACAGGACATTGTGGACATCATTCATTCATACAGTCACCAGGAGTTAGAGCTGTCTCGATGGAACATAACACACGCACATAGAGGACAATGATAATTTACCATATATTTAATGTTCCTCTAAGCCCATTTAAAAAATTATCTTATGCCATTAGGATACCACTATATATTTTATCATATTAATGATTGCAGTATGATTTATAGCCAGGTGGAAAAAGGGGGTAGGAAAGAAATGAGAGGGAGTGTCATATTTGTAATGCTTATAGTGGTTGCATTGGAGTGACTAGATTATAAATAATTTCCCCTCATTCCTTTATTTTCCCACTTTTTGGGATAATATTATATTTTTAAAAATAACCAAGTATCTACAGCCATGCCACCCTGAACAAGCCCGATCTCGTCTGATCGGGTTGGGCCTGGTTAGTACTTGGATGGGAAACCACCTAGGAAGACCAGGTGCTGTAGGTGTAAAAAAAAAATAAATAAATAAGGGATTGTAAGCTGACAAGGTTCTTGCAATCTGTGAGGTCAACCAAGGGTTGACTCGCCTAAAATAAATAAATTAATTAAGTAAGTAATTTAAAAAAATAAGCAAGTTTATACTTTTCTAAAAAATCTAATTATCCAAAGATCAACTATCTCTAAATTATTCAACCTCTTTATACTCTCTTACAACTCTACCTTGCTGTTTCTATTTTGGCCATTAATTTCCTCCTTTATTCTGCTAGGAAAAAAAGATGTGAGACTCAAACTAGACAATATTCTGCGGAACCCCGGGGCATGATTTTCTTAAGAGCGCCTGTGTGGCTGGATGAGGGCCAGTGCATAAGGCCTCCGAAGCAGGCAGCTAACTGAAATTGGTGAACAATAAGGTTTGGAAATTAGGAAGGTTTAGGTACCTTCTGGAGGTTTAGGAATTACCCAGATCGATTTTAATTAACTATATCAATATGGACTTTCATTACCTCAGGAAACTTGGAGTTAGCATTGCTTAAAATTATATTTGGGTGTCACACCAGGCCTCAAACACGGAATGTCTGAACTGAATTCCTTATTTTCTCCTTTCCAAAATAGTTATACACTCTAAATTCCCATATCTCTTAATTCTTTCTCATGCTTCCTCACTCCCTATATTTGAAAGTCATCAAGAAAACTCCTAATGAGTTTTCTTCACCATTCTTATATTGTTACATCATTAAGTGCTGTTTGGACTAATAGTTTCTCAGCCACCAGTCTTTACCTCCTTCCTTTAATCCTCCCCAGTGATCTTTAAAATCACAAATCCAATCCTGCCACTCTCCACCTCAACTCTACCCCAACCCTAAACCATTTGATGGTTCCTTATTTCCTTCAGGATAATAGCTAAACTTCTCAGTGTGCCATTAAAAGCCTTTCAGGATCTAGTCTCTGGGTATTGTTTTGCATTATCTCTTACCAGCTCCTGTACCTCATTCACATCAAACTACCGCCGAACTGCCTAACCACAGTGTCATAGTCCACTTGGCACAAATAAATTTTAACTCTATATGGAATACCTTGACTCTTCTACCTGGTGTTAATTAATTCACAGTTGTTGACAAAAAAGCTGGTATTGTGTTATACCTTTGGTGTATAACATGAGACTAGTCACGTATGTGCTTTTTATATGCGGTATTTCTGGAGGAACACAAAAGAAACTTATAATATTGGTTGCCTTTGAAAAAGAGAACTGTGGAGCTGAGATGTAAAAATGGGAAAGAGACTTTTCACTCTATACTCTTTTGTGCCTTTGGAATTTTGTTCCTTGTAATCATATCAATAATTTAACTAAAGCTAAAAGTATGTC
>NW_011888963.1:2329974-2337463 GCF_000151845.1 Pteropus vampyrus
GGTGAACAATAAGGTTTGGAAATTAGGAAGGTTTAGGTACCTTCTGGAGGTTTAGGAATTACCCAGATCGATTTTAATTAACTATATCAATATGGACTTTCATTACCTCAGGAAACTTGGAGTTAGCATTGCTTAAAATTATATTTGGGTGTCACACCAGGCCTCAAACACGGAATGTCTGAACTGAATTCCTTATTTTCTCCTTTCCAAAATAGTTATACACTCTAAATTCCCATATCTCTTAATTCTTTCTCATGCTTCCTCACTCCCTATATTTGAAAGTCATCAAGAAAACTCCTAATGAGTTTTCTTCACCATTCTTATATTGTTACATCATTAAGTGCTGTTTGGACTAATAGTTTCTCAGCCACCAGTCTTTACCTCCTTCCTTTAATCCTCCCCAGTGATCTTTAAAATCACAAATCCAATCCTGCCACTCTCCACCTCAACTCTACCCCAACCCTAAACCATTTGATGGTTCCTTATTTCCTTCAGGATAATAGCTAAACTTCTCAGTGTGCCATTAAAAGCCTTTCAGGATCTAGTCTCTGGGTATTGTTTTGCATTATCTCTTACCAGCTCCTGTACCTCATTCACATCAAACTACCGCCGAACTGCCTAACCACAGTGTCATAGTCCACTTGGCACAAATAAATTTTAACTCTATATGGAATACCTTGACTCTTCTACCTGGTGTTAATTAATTCACAGTTGTTGACAAAAAAGCTGGTATTGTGTTATACCTTTGGTGTATAACATGAGACTAGTCACGTATGTGCTTTTTATATGCGGTATTTCTGGAGGAACACAAAAGAAACTTATAATATTGGTTGCCTTTGAAAAAGAGAACTGTGGAGCTGAGATGTAAAAATGGGAAAGAGACTTTTCACTCTATACTCTTTTGTGCCTTTGGAATTTTGTTCCTTGTAATCATATCAATAATTTAACTAAAGCTAAAAGTATGTCAACTTTATGATCCAGCAATTCCATTCCTTGGTATATACCCAAGAGAAATGAATGCATATGTCCACTGAAAAACACGTACAAGAATATTTGTAGTAGCTTTTGTCATGACAGACAAAAACTGAAAACAACCCAAATGTCCCTCAAGAAGAGAATGTATATCTAAATTGAAGTATATTTATTTAATGTAATACCACATACCATTTAAAAAAAAAAAAACAAAACTATGACATAATTCACCAGAGAAATAGTGTTGCACTAAAGGATCCAACACAAAAGAGTAAATACTGAATGACTCCATTTATTTCAAGTTCAAAAACAGGCAAAATGAATCAATGGCGATAGAAGTCCGAATAGTGATTATTTCAGGCAAGGATGAGGCGAGGCACGTTAGGAGATTGGCATGGGACGATAGCCACTAGGAAGGGATAATTCTTGGTTAGGAATGTTCTGTATCTCGAGGTGGATGGTGATTAAATGAGTATATACCACTGTAAAATATACATATGCAATGGGTGTAGTGCATATATAAAAATAATTGAACTTTACACCGAAGATTAGTATATTTTACTGTCTCTATGTTGATAAACCTTTAAGTATTTAAAAAGCATGACAAGTATATATTCCAAATTGAAAAACAGTAGATAAAAAAATTGTTTTAAGATCTCACTCAAATGTCAAATGATTTCTCCCTTTACATGGATAAAAGCCAATGTAACTTCCAAACTAAGAGTCAATAAGGAAAAAGAGCAAAAGGGAAAATACTAAGAATTTCTTTAAGCTACAGAAAAAGTCTGAAGCAACTATTGGTTGTAAGAATGAAATTCTGATTAAACCAGTTGTAAACAAAAACAAAAACAGTATTTTCTATCATGACCCTAAAGCCTCAAAGACTGTAACATAATGCTTCTGCCCACCAGAGGCAAAAAGATTCTTTTACAAATTATTCAAATAACTTTTAGAAATGTTAAGTGAACAAGATGGAACTTAGACTGACATTTTATCAGGGGACACCATAGTTACGGGAGAATTTAGTCTGTGGAAAAGCGGAAGCTAGAAATGGAAGTGACAAGGTCAATACTGAGTAAGGTTTATCGGGTCCATAGAGAGGCAAAACAATGGTGATCTTTGCAGGTAAAAGGACATAAGAACCAGACAGTTAAGAGAAAGAGAAAGAGGAGGAGACAAGGTTGGAGGCTTCCAGAATATTTATGAGTGAATTTAAAAAGGTATGTGAATTTGTAAAATTAGCTGCTTTAGAATGTATCAGATAAGCTCAAGAACAAGAGAAGGGGGGTGGGGTGGGGAGAGCCACCCACAGTGAAAGCAACATGTGCTGCTTTTCAAAAGGATTCTTTTTCAGTTTAGGAGAGGCAGTAAGGTGCCAACAGGAGGTGTTTAGCTCAGCTCTCCTCACTGCCAACATTTAATGCTTTGAAAATCTAATTTGTCAGTTTCCCCCCCTCTTAAAAAATTCTCTCTCTTTTTTTTTTTTTTTAAATTTAAAAAGCAATAGAGCCTCATGTAGAAAATTTGGGAGATGCAGACAAATTTAAAGGAGAAATAAAAAATCAGTCAAGAGATAACCACTATTGACCACTGTAGCATTTCGGTATAGGGCAATTTCTAACAGGCAGAAAGCACCCAAGCAAAAACAGGTTAGAGGCTCTCCTGTCCTGGAAGCCCAGGCAAGTTTATTACTGGAGATTTGCCACTTTTATTTATTGGTGCATTTTCTCTCTACAAGCCCCATGAGGGCAGAGGGTCTGCTATATCCTAGTGCCTGGCACTTGATAGACACTCCAGAATTATTTGTTGCATTAACTATTTTTTTCATATTTACTTACAAAGATTAGCTGCCATTTCTTATTTTTCCCTTCGTACTTAAAAGATTTAAACTCCTTTTCATGTTCTAGTTCATGACTTTTCTTACTTATGAGAACAATCTAGTTATTAAATAAAAATGTCTATTAAAATTAGAAAAATTACAAATGTAAACAAAAGCTTCATGAATCATATTAATATGACATTGTATTTCTTCTGTGATGCCTTGTTGTGCACTCACCCTGAACTGTCACAGAAACAATTTCTTCCATTCCTTATGTTAATTTATTGCCAATATAACTTACCAAATAGAACTTGAAAATTAATTTAGTATCTACAGCATTGCAGCTCATTAAAACAAAACAAAACAAAACAAAACAAAACAAAACAAAACAAAACAGAATTTCTTTTTAAATTTGAATTGAGGTACTAAATTTTTTTTTTCCAAATTCAGAACTTGCCTTTGAATAGTGAAAAATGATCAAGGAGATTTCATGATGCTTAGAAATCTAGTAAAGGAAATTGAGAACATTGAATATTCTTGTAGTAAAAATTTTGAGGGAGAGCAGATGGAATTACTCAAGCTTGAAATATAGCCAGGATTCTGTAGTCAACATTCCTATTATAGGAATTAAAACAGGACCCTTGGAGTCTTTCATAATTAGAGGTAGCCAGGACCCTTTAACCATTCCAAGCCAACAAAGACCCTAGGGGCAACAACACAGTTATTTTGAAAATACAAAAACAAACAAACAAAAGTAGTGTTTAGCAAAAGGAGGTTTTATTGGCTCACATAACTGGCAAGTCTAGAGGCTGAACTAAGCTGGGCATGGCTGGGTCCAGGGGCTTAAACAATGTCAGGGTTCTCTCTCCCAGCATCCATGTGATCATATCTCAGGAGACCAAATGGTTTTGCTTGGATCATGTACCCTTTGCTGGACCATTAGTAGTGACCAGAGAATAAGATATATGAATTGACAAGGCATGGACAAGGCCTGGGCCACATATGCATCCATATATTGGAGGGAAGTGGGATAAACTTCACCCAAACCAAGTGAAGTAGATTCTCCACAAGGGGCATTCTGTCACTATGCGGGGTGACAAAGAGTATTGGTGACAATGTTGAAATTTACCCGAGCCCTTTGATTATAGAACACAATACTGGCCCCTCAACACACACACATCCCCTGACCCTTTGTGCTCCAGGAAATGGCTCACTGCAAAGAATGTTACCGATGTGACTTAGATAAAACTCATGGTAACCCCTTGTTTACCTATGACAACAAGACACAAACCCTCTGAATTTCCATTCTTTGTCTCATAAATAATTAGCTGAACTGTTTGTTCCACTGACCAAGGTGAACAAAATGCCCTCTAACTTAACCTGATTAAACTTTAGTCAGGCTTCTCTCCTTCCCCCTAAACGTGAAACTTGGCCTACCTTTGTGTAGAGGCAGACCTCGGAGATGTAACAGGCCAGTTCTAGACCACTGCAATAAAGAAAGCCAGTATTACAATAAAGTGACTCATAATCTTTTCTGGTCGAGGGACTCGCCTTCGATTTGTATAAAATAAAAAGCAACAGCTGCGAAGTGCAATAAGTCGAGGTATAATAAAATGAAGTATGCCTGTTTTACAAGGACCGAAGCATCCTTAACTGATCCTTCTGAGAATCAGCTGATCTCAGGAAAAAATCTTTTCCTGCGTAACTTCCTCATAACGCCACCTATTCATCCTAATCTACCACACCTGGTCCTTTCCATCCTTATCTGCTTGACCTTTGAGATGCTTGCAGATCTATGATCAGAGCACTCTCCCTATTTCAATAGTCCCCACCCCTCACTGCAATAATCTTTCATAATAAAACCTCTTCCTACTTCGGTCTAGATTTGTTTTTTATTTGACACTGGCCAGACAAAACAATAGATATCTAACACGACACTTTATTATCCAGTCTAATGGATCCTAAGAGTATGAAAATCAATTACACCCCTACTTCCCACACTCAGTAGAAACAAAAGCTGGAATCAGGCAGACAAGAGCTCACAATGTCAGCTTCATTGATGGATGAATGGATAAAGAATATGGTATATGCACACATTGGAATATTATTCAGCCTTAAAAAAGGGAACTTTGATACATGCTAAAACATGGATGAAACTTGAGGATATTTGCTAATTGAAATGAGTCCATCACAAAAAGTCAAATATTGCACTTATCTGAGCTAGCTAGAGTTATCAAATTCACAGAAACAGAAAGCAGAATAATGGTTACCAGGGGCTGAAGAAAGGGGGAAATAGGGATTCATTGATTAATGGGTAAAGAGTTTCAGGTGTGCAAGAGTGAAAACTTCTGGAGATTGTTTGCACAACAATGTGAATATAATTATTACTGAATCATATGCTTAGAAATAACTAAGTCAGTAAATTTGATGTGCTTTTTACCCCAAAGAAAAATAATTTTTTTTTTTTTTTAAAGAAAGTCAGCCTTATTACTAATAAAGCTGGTTGGAGAATGTGACATAGATTAGTGGTCAAAAGGGTTTACTAATAATCACTTCACTGAATTAAAATAAATTTCTTCAAACTTCAGGCTTTTTCGCAGGACTGGGTCTACTCTAGTAAGCTTATCACAAGGCAAGTCCTTAAGGATAGGCCACTCGGAAAGAAGGAAGAGCTGAGTGACACATTAGCAGTTCCTTGCCTCGATCTTACCAAAAAAGGTGCTTTTCCTCAAGAAGAGAATGAGCAAGTCGGGGAAGGCTGAGCCCCACAGTTGTCTCTTCTGGGAAGTGAACAGGTTTGAGGAGATGAACATTTACTACTAATTATTCTGTTAAAAGAAAAACATATTAGAATATAGACTAGGAAGGAATATGAAAATGGGAAGTTTTTCATAGTTTTGTTGTTAGGATAACAAGATTTGGAGTCATCTTTCTCTTTTCTTGATTAAAACCATTTTATTGGTATGCTTTTTTAAAAATATAATTTTGCTAATATTGGAAGTACCACATTTATAATAATTTGATACACTCAATTTATTAAGTGGCTAAATTGGGAAAACTAAAAGGAATTATTAATGTAGAGTTCACATTTCATAATTATCTTAACTATTTTCTGGCTTTTTGTCATGTAAGTTTCATTAATACTATCAGTGAAGCTAAACAGTTTCCAAATACTTTTAATGATATAAATACAAAAACTAGAGGACAATTTTGCACTGTAAAGTAGACCTCTGACTTACACATTTTCATTTGAAAAATAAGACATCCCCTTGGGAGCAAAAAAAATTCAAGGTCAGATACAAGTAGAGTAGATATATTTGGATACACATTTTTTAAAAATGTATAATTCAATTTACTATAGTACTGGAACATCCCTGTTTTTCTAACATCTCTATGGAGAAGGGAAAGCAGATTTCATTTTTCTAGGTTATCAGATGAAAAAAATGGAAACATATTATGTTAAATTATGTGCTTGGGATCATATAGTCAGAGAATGAAACAGCTGAATTTAAAACTCCATTCTTTTCTCTTTGTACTTTCCAAAGAGAGTATGTTTAAAATTCACTTTCTCCCTAATTTCTGGTAAAAAGATTATCGCAAAAAGTTGCACTTATTTGCGGTCTGATTTTTAAAGATAGAAACTTAATCACACTGAATGTAAATTATACCTCAATTAAAAAATTTAAAGAACATAAAACAAGAGTAGAGGAAAAATTCCTCTGAGAGAATTTCAGACAAATAAATGAATACATTCAGAATAGGCTGTGGTGTGACATTGGATAGTGTTGAGTAAAACACTTTGCATTTTAAAAAAAACGATAGATCCTGTTATGTCAAAAAATATATACCCTCTATCAACCCAACACACATTTGGTTTGAATAATTTCTACATCCTTAGAGACATGCTCTCTCTAAGGAATCATTCCATTTAGGAAATTACTTCCTAGAACTAAAAAATGAAGTGGCCTTATCTATCTCATTTGCTTTGAGGGGAAAATGGTGTGCTTTAGATAAAACATTACAGTGACCAAAATACCTCCCATCTGTCAACTTTATATTCCTCTCTTTTAGTTTCGCGTCATGCACTTTGGATTCATGGGAGTAAGGCAGACAAGAACCTATTTTTACCATTGTTGAAAGCATGCCAATTTGGCAATGAGATGGGACAATGGACTCTCTCATACACGGTAAGAGTATAAATTGGTTCAGCTTCTCTGGAAGGTAATTTGGCAATATACAAGATATTGAAATTTTAAACATGCATATCCTTTGGCCCAGAAATTCAACTTCTGGGAATTTATCCCAGTGAATGAATTGGACAAACACATAAAGATATACATAAAGGGCCTTCGTGAAGCATGGTTTACAATAAGTATAAGTTGGAAACCACCTAAATCTTTATCACTAATGAACTGACTAAATGCATTGTGGTATACCTTTTCAGTGGAATATTTTGTGATGAATTGGAACAATTATATATACAGTCATCCCTTGGTATCCACCAGGGATTAGTTTCAGGATCCCCTGAGAACCCCAAATCCTCAGGTGTTCAAGTCCCTTTATATAAAATAGCATAGTATTTGCATATAACCTATGCATATCCTCCGGTATACTTTAAATCATCTCCAGATTACTTATAACACCTAATACAATGTAAATGTTATATAAATAGTTGTTATACTGTATTGTTGAGAATAA
>NW_011888963.1:2339218-2357647 GCF_000151845.1 Pteropus vampyrus
TATCTGGACTAAGAAAAACCTAATTTGTCAGAAAAAATACCTATGGACTTTAGAACACAGAAAATTCATATTTATCTCAATTCATTTCTCTTTCCCATGGCCTGGCCTACATTGGAAGGTATAAGTGACATTAATCCAAATAAATAGGAATTGAGTTAATCCTCTTCATTTCCTTCAATCCAATTAGGTTATTTACATGTGACCCATACTTTCCAGATTATACAGATACCTGAAAGACATGGAGAGATTATGGGGAAATAACAGACAGATGTCTGCTCTAGACAGGTCAGCTCTTTTAGTCCACCCAAAATAGTCTGGCTTGGTAAGTGATTAGAGCTCTTCAGGCTTTCAGAAATAGTCTGGCTCTTACTCAATTCTTATTTTTATCAGGGACTCAACTAGTGGGGCCTACTATTGCTGTGAGCCCAGTCTGTGCCACTCTCTTAAGCATTTTCAACAACATAGGCTAATGGCCTCCAAATAAAACCATGTGATGGTAAGTTTTTGTCCTTTTCAGGGACCCTGTCCCCAGGGTGGGAGCAGTTTTCAACTCCTTTGATGGGAGAACTTTGTTCTGGTGAGGAGCTCTGCGTCCCAACATCCCCTCTGCTGTCATTCTGAATGCCCATGGTGGAACTAAGGTGGACAGACAGTGCCTGGGTTAGGACTGGGGTGAGGGTGGAATGGCACTGACAGCAAGGAGGGCCACAGTGCTACAGATCTGGGCAGGTGCTGGGAGGGCAGGATGAGCTGCAGTCTCTGCTCAATCAGATCTAGACAACTCAGGAATTGTCTGATTCTTTGTAATAAGACCTTTCAACAGCACCCAGATAAGAAATCTACCTTTTAGCAACTTCCATTTTTTGCCAGTTTTCCTTCCACCACCGAGAGAAACAAAAACATTGTCTCACCTCCTCCTTTTCACTACCCAAAGGCCCATTCTTGCTTAATTAAAATCATCTTCTCCTCTAGAAAGAGGAAGGAAGGACGTTCTTCTTATTGTTCTACACATGAGACTCACGCTTTACACTGACCACATTACTACCCACTGCCTATGGAGCTTCAGAGAACCTCAGGCAAACAGGACTTCTGATTGCCTGCTCTGTCTCTCCTTCTTCCTTAGGTGAATGGGCGTATCAAACACTACTTTGATTCTCAAGGCCAAAGCACATAGGCTCACGGGATTTCAGAGCTAAAAGGGTCTTTGAAAAACAACCAGGCTAGTTTTTGATAAAGTTCAAGGATGTCATGTGATCTGGCCAAGAAAATGGCCATTGAGTATAGAAGTCTCCACCATTAAGTCTGGGAACAACAGACCTCTCCCTTTTTGTTGTCACTCCCCCCGCTCCACCCACCACCCCAATCATTGCTCTAAGTATCATCAGGGGAGAAGTGAGGTGAGAAAAAGAATCTTAAATTAGTCACTCTTGTTAGTTGTTCACAACTTGGATGTAAGGTTTATGTAGTGAAGGAAGTTGAAATTCATTACTAAAATGATTTTTTAAAACTTGGTATTTGCTAAGCACTCTTTTATTCTCATAGATATATAAGTTTACAGAAATAGCATATACGGACAGAATGGTTACAAATGAGATAATACAGCAAAACGGCTAGTCAAAAAATAATTAAATTTTCTGAAAGTAATCAAAGTCACAAAGTTAGGCATATGCGTGCGTGCATACACACGCACACAGAATATTTTCAGTCTCAGTTTGGGAAAACTGGGTCCTACTTGCTTTTGGAAAATCCCTTATTCTCTATGGCTAATTCATTCATGGTTAACTAGAATCGGTCTTTTTGACCATCATTTACAGTTTATACTATGGGACTTGGAAGTTGGATACTCTGTGGAGGACTGCATAGAGTTGGTAAGGTGGGGAAAGTTTAAGATCTGTCTGTCAAGGTTGGATGGCAAGTTGAACCTGGCTGCCAAAGGTGACTCCAGAAACCTAGCCAGCTGGGACAGGCAGAGCTTCTCATGCAGCATCCAGAGGACACGATCGTTTCCATTCCAGACATGGTGACCAATAGAGCAGGCTAGGCACAGTAGTAGGAAATTTAGATGGTATTCACCACTCAGGACTCAAGACTCAAAGGTGAAATGTATGTCACTAAATGCAACATTTAGAGTGATAGAAAGGGGCTTAAGTTTGGGATAATTTGGGTTTAGAGATCAATACAAAGTCCACTCCATCATACTCCGTCATGGGCAGGGAGAGGGAAGAGATGGCAACATAACCATAATCATTCAGGGTTCATCCCTGCAGACACCTTACGTCAAGTTAACAGCGTAAATACTTGGGGACTAATTAGCCCCAGGGGTTATCATCAGGACACTAATAGATGGAAGAATTCACATTCTTTAATCCTTTCAGCACTCCTGCATGCTTTTCATATATATGTGTGCCGCACACACACATGCACATACATATGCACACGCAGAGAGATTTATTGCAAGGAATTGGCTTATATGATTTGGGGCTACGGAGGCAAGTCTGGAACCCACAGGGCAGGCCATGAAAGGGCCTGGGAGGTAGGCTGGAAACTTTCAGGGAGGAGTGGACACTTCAGTCCACAAATAGAATTTCTTCCTTGGAAAAACCTCAGTTCTGTTTTTAGACTTTTCAACCTGATTGGATCAGGTTCACCCAGATTATGAAGGAAAATGTTCTTTCCTTAAAGTCAACAGATTGGAGGTGTTTATTACATCTACAAAATACCTTCACAGTAACACCCAGGTTAGTGTTTGATTGAATAAGTAAGTTCTGAATAGCCATTGTAAAGTTGACAAATAAAAATGACCATCGTCTCTGTTAAGTATCAATGAGTATCTGATTTTGGATTTGGAATCTGAGCATCTAAGAGGTACTAACTCTTGTCCTAGGAAATAGGCTGTGGCTTTTTTTTTTTTTTTGCTTTATACCCAGTGGGAGACAAATACATTCTAACCATCTATATGATTCATGTTCCCAAGATCTTAACAAATGTTGGAGACACAGAACCAAAAATGTATTGCATGTCTCAGAGATGTATAAATCTGAAAATAAGTAAGAGTTCTGGTGAAGAGCTCAGTGGTGCCAGTTGTGGAAATCGGGTAGGGTGGAGGTTAATGGAGGTGACATAACCTCATAAAAAGATGATAGACTTTGGAATCAGACACACCTGGGTTTGAATTATACCTGTACTACTCCTGAGACCTTAAGCAAATTGCTAGTTTAAAAAAAAATCTCTTTAATTACGTACAATTTATATATAGTATAATGCACCCATTTAAGTATATATGTCAATGAGTTTTAACAAATGTATACACCTGTGTAATCATATACCTAATTGAGATATAGAACAAGTTCTTTGTATCCCTTCCCAGTCAATTCCCCCAACTCACCAAGGCAACCACTGACCTGCTGTCTGTCATTATTTATTAATTTACTCGTTTTTTTTAAACTAATACTTATTGAGCACCTATTATGTGTCATGCATAGTTCTGGGTGCTGAGATATAGTAGTAAATAAGACAGACAAAAATAGCTTCCACTATGTAGAGGGAACTAAAAGCAAAAAATATATATGAGGAAATATGTGGCAGGTCACATGATAACAACTGGACAAAAATAGGGGAAGTGATCGGGAAGAACCAGAGTGGGGGTGGGGCGTGTGTTGGTCTTTTCAATAGGGCAGTTAGGAATCACATCACTGGTAAAGTGATGTTTAAGCAAATATCTGATGGAAGTGAGGGCACAAGCAATATGGATATTAGGGCAAGAATGTTCCCAGTAGAAAGAACAGCAAATGCAATTGGCCCGTGCTGAGTGTTGCTGGAATGTTTGAAAAACTGCAAAGAATCCAGTGTGGCTGAAGTGAAGGGACAGAGAAGAAAAGCAGAAAAAGATAAGAAAAGTAAAAAGGTCCGGGTAGGAGAAAGCCTTACAGCCACTGTGAAAATTTGGCTTTTAATCTTAGTATAACAGGGAGCCATTACAGGGGGTTGAGAAGAGGTGTGACATCATTTGACATTTTTAAAAGGATCAGTCTGGCTGCTCTGTTGGGAAATGACTGCAGGGGCCAAGTTCAGAATTAATATAAAGTGCCTGGTACATAGTAAATGTTCAATACATTTTAACTATTTGAAGGTTATTGATTTCTTAGTACAGATGAGGTTATGATCTCTTTTTGTTTATTTATTTCTGTATAGTGCAAATTCGGATTCATTCATTCAAGTGTTTGTGGGGTATGACTATACTAGGTGCTAGGGAACAAAAGTTGAGCTGAAAAAGATAAGACTGCGGCAAATTCATAGAAACAGAAAGTAGAATGGTACCAGGAATGGGGAAGGGGAAAATAAAATGTTGTTGTTTAATGGGTACGGAGTTTCAGTTTTGCAAAATGAAAAAGTCTGGAAATCTGTTGCACAACAATATGACTTATATGTTACTGAACCGTACACTTAAAAAATGGTTAAAATGGTAAATTTTGTGTCAGTGTTTTTTTAATGACAATTAAAAAATATTTAATATCAAAAAAAATAAGACTGTTAGGGGAGATAATAAATTAACAAGAGAGATATTAGGTAGAAACAAGTACTTATAATGAAAAATAATGGTGATGTGCTGTAACTGAAAGGCTATTTTAACTTAAAAAAATTAAGACTAGTGAGAAAAGTAGGTAGGATCCTATTTATGTAAAGGTATATTTAGATGTCCGTTTCCTGATTAGACCCTACTCACAAGCAAAATCCCAAGTAATATGAAAAAGTCTTACTTCTTTTATTCCATAAGATGTACACTCAATTATATAGTTTAGTAAATAATGCCATTTTTGTCTTACTAAAATTAGATATGTTCATATATGTATGTAAATAATATACACACATATATATCCTATGTACACATATATGCTTGTGTTTGTATATGTATGTGTCAGTATGTGTACATACCACAGTAAACAGAAATGTCTAGTTGGTTATCCAGTGTCCAGGTAATAAGATGTAATTTGGGGTGACTTTAATGTTTGTACTTTTCTGTATTATTTGGATTATTGAAATAATAAGAATGCAACATTTTCCCTAAAAAAATAAAGTTATTTTGAAAGTTAAATTACTACTTAACAAATACAGTTCTGCCATATAAGTTGATAAATAAGAAGTGCCTGGAACATATCTGGAACACAGTAAGTGCTAAATAAGTGTTGGTTGTTATTATTCTGCTTGTGACTGCGTGGCAAGCCCTGCTCTAAGCACTTTACAGTTTTTTCTCCCTTAATCCTTACAGATACTGGAGATACTGAGACACAGACAGATTATGCCAAAGATTGCACAGGTAAGAGACCATATTTTACAGACAAATCTTTTTTAACCCCTTTAACATAAATGGCTATTCAAAATGCCTTGGCCCTGTACTTGTATAAAAACTCATTTCTGAGGATATTCTCAACTGGTACTATAAATGTGTAACTGCTTCATATGAGTTAAACAATTACCTATAAATTCTCATTAGGTTTCTGGAGGTAAATGAGTTAAATAACTGCATTCTAAGACATACATAATTCATATAGTGTACTAAAATTTGTACCTCAAACTCTATAGCAAAATTATTAATAATAGTACTAGCTTGCCCTTGAATAACAATTTATAGTTTATGAAGCACATTCACATACATGGTCTCATCTCCAAAACCAGTGAGTGAAGTAGTAAGGCAGGGCAGACATTAATATCCCTCCCTGCTTACAGCTAAGGAAGCTGAATCACATATGTATGCTTCAGTGAGAATGTCTTTGGCCACAAGTAACAATAACCCAACTCTAACTGGTTTAAACAATATGAAAACATATTGGCTCACTTACTTGGATGCCTAGAGGGTGAAGTGGTCTTTAGGGTTGACATAGTCTAACTGCACTGACTATTTCTCTGTAAGTATCTTGGTTCTGTCCTTCACCAAGTGTTGGCTTCATCTCCAGCCTGATGCAGTTTTGGGTCTCAAAGTTATGAACGAGAATGCCAGAGGAAAAGACCATTTCTTTCTGTAGCTTTATCTTGAAAACTAGGCAATGGTCCTCAGAAGCTTTTAGCAAACTTCTCGCTTATCATTGGCCCAGATTAATTCATATGTCCATTCCTGAATCAGTGATTGGCAAGGGGCATGGAATTGTCCTTAGATAAATCAAGATACCTGTTGAAAATCTGGGCTCTGTTAGGAAGGAGAAAAAAGGGGAATGATAAATACGGGTTGAGCACTAGAACCTGAGAAGGAGCAGTCGGGAGTCTCACCCAACTATTCTAAATTAAGCCCTGGGGCAAGATTATCACTGAGGCCAAGACAGCAGGATTCAGGCTCCCAAACTCTCATACTTTTCATAAAACAATCTCAAAGGTTTCATATTTTCATTAGATCAGAATGCTCATTTTCACCTTTTATGGGTACATCCAAGGGGCATTCTTTCTTTCCTTCTTTTTTTAAAAAATCGAATTGGCTCTATTAGGCAATTCATGAATCGGGCAGCATCCCATCTAGCAACTAGAAGGGTGTTCCCCCAAGGGGCATTCTTTTTTTTTTTTTCCCTCAAGGGGCATTCTTAAACCAAAAGTTTGAATGTGGAAATTCCATGTGACCTGGGTTTTGCAAGACTGAAGTTGGATGAACTGGTAAAAATTTGCTTTGAAAGTCATATTCTGACAAATTCCTCAGAAGTACAGTATTATTCTTTTTCTTAATTATAAAATATTTCAAGCAACAAAAAACCCCCCACAAAGCTTTAAAAAAACTTAACACTGTTCCCTATTTGCATTGAATTTTTAAAGAAAAAAAGATTGCAGTTATAGTTAAACCCTCAAATATCTCTCCCCAATCCCATTCTCCCTCACCAGTCCTGAATAACGTGTCTGTTTTCATGTGGATGTCTTTATACCTTTAATAGTGTGAATATATCCAGGATATATAGTAATGTTTTGCTCGACATTGTTCTTGAGCGATATCTATATTGATATATGTAGCTTTAGTACACTCATCCTAATTATAGTACAGCCCATTATGCAAATACACACCAAAGCACTATCTACTTTCCTGTCCATGGATTTTTTTTCCCACTCTTTTACAATTCCAAACAAAGTTTTTATGAACATTTTAGTAGATATCTCATGGTACACATGCAGGAGAGTTTGGGGGTACCTACCTTGGAGTAGAATTACTGGATGTGTTCATCTTTAACCTTAATAGATATTGTCAGATTGCTGTCAATCTGATGGCTATAAAATGAAATTGCATTGTTGGTTTCAGAAGTATAATAATTTATTTTTTCCTCTTATATCTCCTATGTATTTGAAACTCTCCAGTTGCTTTAATTTATCCTATTTACCACATTGAAAGAATTTTTTTCCTTTATCATGAAAAATAGTAGTGGCTATTATGAATCTCTTCATCTTGATATAGCTTATTTAAGTTAGCCTTTTTTGTCCTTTGAAATATATTTTATTTATTAGACATAGATAAATGATGAGATAAAATAATAAACATACATTTCTCTCCAACTTGTTAATTGAGATATGGTAATTTTTTTTGATAATTTCTTGCTCACTTGACTAAGTATATAATGTAACATGAATTTTTGTATTTTGTATGGAAAATGGAATATATCCCCTTTTCTTCTCACTGGAAAAATCCCAATTTCAGAAGATTTAAAAATAGCATTGATAACCAGTTAGTTTAATTAGTATTTGACAACCCTGTCTAGCAGAATCCTTGGACTTGCACCTGGAGTTTAGAGATGACACTACTAAATGATGCCACATTAGCATCTTGTATTTTATTTCATTTTTTAAATTAATTAATTTTTATTAAGGCAACATTGGTTAATAAAATCCAGTATTTCGAGTGTACAATTCAACATTAAGTCATATATATTTTGCATTGTGTGTTTACCGCCCATAGTTAGATTTCTTTCTGTCACCACGTATTTGACCCCTTTTACCTCATCTACCTCTCCCTCTCCCTAATCTATTGCCCATGTCCATGAGTCTCTGTCATGTTTGTTTGTTGCTTTTAGGTTTATATCCCACATATAAGTGATATGTGATTTTCAACTTTTTCTGTCTGGCTTATTTCACTCAGCATGATTATCTTAAAGCAGCACTCTATTTTTATACTATGTCTACCTAAGAGATTCAGCTGCACTTGGATACGTTTACAGCAAGCTCCCCAAAGAGTTTCTGTGTATTTGTAGGAAGAAGCCATGTCAGTAAATCAAAATTTACACCCTATTGACCTAGGAAATACAAAGTCAACATGATAAACAAACATGAGATCATATTTCCATTTTGGTTGAAGACAAGGGGAACATTTAATCCTGAGCAGAGTGAGACAGGAGAAAATAAAATGCACGCTGAGACTGTACTGTTTTCTCTTGTAGTTTGCTTTGCAAAATCCCGATGGAAAAGGAATAAACATTTATTTCTCTCGCTTTCCATACTTATGTTTTATGTGTCTTAGTAGCAAAAGAAATACCCAGCCTGAAACCACATTTTCCTTTACTCAAAGATTGTCGTGTGAGAATGTGTATGAGTGGGTGGAGGTGCAGGGTGAGCTTTGTGGGCACAAAGAAATATTCAAGATAAAAACCATGATAAAAGTGATAATTTCCAAGGATTAAGACAGTGCCTCTGATGAGGGAGTTATTTATGTTGGTCATGATTTGTCCTCTTTGTTTATTGATTAAGCTGTTTAGAAATGTAACAAACAGTTATCAGATTTTTAAAACAGTTCCTTTTATTGCTTCTTCTAGAGTCTCTAGATGACAGCTAGACTTTTCTGGCATGCACAGTAGAGGTCGACTTTTGGTAATGTTCCATTAAAACATTACTACAAACATTTTTATACATAAGAGGTAATAAGAAAGTTAGGAGTTTTCTTCTAACATATCTTTTATCATTAAAGGTTAATAAGACCTGAAAATGTCTTGGAAGTGGTTATTCTCTTCTACTGTTTTTGAAAAATAAAACTTTCTCTACTTACTTGAATTAAAATAATAATTTATTAATCAAGCATATCCTTAAAGTCAAATATTTTCTTCTCTTAAATATTAGTTACCTGCCCCCCCACCCCCCAACACCACCCAACTTGATCCTGAAATTGCCCAAGTTCACAGCCATCCAGCACTTCCTGCGTCAAGTTCTTGGCCATTCATTCTAACATTGACCTCCCAGCATTTACCTTCTAATAGGCACATTTAAACTTAAGCCTCCAAACCAACCTGAGCCATTACCATCTCAAATATCACAAACCTCAATATTCCTTGAGTGGCACTTCTGCCTCACCTTCTCTTGGCTACTAGAGCCCTTCCAGCTGCTAGATCAGTGACCTTAACTTGGAAGAGTCAGTGTGTTCAGGGTGAGAGAAGTATATCCTGGGCACATGATTCATTTTCTAATGTAATGACTTCATTTCTATTATCCCAGAGGAATGCAGCAGGCGTATTGACATTTTGTCTACTGGCACCACGGACAACAGTATGTTGCTGTACTAACACGCCCTAACTGAATTCTGATAGGGTCCTGAGAAATTTATTAGGTAGACAGAGGAACTAATCAGGCCTTTGCAGACTTTAACACAAATATGCACCACCCTTATAAAACAAGTTAGATTTAACTAGGGAAAAGTGAATTTAAAAAATTTAAGCAGGGCTTACCTAGTTTTTTTTCCCACCTTAATCTGAACTTCAGTAGATACAGGTCACCTAGGCAGCAGGCTGGCTATCTTGGAACAAGTTTTTAATCTTACTTAAAATTGGTCGATAAGTTATGAAAGAAGCCAAATCTTTGAGAGCTCTTATGTATCGTGCATAGACATTTTAAAAAGGCATTAGAACATTGGCTGTAATTTCAAATGGGAATGTTGTGACAAAAACCCTCCAAATCCCCATTCCCAAATTAAAAAGCACCTAGAACGCTGTCCATGGCATCACTGGCTACATTTTCTGCCTTAGACTTCTGTTGCGCTTCTACTGGGATTTGGAGAGATTTGCTCAGAATCTTCCATTTATCTAATTAGTCTTCTGGAAGAAAGAAAGATGAAAAGAAGTTATGACAGGAGAGGAAAATGATGCTTTAAATGGCTGGTTAGGCCCCAGGATGCAGTTTGTCTACTAAAGTATCAGTGACATGAAAATAATAAAACAGAAGGATTGAGCTTTACGAATTGGGGGGTTCTGTCTTCATTTAGATAAGGTCACCATTAAGCTTCTTTTCGTTTCCTATCCTTCACCAAAGTAGAATTAGGAAAGGAAATATAAAGTTGGGTCACCTTCCCAAACGGCTTCAGAAAAGTTTTCCTAACTAGGGACCCTCAAGAGGAGAACATACTGGGCTTGATAGATGAAGTGTGAGATTTTCTCTCTTGCCACCTGATCCCAGTTGGAAATTCACTGGCTGTGTTGCTGACTGAACAAAACAGAGGATAATAGCCTCTGGCTAAAGATTTTATAATTGAAGTTGAGACAGAGTGGGCCATGTGCATGTTTAGAACAGTGATTGCATTGTGAATCACAACAGAAGTCCCACTTGTCAGTCACACAAATGTTTAAGACCATAGAAAGGCATTTGATTCAGGACAGGGATGACAAAATGGATCTTTTGGTTTTCCCCACTTTGCCCTGAATACAAAAGGACTGATGACTGCTTTGTTCTGGGATAAAGTCTTATGTTCCTTTTAGGATCTGCTCAATCATTAATAGAGAAAGAAAATGCCTGTCTGGAATCACTCCTACTACTTTTTGAAAGAAATAACCTTTAGTCCTCATCACCCAATGGAGAAAGAAAGCAATATAAATGATATAACGCCAGATTTTTTGCTTTGTTTGCTAATCATCACTTTTCTCATTTATCTTTAGTGACGGCCTCGATGTTCAAACAATGTAGTAAACAGTATTAAGAAACATGGCTTTAATTTGACAATATCTGTGAACATTTAAAATGCTTCTATCCTTTAAACCAGGAATTAACACTTTTAAGAATTAACAGGCAAAAAAAAAAATTATTTAACAGATAAACTGAAGATGTGGAAAACAACATATTTACAAAAATAATCTTGGCAGCATTGTTGATAATGTTCAAAAAACTTCATCAACAGAAGATTGATGAAATAAATTACTGTTCACTTGTTTAAAGTACAGTTTCAGACCTTGTCATGAGCCCTGGAACTCTATAAAGTTTTTTCGTCTTTCAGTGATCTGCTTAAGTAGTTGCTATATAAAGAAGTTACAAATAATAGTAAGGGATTGAAGGGTTGGGTACTTTTCTTTCAGTTTTTATTAATAGTAGTTGAAAATTATTAACACTGATGGGAGAAAAAGGAATCCTGACTAATTCTCAAAATAGCTCAATGGTCATCATAACAGCCTGTTTTCTAGATTTATAGGGATGTACCAATACCTTACTTACCAGGTCAAGAGGAGTCCCACATCATTCTATAATGGCTAGAAGTTTATAACCACTTGATCATAATGCATAAAAATGGTCAGAGTGAATATTTTCATCTCTCGCTTGTGAGTCCTTTAACCATAGGGTCTAAGAAACTCCTGGATATAATGAAGATGTAAGAACACCATTTATTCCCACTGTTGACATGCTGAAAAGAAAAAAATTACCCATTTTGTTAGAAATAAGACTATGGTGGCTGGTGGCATGGTAACCATAAAATTTTGTGGCACAAAGGTTTAATTGTACAATGGTCAGCCAGTGTGGGGAAAAACGTGAAAGCTTTTTTAAAAAAGGATTTATTGGGATGACATTGGTTAGTACAATTAGGTTTCAAGTGTACAATTCAATAATATGTCATATGTATATTATATTGTGTGTTCACTACCAAAGTTAAATTTCCTTCCATCACCATATATTTGACTCACTTTATCCTTATCTACCTTCCCACCCCTTCCCTCTGGAAACCACTAAACTATTGTCCCTGCCCATGAGTCTGTTTGTTTTGCTCACTTGTTGTAAAAGCTTTTTATACATACCTTTATCTTATACTTTATCTCAACGTATTATGAACTTATTTGCTTCCTCACTACATTGTGAGTAACTTGCGTTCAATGTTGTTAGTCATTTTTGTATCCTCAGGCCAAACACAGTGCCTAGATAGATAATGAACACTTTATAATCTTCGAATTGAATCCAAAACCAAAAATTTGAAAACAAATTGTGTAAGACCGTAGTTCTCAAATTTTTCTGATTGGATGTACCAATACTAGGGTCCTCTCCTTAAAAGAAATGCATATATCTGTGTACATAAAAATTTCAATATAATTTCAGGGCAATCATGGACATCTGCTCTCTCTTCCCCTTTCATAGATCTTCTAGGGAACCACACATTCTAGATTAAGAAATTCCTAGGTTTATAAAACATAATCACAGAGAGAAGTGGAGGAATCTTTAGAAACATACCCCATCCGCCACTTTTTCTTTTACAAAAAGCACATTTCTTTCATCTACCTTATATGAACTCTTTCAGTAAACTAGGGAAAAGGGTCCTTCTTGTGGAAGATGTAAAAAGAATTTATCTATGTAGTTTTAGATTCATTTATGAGATATTTTGCAGTTATTGTCAAAAAGTGCTTCTTTATAGCAAAAGGTAATTTTATAGAGGGTATGTTTATTTACCAAATATTTATGGACTAGTCACTATGAGTCAAGGACTGTGGAGGACAGGGGATAGAAACAGTGATTTGAAGAGATCACAATATGATGGAGTGCATGCAAATTAAACTGAGTATTTGAGTTACATTTTTGCCTCTGTGTATATATGATGAAGATGGTGGGTAGAATGGGCAGAGCGCAACTGCAAATTCTATAAAGGAAGAAAATGAACCTTTATTCATTCTATTAGAATTTTTGGCTTTATTTTGGTCATATAAGACTTAACCTTCCGTCCTCAGTTACCAGATTACCCATAAGAAGACTGATAATAACCTCTAGATAAGCTCTGGCTAATCATAGATGAGGAGTAAAGCAATGCTTAAATGATCATGCTTGAACTACATCCTTGCAGTATGAGGGAGCTGCAACTATCTAAATGCCATTTCTAAGATCCAGCATGTAACTGTTTCTTTCACCTGAGTGATGTTTTTCTGATGATCATTATATGTTGCATCTTAAACTTTGGAGGAGACCTCAAATTTGATCTGGTATAAATGTCTATTCAAAGGAGGAATCCCCTTTGGAACACTCCTGGCAGCCACAGGCTTTGTTTGAGTACTCATTAACAGCAGCAGAATGTATTTGTAATCAACAACAGTTATTATAAATGGCTTCCTCATACCGAACTAAAACTTCCTTATATTTTCCAATCATTTTTCTAAGCTTTGGCTTCTGCAACCTGTTCTTTCTCCCACATTATTTAAGAATTTGAAAAGAGCTATCATTTACATTTCTAAATTCATCTTCAGAGTTAAGTTTCCTAATTCTTTTATGCACTTCTCTTGAGAAGTATTTTCAAGGTCATCATCATCCTGTTCTGACTCTTCCAAACACTGTAATACTTGGCCAGTCTGCTTAAAATGTGACACCTAGAATAGAACATGATATTCTAGCTGTGATTGATGTTACCACACCAGATTCCAGAGGCATTATTCTTTGAATATAGATACATCCTTCCTGTTATAAGGCTTTTGTTCTTACCTCCTGTTGCTCACCAGAGGTGTGCTGTACTGTGGGCTTATGTTGAAATTTGGTCAAATGAAACTGCCAGGCCTTGTTTCCTGAGTACCTCTATCAAATCAGGTTTCCTCTCCTTTTACCGTCATGATGGAATGTGTCCAATTCCATCTTAAATTGGTCTTGGGACTGAAATAATTTTCAATCTTAATAATGTCATCATAATTAACCATTCCTGCTCTGTTATCTGTATATTTGACAATTCCTTGAACGGAATTTCTTGTGTCTTCAAAGGACTGGAAATTTCTCTCAGTTTTATATGAACCATTATTCAACTGTCTTAGGTTGTTTCAATAAGTAGGAGTCCATCTGGCCAACAATTATCCAGTCATATCCTCATCTTGGCCACAAAGATGACAATAGAGGTATTGAATATTTTTTTGGATTCAGCAAACATCGTTCCTTTAAACCAATCTAAGGTTTCTCTGATGACAAATGCTAGAGATATTTTATCAAGGTAGTAAATTTTTAGGTGATCCTCCAGGTGCTATGAAATAAGCACCTAAATGGATGTCAGCTAATGTGAGCAGAAACAAGAGAGACTGTATCATATTCACGTTTTCCTTTTTCTTGTTCATACATATAGGACCAGCTGCATCGGACCTGTATTTTATCAGGAAAGGAAACTATGACATAAATTCGATGAAATAGAAACTCAAGAATGAGAAACTCACTGGAGAAGGGTTTGTGAGAAGTTATGTTCATTATCCCAATTTTTCAAAAAAAAATTTACAAAGCATTTCTATTGTTATTGTGAGTATGTTGGAGAAGACTACATCGATCTACTATTTAGATTTTATAACCTTTATCCTTTGCTTTGATACAGTTGGTACTAGATAATCACTACTTCCTGTGGAAATTTCTCCATTAAAGATGACTGAGAAAATAAACTTTGGATGTTGACTGTTTCAAGGAAAATGGAAGCATGTATGTCTTTTTTGCTTTTATTTTCACCAAATATTCATAAAAGAAGGCATATTAATTTTGAGGGGCTATCCAGTTTCAGATGGGAGACGCACAACTGTTTTAACATTGTGTTGCGGGGAAAGAAGCCTTGGTCACTGCATCTAGCCAGACAAAATAGGATTTCTCTTTTTAACACTATTTGGGGCAAAGTTAACTATGCCAAATCCAATATGTGTGTTAATATTTTAATGCCATTTCCTTAGAGCATGAAAAATCTTATGCATGACAAAAATAAAAAAAAATGAAAAATCATCATAAACTATGCAGTTGATCCACTGAAGAGGAAGGATTGCTATATACCTTAATTCAGACACAAAGGTTAAAGGCAAAACAGTGGAAAGTTGTCATTCCATACTAGTTAAGGCAAGTACAAAGTATAAGATCATATCAATTTTTTAAGGAACGATTTTCTCTATTTTGGCCTCTTACACAATGCAGTTTGTCAAGTCTTAAGAGCTAAAGATATCCACCTTTCATCATATTAGGAAGGAAAGATTCTGGTGTGAACAGCCTAGGTGACAACTCTTCAAGATAGTTTTTAGTTATTGAGGTAACAGGCAATGTTTGTATTAGAGAAAAAAAATCTATATTAGGTGGCATAACATCTGAACTTTTCTTTCTATCCACTGTAGCATCTTAAAACTAAACTTGTAGGAAATAGGCCTACCATACATTAACATAAAATGTTTAAGAACTTGCCCTAGTAACATAATAATTCCCCCAAACCAGAAACAGGCCTAAATCTCCTGGATCAAAAACCAAGGGAAATTTTATTATGTGCAGCTCAGTCCATAAGTCTAAGTCTAAAGTGTAGGTTGTCCAATTACAATTTTTAGAGTTATCCACCATTCAGAGTGCCTCACTGACACTCTATGCTCTGATCTGGAAAAAAAAGAACAAGCAGATGGATGGCCACATTTAGAAAGGCTTTAAAAATAAGTCCACAGTTTTTAATTAAGCTAGAGAATATTTTGGGGTATTTGATTTTGTTGCTCTTCTTTAGTATATTTTAAATATTTGACGTGGACCCTAAATAAAAAGAATATCACAGAGCTTTTGCCCTCTTATGTATTTCAGTTTTAACACTAATGTACAAAAGAAATATGAGTACATTTTCATGGATAATAATGCAATTTTATTGTGTGCAGCCTTTTTTCACAGCAAGTATTAGTTTTTCCAGGTGAAATAAGTTAAGATTTAAAAAGATCAAGTTATTGTTCAGGAGACACACTGGGCAACAGAAAAAGCTGAAGAGAGTTTTTGTCTGAAAAACAGAATAGTCTGGAAAAAAAAAAAGATATGAGAAAAGTACCACAGGTTGCTAAGACCGAAACAGCTTTGGGGACCAGAGGCGGTGAAGTTGAGTGAGTGTAGGGGAGAGAAGGGCCAGGCAATTGTCTCAGAAGGGAGAGTAGGATTTCTTGTGGATGTTCAGGGTATCTGTTTGACAATAATAATCTTAGAATTTTCTTCTGTATCACTAGAGCTCTTGATTTTTCCTATCTATAATTTTATTATGCAACATAGTATTTTTTTATTTAGCACAAAGTCCATTTGGACTAGAGAACTAGAATTTTGTTGCTGGCCAGCAAAGTCATACCTCAGGTACTCAGTGGGAAACAACTGAAAGGATTATGCAGAGTACATTCAAAGTTTGTTTTTTTCATTAAAAAAAAGTTTTATTACCCTGTGGTGGTTTTCTTATTGAATAGATTCTTAGAGGAAAAATAAGTACTGCGAGTATACTGGTCTGCTGCAGAATTGGAATTTAGGCCCATATTTAGTTAAGAGAGACCCAAAGGGTCACTTAAAATAAAAATTACCAGACAAAACAGACTACTGAAAAGCCACCTCCTCATGGCCAAGTTGAAGCACACACATAGCACTTGGGAGCAGCTGTCCTAAAATGCTTCTGTACAGCACCCACTCTTCTTCTGGAGTTTCTGAACTCTTATGCTCTGCATCAGCCTCAGCTCTCTAAATAGCCATTTGTGACGTGAACCCACTGCTTTGGATAAGGTGGGCAGTAAAGGAGGCAAAGCCTCCAGCACTTATTAGAAACATGAGAAGAAAAACATTTCCTTAGGATTTGCTTCAATGTTCCAATTGACAAATGTGCCAAAAGACTGACAATCTTGTATGTTGGAGTGGAAAGGAACCTTAATACAAGATCCAAAATTCTCTAATACAAGATACAAAAACTAGCAAAAGTCATCAGGCTAGTTCAGTCAAAACTTATAACCGTTTGAGATTCTCTGGACTGGACTTTAGACAGAAAAACTTATAACCGTTTGAGATTCTCTGGACTGGACTTTAGACAGAAAAAACAAACCCAAATAGACAAGCATAATTTAAGTGTGGCACGAAGTTGAGAATCATGGGCCTGGAACACAAAGATAAATGCATTACTGAAGCATATTCCCCTGGCCCTGAGGTATGCAGGCAAAGAGGTCACACTTTACTGTGAGACAAGATGTCAAAGTGGGTGCAGGGTTCCCAGAAAATATTTACCAGAGATGTGGTGATTCATTTATGTCCAGAAATCCCAAGTATATAAGATATAAGAAGGACCAAATTATATAATGTATATGAATCAATTAAAAAATTCTGAGCCCGCTTATATTATATTATCTAGATTACAAGAGTAAAAAATCAAATTACGTTCATATGAAACTTTTATAAAAAGAAATCAAATCTATTTTTATGAAATTTTATAGTACAATTATTTTTGAATGGATCTTTTCTTAGGTCACAGTATTTATAATTCCATTTACATCTGTATAATTTTTCAAATCAAAAAACAAAAGGCAGTCAATAGAAATCGAAATTTTCATTTGCAAAACTCCCTTCAGTTTCCAGGCCAGTGACACATGGCGATGTCGATTTGTCCTCCAGACATGGACAGCTACCAAAGAGCCCAGTTTACGAAGCATGCAGGCCTCTGCTCATTAGGAACGCTTTTTGGTTTGGCTCACGTTTCAAGAAATTCTGGAGCATGTCCATGCCGTCCAGAGATCCCCCAGGTTTCAGGATTAGGTTTCTGTATTTCATTCCAACCTAATAAAATAAAACATCATGCCTAATAATTCACAGTTATAGCAATTTTCCAGATCTCTAGATGCAAAAGAGAAAGGGATAGGGGTGAAGAAAAGGGGAATCTAGCTCTACTCTGTCTGGATGTTCGCTTACGCTGGGACTGCAGCTCTGCAGTATTTATTTACGTTGGTAGCTAAAAGATCTGGAACTTATACCTCACCTTCTACACTTCCCTTTATTTCTGTGTTGTCTCCTTTGATTCTGAGCAGTGAATAGAGAAGGTGAACAAATAGACAAAAAATAGCCAAATGGTATGCATGACGGTTTCCTATTTATTACCCCTTCTGAAATGCGATTTCAAAAGGGTTAGCAAAGCAAGTGTTCAAGCAGGCTACAAGCAGGGATTCCGTGTACCTGGAAACAGTGATGCAGCTACTTCCAAAGTGGCTTCTGATCTGTTTTTATGAGGGCCTCAAAAAAAACCCCTATTATTTATGGGGGTTCAGGGATAGGACAATAGCTCATGTCTCATGGTGTAGGATAAGATATTTCTGTGGGTCCAGTGCTGGGAATGAGGACCTTTGTAAAGTGTTCTTTGTGGACCAGATCTGTAATTTTAAAACATATCATAGTTCTTCTGCCTTTATTTACATAAACACATGAGCAGATAAAGTGGGGAAAAAAAAGAATTGTAATTTGGTATCAACGTCGTTAAATATTTTTACTTCTTTTTCA
>NW_011888963.1:2359492-2361943 GCF_000151845.1 Pteropus vampyrus
ATCCTCATTATTTGACCTTGGGCCTTGGCTCCTTACCTGTAGAATGGGAATAGGCCTAACTCACTCAGTTTATGGATGATTTCAGCACATTGCTCACTCCCTACTATAACACCTGGCATACATATAGTGCTATTCAATAAACCTTAGTAGTCATCTATCCCTCCTTTCATTTTCTTTCCTCTCCCACTTGCACCTAAGTTCAGTTTCTCCTACACAGTTCAGGTAAACAAATGGGTTCCTGGTCTGGTATTTCTTTAAAATTAGTCCTGTCTCCTAATAAAGCTAAAAAGAAGCACAAGAGACTTCCTCTCCACTATAAGTATGAAATAGAATGTATAATTCAGTAGGAATATTAAGCAGAAGAGACTTAGATAACATGAGAAGATGTTCATTTTATCTAAGATGTGTACCCTTTATTTGAGGTGATATTTTAAGGCCGATCATAACTATCTGAATGAAGGATGTCCATCACCTATCAGTAACAAGAACATATAAATGGGAAACGGACTGGGTCTCCCACTATCTCTGGCATCTCTGAAGCAGCACAGACAAACTCCCATTGCCTTCCAATCCCCTCTCCCTCCTTCTCATTGTGATTGACTCTGGAGAATGGAGCCAGAGCTATCTCTTTCTTATACTGAGTAACAGACATCAGGGGAGAGAGCATCCACTCAGGGACAGGGGATGATGATCAGGCACCTAGCAGGTTCATCAGCCTGCATTCAAAGTGGACTTTGAAACCTTTCCTTCCACAGCCCATCTGTAAACTCCTTTCCAACAACACACCCTTTGTTTTCTATGAGGGTGGGGAAATCGTAGGTGGATACAGAATACCTTTGACAACAACAAAGGAGAAAGAGAGTGAAAGAGGGGTGCTGGTGGTAGTCAGGGAGATGAAAACAAGAACAGTGGTAGGAATCTTTGCTTAATTAGAAGAGGCCCTCTGGAAACCTTAAACAAAGCTTCGATTTGTTAGGACAGAGAGATAAATCTTTACTTAAGTGGACGGAAGAGATAAGGAGAAAAAAGGTACCCTGAGTAGTAGTACACTCTGGAGGGCAGAGAAATGGAAAAAGATGGGAGAAACTACTGGTTAAGTCCAAAGAGATGCTCATTTGTAACAGTAATGATTAAATGTTTGTCCTCTGCTTCAGATCTGAAGCAGAGGACAAACACGAAGATGAATAAAATAGTTCCTATTACAAGGGCCTTATGATCTAAGAGGTGAGATAAGAAAATAGACAGTTAACAAGGCAGATTATTAGGACTCTAAGAGAAACACAAAGAAGGGATATAAGAACACAAAGGAAGAAAAACTGCTTTCAGCTGGTTGGGATTCAAGGCTCAGAAGGGCTGGCCTTGTAAATATTCAAGAAGTAGGCTGGAAGTCACTTTTATTTCCTTCCTTTGTCCTTTAAATCAGGCAAAATCTAAGTCTGTTAGAAAAGGTTGAAGTGTAAGAAAAATCAGCTTTGGGGTAGGAGATCAAGAGAGCTGGAGCAGAAGTTAATCCATTTGTAAAGCCGGTCAGGAGAGGAAATTTCATATTCTCCCTTAGCAACACATTATAGCAACACATTAGAGCAAGAATTGGGCCTAGGAGTCTGAAAGCACTGGAATACTCAGCTTTATACTACACATTCTCTGCCAGCTAATTTTTTTCATGTTTAACCAAGATTCTTCATATTTCTGTGTCTGTTATTGCATGTGAGATCTAGCATGTAAGATTCCCTATGGTACTATACATTAAAATAGAATATTTACATGCTTTATCTTGACTTTCTCAGTATTCCCTTCAGCAGTGATACTTACTAGGTTGTATTTCGTCTTCATTGATTGAAAAAACAAAGCTTTTGCAAGAGAAGGAAGATAGCGCTAGCTTAACAATATAATTGCCTTTTAATCCACAATGTCTATTACCTCGTAGGAAATTTTCCCACAATGGAGTTGCCTAATAAAAAGAAATGGCCCAAGTTAAATGCCCCCAGTTTTTCAACCCTATGATTAGCTGCTGGATTTTGAAACTGGATTTGGTGATGTTAAAGATATCCTTAAAGAAGTCTTAGAGCTTGCTGGAAAGTATTTATCCCAAGCAGTTCCTTTCCGCAGTTATTTATAAGAGATCAGTTGGAGAAGTAAAAGATACGTCTGATAATGAGACTTTTCCATATTCCACTAAAAACCAAGACTTTAGATAATACTTAATAAACGAATTAAACATTTAAGGTGTTATATCTACTTACCATGAAGAATTTTAAAAATTACAGATAAAACCAGAGGTAGCAAACTTTTAGGAAAGTGGCCAGTTCTAACATGTTGATAGAAGCCCTCAAAACAGAATGGAAAAAATGGTACCATAAAATATTCCACTGCTACCATCCGCTACTCAGAAGACTACAGATTTATATTTGATCCTTCCTATTATTGTTTTCCCAGAGAGTAGAGCACTTT
>NW_011888963.1:2366309-2369030 GCF_000151845.1 Pteropus vampyrus
TTGGTTGAAATAAGCACAGAGAGTCTGATTTTGATAATTTGTTCTTCTAATTTCTGAGTCAAACAGAATGAAAAACACACTGCAAAATGTATCAGCCCTAGAAACAATCTGACAGCTGAGTCTTCAACAAGAGTAGAGACTGGGGGACTGTAACTCAGGAAGATTTGGCTGGCAGCCACCTGGCAGTCAGTTCGCTGTACACGGAAAGGAATGGCTCAGGTTAATGAAGCAGCTTAAATTACTTAAAGGCATTTAGGTTACAAACTATGCAGTAGGTGGGGTATGCCAGCCACAGAAAAAGGGTGCCTCCCACAGAAAATGTATAAGGAAAGCGTGTAGAGATAATCAAAACACAAACAATTTATATCAGGAAGGAGCTTAGCTTGCTTTCTCAATATTCTATAAAACTAAAACACTGTATGGCACATGTCAAAACTAGCAGCTCTAAATGCTCAAATGCATAAACAAAGCTTTGAATTTGAATTATGCAATATATTGGAATGTTAATAAGCAAGAAAATGCAGTAGGTTCTTTTTTAACTTGTAGAATTAATCACTTGTACACTGTAACTTGATGTGTAATGATTTAAGAAGATGCAAGACTTTAAAGTTAAAAGCTGTTACCAAATCTCTTACTCTAAATCTAGGTGTAATAAATAGGAGTTAAAGGGTAGGGAAGAACTACAAAATTAACAAAAGGTGAAAAAAAAATACAATACCTCTGGATTCATTATCCCTTCCTTTTTAAAACAGCTGTAAAACATGTCCATGGAAAATACTTCACTCCAAAGATATCCATAATATTGGCCATCATATCCCCCTGCCAAATGTCCAAAAGTAGCCGGCATATTTGTGCCTTTAAAGAAAGATACATGTCAATCAATGGGATGGCAAAAGTTAATTACCAGATTATCAGCTAGCTAAGGTTTCCTCATGGGGAGTCCTGTTGTGGGAGGGGTAATAGGATTTCACCTGTACTACACGCTGGGCTTCCATGTGCCCTTGGTCAGAATGTTTACAAACTTCTCTCTGGTGATGGCTCAACCTCAGAGCTGGTTTCGGCCCTGAGTTCTGGAATGCCTAACAGCTTCAGAGGCTTTGTCCACACCCATCAGATACCTCAGTGTTTCAGACTCCCTCAGTCCTTTCTTCTCCCTTAGACATATGTGCCTTACAAATACTCTACTATTAAGCCTATTCTTTGTCACACATCTCTATCTAAATGTGTCAGAATGGCACTTATTTTATGTTTATAATTACTTAAAAAGAACTCTTGACTTGAAAAGAGAAGGTTTACCGATTCAATCTACCTCTAGGGCTATTTTAAAAAGGATTTTGTCAAAGTGGGCCTAGGATAAAGTTGCTGTAGGGTCTACTAGAAACAGATCACAAAAGAAAGTGAAGAGCCTACATGGACTCCATTGACAATTCTGACATTTACTGTCTATAAATGTGACTGATTTATTTAAATAACAACTTCGGTGAAAAAAAAAGTCACCTTACCAACTACACGTACTTACAATGACATGCTGGCTTCAAATATATAAATATAAATGTAAACACACATGTGTGTGAAGCTATCCACACACCCACATCTCATAACCATCAGGTTAGAAACTGCTAAGTCAAAATGCCTTAATAGATCTCGGAATCAGAATCAGAAACAAGGCAGAAGTTTGTGCTTCTCCCTAAAATTGCCCCTTCTACCAATTTCTTACTGAAATCATTGGCAAGTTGTGGTGCATATAGGGAGGGAGGAGCCAGGCAGGCGCTGCCAAATGCAAATGGCTTTCTCTCCTCTGGGGTGGAGGCCAATTGCTCACGCCTGATTACACTAAAATGCTGCAAAGCTGGAGCCACCTTTCCTTCAAGCACATTTGGACAGGATAACTCATATGGACAGACTACACTTATCTGAAAGTCATGGCCTGATTACACAAATCAGAAACAAAATTCATTAGGTAATCTGCCTGACAAACTCTTACCTTCCCTGGCAGTGTGAGTATACCCCGTGCTTCATAGGAAAAATGAACTCAAGTCACAGTATTTACATACCTGGAGTAGCTTCAACGCCTAAAATTTCTGTGCAATATTTGGCATATTCACTTGCAGCATCCAGTGACGTGTTGGTATGGAGAGACTGATCAACTTTGCTCAAAACAATCTGGCGTAAAGTCAGAAGACCTAATAACATAAGAATGTTTGAGCATGTCTTGTAGAAGAGAACTGTGTGTTCTGATATCACAAGATCATAGATTTCAAAATTGAGCCCTGTAGTACTCATTACAAAAATGGGAACAAGACATCTCCTTTAAGATTTAAAAGGAGTTGTATTTTTTTCTTGGACATAATCCCAGGGTTCGGTATTCTAAATATTTAGCGGTCTTCTTATGTTAGCACTTTTGGGGTACTATCATCGTTAAAGAGGAAACAGTTCTATAGAAGAAGATGCCCATAATTCTCTATTAAGTAGTTCTAATTTATTTTCCTTTTCTAAAATTACAAGACATACCTGTGTTGACCAGTCTAGAAGCAACAAGTTTTTCAAGCAGATCATCCATAATAGGTCTTCCATCTTTATAATGTTTTGATAGTCTTCGGAGGGAATCAATGTCCCACACCCAATTTTCAAGCATTTGTGATGGCACCTCTACAAAGTCAGTTTCCACATTTGTTCCACTGAATCGTGCAAAATCAGTCTAGAAAGTAAACATAGAGGTCC
>NW_011888963.1:2369080-2371911 GCF_000151845.1 Pteropus vampyrus
CCTTAGACATATGTGCCTTACAAATACTCTACTATTAAGCCTATTCTTTGTCACACATCTCTATCTAAATGTGTCAGAATGGCACTTATTTTATGTTTATAATTACTTAAAAAGAACTCTTGACTTGAAAAGAGAAGGTTTACCGATTCGATCTACCTCTAGGGCTATTTTAAAAAGGATTTTGTCAAAGTGGGCCTAGGATAAAGTTGCTGTAGGGTCTACTAGAAACAGATCACAAAAGGAAGTGAAGAGCCTACATGGACTCCATTGACAATTCTGACATTTACTGTCTATAAATGTGACTGATTTATTTAAATAACAACTTCGGTGAAAAAAAAAGTCACCTTACCAACTACACGTACTTACAATGACATGCTGGCTTCAAATATATAAATATAAATGTAAACACACATGTGTGTGAAGCTATCCACACACCCACATCTCATAACCATCAGGTTAGAAACTGCTAAGTCAAAATGCCTTAATAGATCTCGGAATCAGAATCAGAAACAAGGCAGAAGTTTGTGCTTCTCCCTAAAATTGCCCCTTCTACCAATTTCTTACTGAAATCATTGGCAAGTTGTGGTGCATATAGGGAGGGAGGAGCCAGGCAGGCGCTGCCAAATGCAAATGGCTTTCTCTCCTCTGGGGTGGAGGCCAATTGCTCACGCCTGATTACACTAAAATGCTGCAAAGCTGGAGCCACCTTTCCTTCAAGCACATTTGGACAGGATAACTCATATGGACAGACTACACTTATCTGAAAGTCATGGCCTGATTACACAAATCAGAAACAAAATTCATTAGGTAATCTGCCTGACAAACTCTTACCTTCCCTGGCAGTGTGAGTATACCCCGTGCTTCATAGGAAAAATGAACTCAAGTCACAGTATTTACATACCTGGAGTAGCTTCAACGCCTAAAATTTCTGTGCAATATTTGGCATATTCACTTGCAGCATCCAGTGACGTGTTGGTATGGAGAGACTGATCAACTTTGCTCAAAACAATCTGGCGTAAAGTCAGAAGACCTAATAACATAAGAATGTTTGAGCATGTCTTGTAGAAGAGAACTGTGTGTTCTGATATCACAAGATCATAGATTTCAAAATTGAGCCCTGTAGTACTCATTACAAAAATGGGAACAAGACATCTCCTTTAAGATTTAAAAGGAGTTGTATTTTTTTCTTGGACATAATCCCAGGGTTCGGTATTCTAAATATTTAGCGGTCTTCTTATGTTAGCACTTTTGGGGTACTATCATCGTTAAAGAGGAAACAGTTCTATAGAAGAAGATGCCCATAATTCTCTATTAAGTAGTTCTAATTTATTTTCCTTTTCTAAAATTACAAGACATACCTGTGTTGACCAGTCTAGAAGCAACAAGTTTTTCAAGCAGATCATCCATAATAGGTCTTCCATCTTTATAATGTTTTGATAGTCTTCGGAGGGAATCAATGTCCCACACCCAATTTTCAAGCATTTGTGATGGCACCTCTACAAAGTCAGTTTCCACATTTGTTCCACTGAATCGTGCAAAATCAGTCTAGAAAGTAAACATAGAGGTCCGTCCTTTTTAAAAACACCAAATGAAAACCAAATATGTGATGAATTATAATTAAGATTCTCTAAAACTTAATTCATAATCAGAGTCAACTGCTCCTTTGAAGGGTTAGAAAACCTGAAATTTAAATAAAAATAAAATATAGTAGCCAAGAAGCATGCAAATAACCACCAAATAGTCTACATTAAAGTAATATTCTATTCTTTTGAATCATAATCAAAGATGGAATAATTATCCAAAAATCATAACTTAAAAAAAAACAGCCTAAGCTGCTTTTTCCACTGATTTCTAAGATGATTTTTCTCGATTACTTAATTACCATCAAAATCAATTAAAGAGTTAAATTACAACAGTACAGACAGATACCCTTTGCGAGTGTGCCTATTTCATATTCTAAACTTTAAATGAGTGGGTCTCAGAGAACCGTCTTTGTAGAAAGCCTGAGTTGTGCCTGACACATTGGTAGATGTTTCCTTAAAATAAGAAGCCATCTCAGTGGGAGTTAGGGTTGTATATTATTTGGCAAGTAGGGTGAGATAAATGTAGCTAAAGGAAAAAAGAAAGAAAGAATATACACAGAGTTAAAGCACTCCTCTGTGAACAAAAAGGGGGTGCTGTCATAAAGCAGTGATCAAAAGTAACCTCACAGGGTGATCCGATCAGAAATTCCTAACTGGGCGGGTCATAGTGGGTAGTCACGCCTCAGACCTATAACTTCCCTAGTAAAAGGTTATCTTTGCCTTAAGCAAGCCCTCTCCATTGTTTTTGTACATCTAAGTTAATATCTCTTTGAAATGTTTCTTTTTCAGACCCCTCAGAAGACCACCATCAAGAGAGCACATAATCTTGTTAACTACCCTATAATCCAATCATAGAGAATCTCCTCCCCCCACCACCCCCTTTTTCTTTCTCTCACCTTCATGTAATCTTCCTTACTTCCCTCCTTAGTTCCAAACTATAAAAAGAACTGCAGAACTGTCATTTGCCAGAGCATTTGAAATCTTGCTTCCTGGCATATCCTCAATTTGGCTCAAATAAACTCAAATAAACTCTTATAAAAATTCTCTATGGGTTTGGACGTTTCCTACGTCAACACCTTGTAAAAATAAAGGATTTATTCTGAGGGCCTGAGCTAAGAGTTAAAAAAAAAATTATTTTTAAGGAAAGTTTAGTAAAGTGTTGAATCAGATGTCATAAAAGTTCTTGAGCAGAAAGATGGGAATTCATTAGAACTGGCTGGTGTTTTTTAACCTTCATACCATTAAAGA
>NW_011888963.1:2371961-2374339 GCF_000151845.1 Pteropus vampyrus
TGTTTTTAACATTACAAGTAAACAAGTCCAAGTTGTTGGTAGTCTTGCTTTCTCCAAGTTCGACCCAACCCCTTTGTTTAAATTAAGAGTAACCTGGCTACCTCCCAAGCTGTGAAGCTTGAGAATAGGAGGAAGTACATAGAAACATAAAGGCAAGATTGCTTCTGCTGGACTTGCAAGTTCCTTGAGATCCACTGGGATCAGTGTTTTGTGCTTTGGCTGTTACCTTGACAGCTGGAAGAGGAGATGAATAAGGAAGCTTAATCGAAAGAGGTATTGTAGCGCTTATGCCAGGAAGCTTTCCCAACTCATAAGAGCCAGGAAGAAGTCAGAGTTGTGCCTTTATATATCTAGACCTTGTGCTTCTTTAAACGTTGTTTTCTAATTTCTATAATAATCCGTATTCTATAATCTTATTCTGTAAAAATAAGAAAAAGCTCCAAAAAAGTACACGAAAATATTTAATCACTCATATATTTACTACCCGAAGATAACAACTGACAACATTTTGATATACTTTTTTCATAAACATATGTTTTAAAATAAAAATTTGCTTCCTATGATATAAAAAATTTTATAATCTCATTTTGTTCACTTTGTATAATAGCTATATTAAACATTTCAGACATAAGAAAAGCTTATTGAAGCCTTTCCTCCAAGTCAGAGTCCACTCTTCTGTTCACAGGAAGGAAAGATCACTTTTGGTTTGGATGATTTGGAAGATTTCATAAATAAGTGGCCATTTGAGTAGAGCTTTTAAGCACTGTAGGATTTTTGAGAGGCATAGACCATGAAGGTATACATTTTAGGTGGAAGAAATAGAATAAATAAATTTGTGAAGGTGGAAAGACCTGCCAGAACACAGAAATTTGGCTGGCTTGCAGGGAGTGCTGGGAGGAAAGGAAAGGATCTTATTGCTAACCTCAGGGCTGTGAGCAAAGACGGGAATAACAAGAAGTGAAAAGTAAAAAAAAAAAAAAAAAAAAGGTAGACAAGGGCCTTTGGAAGTTGGCAATTGGGTCATCAATGGTAATTTTGGAGCGAGGAAAACTTTCCAGTTCAGACAATGGAGGCAAAAGCCAGGAAAGAGAGGTTTGCGAAGATTGTTTGTTACACTAAGAAATCAGGCTGTGAAAGGAAGAACACCTGAGTAGTGGCACTGAGGTTACTGGAGTCAATGGCAATGACCCATTTTTTCCCATGATGGCAATCCAGGAAGGCCTGGTATTAGAGACATCTCTTCTGAGACAGGAGGAAAGAAGATAAGCATTGATGTATAGAAAGGATAAGAAAGACAAAAGTACTTGCTCTCGATGATCTTAATTTTCCTAGTAGAGAGGAGAGATCATCTGTTCAGAGAAGAGAGAAGTGGTGATGACTGGGGGGAACTAACAAGGGAAGTGGAGCATGACTGCACAGTAGCACTGGGTGTCCAGTTCAGGTTGGACAGCATGACTTTGTAGTTGGGCATGTTAACGGAGTCATATCATTGCCCACAGAACACTCTGAATCCCAAGGGCACCATCTCTACATTACATGGTGGAGGAATCCAGGGCTGGACACTGGCTGAAGGTCATGCAGAAGTCAGGATATCATAAGAACAGTGGTTGACCATTATAAATGACTTGGCCAGAGAATGGAAGGAGGCTTAAAGGGACCTAATAGCCTGGGTCGAGTGAGATGGAAGATGGAATGATAGAATGTGGGTATCCTGGAGGTGTTTTGTTTTGTTTTGATTTTTTCGTGGTTGGGGGGAGGGATGGTAGTTTAAATTACATCAATGTATTTAAATATTTATGTATAAGGCACTATGCAATCCAAAAACATAAAGTTGGAGAAACAAATCAATTGGTTGAAATAAGCACAGAGAGTCTGATTTTGATAATTTGTTCTTCTAATTTCTGAGTCAAACAGAATGAAAAACACACTGCAAAATGTATCAGCCCTAGAAACAATCTGACAGCTGAGTCTTCAACAAGAGTAGAGACTGGGGGACTGTAACTCAGGAAGATTTGGCTGGCAGCCACCTGGCAGTCAGTTCGCTGTACACGGAAAGGAATGGCTCAGGTTAATGAAGCAGCTTAAATTACTTAAAGGCATTTAGGTTACAAACTATGCAGTAGGTGGGGTATGCCAGCCACAGAAAAAGGGTGCCTCCCACAGAAAATGTATAAGGAAAGCGTGTAGAGATAATCAAAACACAAACAATTTATATCAGGAAGGAGCTTAGCTTGCTTTCTCAATATTCTATAAAACTAAAACACTGTATGGCACATGTCAAAACTAGCAGCTCTAAATGCTCAAATGCATAAACAAAGCTTTGAATTTGAATTATGCAATATATTGGAATGTTAATAAGCAAGAAAATGCAGTAGGTT
>NW_011888963.1:2377864-2406245 GCF_000151845.1 Pteropus vampyrus
GAATCAGCAGCAAATAACCATTCTGCTTTTGGCCCAGGGCAGAGGCACAGATGTCAACGCCATCTCACATTCTGCCTTCCTCTCTTAATGCAAAAAAAATGTTTCGCTTGACTTCCCATTACAATTGTGCTGATTCTAGATATGAAGAGCTGCAAATACTAAAGTGCCAGGGTAAACTAAAATCACTGGGTGCTGGAATTGGACCACTGAGGCTTGAGGACATCCCAATAAAAAATTCTCATAGGGAAAGAGGCAAGGGTTCCAGAAAACTAAATATTTTGCCTCTTTTTGATATATAATCTTCTAAAATAACTCTACCTTACATTTAGATAAAATGAACTTATACAATAATTATAACAGTCAACATCTGTTGAGACTTTACTATGTCAAGCATTGTGCTAGGTCCTTTACATGAATTATCTAATTTAAATTCCAAAACAATTTATTAAGTAAATACTGTAATCTCTATTTTCAGATAAGGAAATTGAGGCATACCAAGATTAACAGTAGAACTAGGATTCGAAACCATATGGTCAGACTCCAAACCCACAATTTTAACTACAAATGCTATAATGCCTATCTTATAGAAAAATGAATAAAATAAAATGTTAAATTATAATGTTACAAAATAACTAAATACTCTTAGAAGGGATCTAAAGTAGAAAAGTCTTCTATCAAATTCGCTTTTATGTGAAGAGCAAAAGTGTGGTTTCAGTGTGTTTCTGTAGAAATCTGACTTCCTCTACATACTAGAAGATTTTTCAAAGACCAAACTTGAGGCTGAGGTGTAAAGGCCAGACTTTGTAACCATCTATCCCGGACTTGGGATTCTGTAATACTAACTGCATAATTTTCTAAAGATTGTAGTTTCTAAGTGAGTACTAAGGGAGCAAATAAAAGTAAAATCATAGCATCAACTACCACTACAGAGTATTTTAACAAAAATATACACTTTGTCTGTGAATATTGCCTGCTTCTGTGAATATTTTTCAGTCAGTATTTGTAGATGAGGGAGGAAATCGATCCCACATAACAGCAAATACATGTGTGTGTTTGGTGGTGGTGTTAGTGTTTCAGAACCTAGAAAAACATGAACAAATGAACGACTCATGAGTTACAAGTGAATAAATTAAGAATTAACACAGTTATGTGATGCAGAGTAGAGAAGAAAGGACCTATTCTATCTAAAGCCATCTTGTAGTGGGGGAGACAGAAGAGCAAATGAATGAACAGATCAACAATGTCTTCTAGAGAACAAAAGGAAATGTTTGCAAGGAGTAAAAGCTAAAAATAACTCTACTGCTTACTAATTTCCCGAAAGTCAGTCACGCTGTTTCTCTGTGTGCCTTTTGGGCAATATCATTTAAATATTTTTCAAATGAGGAGAACAAACAACCTACAAAATTCAAAAGCTCCAATTTCCAGCAAACAAATAAATTTTAAAGAGAAAGGAATCCACAGGCAGCCATCCCATCTGTGTCCACACAGAAACCATGGGCCAGTTAGTCTTAGGATCAAGCAGCCAATGGGGACCTGACCTGCAAAACAGCATGGCTGCTGAATTATACTCTTTGTTGATTAGCCAGCAAATACCACTCCCCAGTTTTAAAATGTAAGTTCCAAAGAACCTTAAAAAGTACTTTATATAGTTTTCAATTGAAGGTGCTGAATATGATAGCTTATGAGCCATGTAACTATTGATGCTAGTATACTTCCCAGATAAAGCACAGTATTGTAAAATAAACACAAAGTAATCAAATTGATAATGATTTTGCAGACACTTGACAAGATTTTAGGGCATTACTGCTACAGGAAATGTTTTGACAAAAACAAAAAGCCTAGAAAACAGTGTAAACTTAGATTCCTGTTAGGTTAGAAGTTCTTGAGAGGAAGAAAGTCTAAAACTATGAGATTTTTCTTTATTATCTTTTTAAACAGACAATATACTCCATTATAGATTTTTTAACAGATCATTTGGTGTTACAGAGAGTAACTTCTCAATTCATACAACACAGTGAGAGCTGGAGCAAAATTATATAAACTAAAGCTCAAAAACTCATGTGAGCTTTTGTTGTATTTAAACACCAAAGTCCTGTGGGCTTTTTCTAATTAAGAGACCAGTTGCTTTTAGTGGTTACACTAAAGTGTTATTTTCATCATAGCAAATCTCAACTCAAAGAAAAGGCATTTGCTGAAATCAATAAGTGTATTGTGTTTAGGAAAATGAACAGGCCTCAGGAGAACTGACCTTAGCTGTCTGAGGTGATCTCCTATTGATTTCTTAGCAGCCATTCCATATCCTGACCTGTCTAATGTACCCCTAAATCCAGGGATGATAGAAAAGTTTATATAACAAGGCATTAAAATAAGAAAAGTGCTACTGTCTTCTAGGCTTTGCCATAAATAGAACATTAAAGGTCATACTTTCAACTTCACATATACCTAGCAATCACTGGAAGTAATAATAGTAATAGAACCTGAATAACACTGTTAACATTCTTGTTAATCTTCACGACAGCCCTATAGTTCAACGGATCAGTATCATCACCATCATTTTAAAGACATATGAAACAACACGTAATCTGCAGGAGTCTTGAATGCTGCATCTTAAATTCATAGGTTTATCCTCAAACTGGCTATACCTTCCTGACTACTACTTCTTATATAGAAATTGCTTCTTTTTATATGAAAACAAATAAAAGTACTATTCAAACTCAAATGCTAAGAAAGTTGCATACTTTATTCACCATTGTATCTCCAAAATCCAGCACGTACCCAGAAAGTCGTAGGTGGTCAATAGATATTTGTGAAATAAATGAAGCAGGGAGGAGAATGCTTCCATATGTGAAGACCCAACTTTAAACAACTCTAAGAGATTTTCTCTTTTTACCATATTTGACCTGACTCCTTAGCTTCCAACCTAATAACATCTTACTACTCTGTCTTCTTTCAATATTTAATAAGTATTTGCATTATATTGTTTTTAATTTAAAAACTTTTACATTTCAAGTCCTCAAACTAAACTCTAAACATTGAAGATACTTTTTTTCTTTTAAAACCCATCCTACTATATCTAGTGTAACCTGTCAGACACAACAGATAATCAATAATTCTGCCTCTAACAAATGAACTAAACATTTCTTTCTTTTTTAAAAATATTTTTCTGATTCCTAAAAAAAATGTAAAAAATACAGTAAGTAAATGAAAAAAATAGCTTGTCCCCAAATACAAATAATGCATAGACCATCACATTTGGTTTATGACTTTAGCATTTATTCTTTGTGCACATGTGTGTATGTGCTTGTATTATATATAAACAAACAAACACATAAATAAATAAAATAACAAAAATGAGATTGTGAAAGAACTCACTTCTAACATTGATAGTGGAAATGATAACAGTGTAGAGGGTTGGGAGTAGGGAGCAGAGGCTACAAGGTTGTTGACAGGTGTTCACTGTATTGTCAGGGCTGAAACCTAAGAGATCAACTTATATGGAGGGATGCGTGGAACTAGATAAACTTACTTATTTCACACAAGCTTGCATGAGATTAATGTAGAGGGTATGCCTTTCAGAAACTTAGGAGAAAAAAGTCCATCCACCAAATTCAGATCACATACATATTACTGTCTCCAGTGCATAGACTGAGACGAGAGAGCAAAGAATGGTTACAGGTAACAGAGCAGTGACTGGCAGATCCTGGGCAAATCACTTCACCATTCTAAGTCTCAGTTTTTTTCTACTTGGAAATGGAGAAAATAATAGTATAATACTAGAAACAGACTGGTAAATATACTTCAGAGCATATTGTAAGAAAAAAATTAATGAATGTAAGGCACTGAGTATATATGGTGCCAGGCACATGGAAAGTGCTCAGTACATCTTGGCTGCTATTCTTAGCCTTTCCGGTTTTCCTAATCGGGTATGGTTTTGGGTAGTCTGACCAAACTTGTCCTGCTTCCTCCTTGGTGTTAATGCTGATGGTAAACAGAGCCAAATTTCTCTTCAAGTAATCTCCCATTAATCCCAATACAGCAAGTCCTCAAATAACATCATTATTTTGTTTAGCATCTTGTTATAACGTTGATAAGATGCCATAGGAACTTAACTTTTGTTTATATCAATTAGCCTTGGTAAAACTAGTTTCATTATACATCGTTTTGCTTAAATTTGCAGAACCAATGGATGACTTTATGTGAGGACTTATGGTACTCCAAACTGCTCATTCTGCTCAAGTTTCAGGAATCAAACTTCTAAGTAGACAGTAGCTATTAAAACAAAACAAAAACAAACACAAACCTGATGGTTTCCAATCACCATCCACAGACATTCAGCCAGAATCCACGGAGGGTAGCATTTGTGAATTCTCTTAAGCATCAGTACTTTGCCTTATGGCAACATTCCCACCCTTCTTAAATTACGACTTGTATGTATGCTACTTATTAATCCCTAAAGGATTGAATTATATATAAGCATAGTTACAAGAATACTTCAAATATGCATGGCACTTTATGCTTTCCCAAATACCTTTTCACAGATTATTTAATTTCAACAGCACTCCAGGGAAGTAGGTATGAGTACTGTTGTTGCCCTATATTATAAATAAGAAAAATGAGATGGCTCAAGGAGGTCGAATAACTTGCCAAAAGTCACATAGCCAGACCCACGAATACACAGATGATTTTTAATCTAGTGCTCTTGTCATAACAATAGGGTGCCTTCCTGATTACATAGGATACAACAGTATTTATTTAAATCAGTATCTAACTCAAAATATTTACAGTAAAGAAGATGCTCTGTTAGTCTTTTGACAAAAATAACAGATTATTTGAAATCACATAATTTGAAGTTTTTCTGCTCTTCCATCCTTTTCCTTTTTAATTAATAAGGTCTTGTCGTGATTTGATGTGTTGCTTTAAAACAATTATCTCTAACAGTCCAAAATTGATTATCTCTTAAGGCACAAACCAACATAGGCATCGCAATAGAGGGCATTAACAAGCATTACTCTTCCTTTCTACAAAAGTTCAAAAGGCCAGTGATTACTGAGTGCTCAAACTACAATAAAACCATGAAACAGGAACAGACACTAGAGATACCACCTCTTGACTGCTATCTTTAAAATTATCTTCCCTGTAGTGTAAACACAAGAGAATATGAGAGAAACGTTTCCTGAATGAGATGGTACACACATTGAACTAGTGCATCTCCATGTCTGAAAACTGGATGTTCCTGCCGACACACAAATATCACAATGACAAGCTCAACAAGCTCTTCTGGTCATTAACCTGCAAACTATCACAGTGGAGAACTCAAAGGCTGAGCTGCCATATCTTATAACCATCTACTAAATATGTATGGGGAATGTTTCATTCACTATATATTTCTGAGATAAATCTGAAATATCACTGAACATTGATGCTATTAAGTTCCTTATTCACTACCATCCAGTTTAGATCAGTAAAAAAGGTTTTGAAATTATTATAAAGCTACAAATATATAGATCTGTGACTATTATTTTTAAGACAAAAGTAGTGATCATTGGTTCCAAATAGGATTGATTACCTTAATTGTTCTTAAGACGTTACAGAACATTGGAAAGAATTAATAAACAAATAAGAGATTTTTCAAAGATAATCTCATGAGATGACCAAGCAAGGAATTGTACTAACATATTGTTCATCTGTATGATATATTTGTATTTATGAGTGAGGTTAGGCAAACTCTAAGCCTTGAATAATGAAGTATGTATGTATGTATGTATGTATGTATGTATGTATGTATTTACCTACTTACATTGCAGTCACAAGTTAAACAGCTCTAAAATGACATAGTATCAAGGTAATACCTCCCAGTACTAAATGGCTATCTCAAAGGATCAAAAATAATATACAGAATAATGAGAATAACATAGAGGTGTGGAGAACTGCACTATGAATATATGGTAAGCATATGCTATTAAGGTTATACGAGGACTGTGCCTGAAAACAAGAAAACGTATCAAGAGCACTGAAAACTCTATTTGAAGATCACTATTATTTTAATAAATGTGGTTAAGACATCAAATTATTTCCTCGTGACATCATTAGCTGATAATCAATATCCAAATAAAGGGGGAAATGCTATAACCTAGGAGTTTTTAACTTGAAATTCATTATGGTCTGGGCTTCAAGGGCTCTGTGAGTCCTTTGTAATTCTATGTAAAAATTTGAGTGTATGAGTGTGTGTGCATTTTTCTGGAAGAGGAATCCACAGCTTAAATCAGAATTTTCATAGGGCCCTTAGGTCCCCAAAAGTTAGTCTACTGTTATAAAAGTAGGCCATTGTTTATCTATGTATAAGTACATAACTAGATCTTGGATAACTTAAGTAATATCCCAAAAGTCTAAAATTAATAAAATTATTTGACTTTTTTAAATCACTCAAAAATATTTTAGAAAAATGGAAACTAGATTTATTCTAAAGAAAATGTCAGCCATGGAATGGACACTGATGAAAAATAAGTATTTCAGGAACCCTACTGCTGTGAAAATGGAATTTAAAATTATCTAAGAAAGAAAATTTAGGTTATTCTGAAAGATTTCTTTTTCCTTGGATTAAACAAAGGGTAAAAATGGTTACATCAGTATACCAGGACTTATTTATCTAAACAGGGTCATATCCTATTCTCCTCTGTTTCTTCAAATAAAACATAGAAACGCCAGGATGTAAAGATAAAATACTGAAAGAACTAAGAACTTAACAAAGGTGACAGTAGTATTTTAGAAATGAGTGGGCACATTTTTGGTTATTACAATGGTATGGGCTACTCTGGGGGCTAGGAATGCTGGATGTTAAGACTGAACTGCACATGTGAGGACAACAAAAATTGTCCCATATTCTACATGTCATTCACATATCCTGATGGACATTCAGATAAATGAAAAATCTATAATTAAGTGAGCCTAGAAACTAACTCCATTGCACATATTTTTGCAAAGTACTTTCTACACACATTTATTTTCCAAGTCACTAATTACTGGGATCAATTGTGTAAATCAACATAAGATTAGTTTTTTATTTGGAAGTTTCCCAAGAGGAATTCATCATGTTGGAAAATCATGTCATCATTGGTACTATGGACTGAATGTTTGTATGTTCCTCTCAAATTCATTTGTTGAAACCTAACCCTCAATATGACCATAGGAGATGGGGGTTTGGGGAGGCGATCAGATTGTGAAAGTAGAGCTTTCGTGACTTGGATTAGAGCCTTTATAAAAGAGGCCCCATGGAGATCCCTCGCCCACTCTACCAGGTGAGGAACACAGTGAGAAGGTGCCATTGCTATACCAGAAAGTAGGTCCTCACCAGACACCAAATCTATTAGCACCTTAATCTTGGACTTTCAGCTTCCAGAACTGTGAAAAATTTCTGTTGTTTATAAACTACCAGGTCTACGGTATTCCATTATAGCAACATGAATTAATACCATTCTTGGACTTGAACTGACAATACAAGCCACTTATATCAGTCTGGAGTTTTTGCTGTTGGATTCAGGGTTATTCACATATAGTACATATCCATTAATACTTCATTATGTCTTACTACACAGCCATGCTAAGGCATTACCATTTGAAAACCATAAAAAATTTCTTTCTTTTATGTTCAGTGAAGACATTATATCAATTTAAAAAATTCTCTATGTGGAAAAAGGCTGTTAGGGAAAAACCAGAAAAATACAAATAAAGTGTGGAGTTTAGTTAGGAGTACTATACCAATTTTGGCTTCTTTGTTGTGACAAATGACCTATAGTAATGTAAGATATTTAACAGTATGGGAATCAGGTAAGAGGCACATGGGTAATTTTTGTACTATCTTTGCAACTTTTCCGTAAACCTAAAATTATTCTAATAAAAAGGTTATTTTTAAAAGTTTAACTTAAGAGATGCATAGAGATTTAAATTTGGAAAACTGTCCCTCCATTTCTGTTAATATTAATTTTTTAAACTGTTAGGTTGAACTATTGAAGTAAATGTTTTCATATGTCAATAACAATTAAATATTAGCAAGTTCATTTGGTTTATCCTAGAATAGTTTGAGCCTAGTTAACTGGACTGTGTTACAAAGTTGAGAATAATGTACTTTTCATTTTCAGAAGTAGAGAAAAGTCCATTGCAATTCATTGCACGCACACACATGTCCTAACCCTGGCAAATTTTCCCCATGGTTATACTGTATTATCTATGATTTTAATTTGAGGCTAGTAAACAAAGGTGTTATAAAATGTTCATTATGAAAAAAGTAAAGATTCTGAGATAGTTAAAATCCATTCAACTAAACAAAGCATTAATAAGAGATAGATTACGGTACAGTTTATCTGTGAAGCTTACACCAAATTCCTATGAAACCGACAAGAATTCAAAGGAAAAAGCAGGGTGTTTGTAACCTTTCCTTAATGACAGTCTTCTTTCTTTTTCCATAGGGTGGTATTTAATGACACTCTTTCATCAGTGGATTAACCTCCAAGTAAAATATGCTGTGAAAGAGGACACGAGAAAAATTTCGTGTTTTTGCAGAAGGCTTATGAAATTCTTGTACATGTTCGGCTTCTGGAAAAAACATGTTAAGAAGAGAAACCAGACCACAGTGGGGAAAAAAATCTGGAAAAGCAATTTTTTTCTAAAAAGATCACTCACCTGTGCACATATCTGATGCATGACGTGACCAAATTCATGGAAGTAAGTCCTCACCTCATCGTGCCTCAGGAGAGAAGGACGATCTGCTAATGGCTGTGAGAAGTTTACCACAAGGGCGGCCACAGACATCATGCGGCTCCCGTCGGGGAGGAGGCAGCCAGGCTGGAGACCAAAGCAGGCTGCATGGTTGTATTTCCCTTCCCTAAGAACCAGAAGCGTAGTTCATGAGACATGAACACCCTTCTCTAGCAACACTGCCCTGGTCTCCTTCAGTCATTAAGTCATATTTGCTACATATTTGATAGAAGAATCTCTGAAACATTTAATCTGCCTTTTAGAAAGCAGGTCAACATTTTGTTAAAATAGAAAACCCGACTATCACTTCACATGACATATCTCCAAGGTTTCTTTTGTTGATAAACAAAATTACAAAGTTTATATTTGTCATAATTACAAATATATGCCACATCCAGTGTACAGCTTATTTTAATGACCTCCTGATTTTCTTCTTTAAAGATGGAATCACTAATCTGAGATTCACTAGGTAGTTATTCCTTCAAACAGAATCAATGAAAACCAAATTCCATACAAGAAGGTAGTTCCTTTCATTTAAAAAGGAAAGAATCAGTATTCACAATTCAATGAACTCCTTTGATAAACTACAAGCCTTTTTGAAACATAATGCTTTTAGCTAGCCTAGGAAAAAGCATAAATTATACCATAAAGTTGTCTATTTGTGGACAATGTGGTGATGGTCTCTCCAGAAGCTAAGGGCCATTAGACTTTATCTAGGAGCAGGTTTTCTTCTATTTCCTTGCTACGAGACTAATAGTACTTCCAGGTTTGAGGTGGATTTTTTAGTTTGATTTGTATATATCTTTCTGTATTACCTTTTCTAGGTCAGTCTTATTATTCTCAGAGTTTTTTCCTGCTGATGCTGTTCAAGTTAAAAAAAAAACAAACTAGTCTTTTTCCAGCTATGTATTGTAATGTATAAAGCTGGAAAGGGCATTGCTTTTATCCTTACAACAACTACATGCTGAACCATCTGCAAATCACTTTTCCTGAACCTATCAGAAAGCAGAATTTGAAGGGCAATCAACTAACCTATAGTCTAAAACAGGTACCTCCAAGGACAGAGAGTAAAGAAGGATGCAAGTACTTCTTAAAAATTTTAAAATTTACCTGGGGCACGTACTGCAGACACCATTAACGAAAAATTTTAACAGATTTTAATGGCTAATAGTGGACTAGCAAAAACTGGGAACTATCAGAAGCTGCAGACAGGGAAAATTTTATACCCATTTGCAGGGTCATCTCCATGGACTTCACTTGGGGTGCACAAAAAACTGGGGCAGAATGAGAGCCCTGAAGAAGCATCGGTTCTGATGCAGGCCTGGGGGAAGGGGACAGCTGCTGTCCTAAAGGCATAAAGCATTCTCTAGATCCTTTTTACCCTCTTTCCTACAGAATAAAAGCCTTAAACTTCTGGTTGAAGGGCAACAAACCCCACTGTCCTTAGGAGCACCGGTGAAGACTCATTGCCTGTGGGGGAAGGAAACAGAAAAAAACCCCTCTATACCTGAAGGAAGAACATGAGTACACTGTTGGCCCAGATCTACAGCTGAGGGTGGTGTAGGACCACTGAATAAGCTCCATTCCTAAGATTCAGGGACACAGAGCTTACCTAAGAGTGATGCTTAATCAGAAGAGCAGAGAATTCCCTCTTCTGAACCAGGTTAGTAAGCATCTAGTACCAAATAATAGCAGTTAGCAGTCTACTGCTGGGAGAGGAGCAAGAGCATGAAAAGAGACCTGCTCTGAAGCACAGCACAAAGGAAAGACCTAAAGCTGAAGGTGCAACAGACACTGAGAAAAAAGGCAAACCGGCTCCCATTCTGAACACAAGCTATAGGAATCTGAAGCTTTCGGTGTACTGAGGTTAACTATAGCAACAAATCTCAAATCCAACTCAACTACTAAATATAAACTGAATCAAACATACATTAAGGGCCTAGCAGAAGTAATTATGTACCCATTCTCAGATTTTAAAACTCTTTACCTAAGTCTTTACTGTCCTATATAAGGTATCCGGCTTTCAAAAAAATTATGAGGCACACTGTCAAGAGGCAAAAAAAAAAAAACCCCAAGAAAACAGACTCAGATATGACAAAGATGCCGGAGCTAACACAGAGTATCTAAAATAATTAAAATTGTTAAATGTTAAAGGTTCTGGAGGAAGCTCACCACTCATTTTCAAAATCATATTGGAAGTCCTAGTCAATAAGAAAAGAAAAGAAAAAATATACAAATTGGGAAGGGAGAAATAAAACTGTCATTGTTTACAGATGACATGACTGTCTATAGAAAATCCAAAAGAATCAAAAAACTCCCGTAACTAATAAGTGATTATAGAAAGGTTGCAGTATTCAAGGTTAATATACAAAAGTCAATCACTTTCCTATATACTAGCAATGAACAAACAGAATTGAAAATTAAAATACATTATCATTTGCATTAGTACTCCCAAAATGAAATACTTAGATATAAATCTAACATAATATGTACGAGATCTATGTGAGGAAAACTACAAAACTCTGATGACATCAAAGAAGAATGAAGTAAATGGACATATGTAAATAAGAAAATGGATCTACAAAGCTTATTTTTAACAGGGGAAAAGTAACTAAAGTAATCTGGGAAGTGTTTATCCTGTTGTATTTTATATCACTTGGTATATTCTGAAAGGCAATAAAAGTATTCTTGATTTGAGAGCAATATGGGTGCTACTGTGTTGGAGAAATAGCTGAATTTTCTTTCAAAAATGTTTGAAAAATTAAAAATATAAGAATAGCTTAAAATCTAAGACTTCTGACAAAGTTTTTAAAAATCAGTGACATTGAGGGGTTTTATTCTTTCTTTTAAAAATAAACTTGATTTGTTTATAAAATGATGGTGATTTTAAAGAATGTCCTTAGCTGGCAATCTTATATTGGAATCATCAGAGTGTTTTTGTTTTTATTTTGAGAATCTCAGTATTTGATGAATGAAAATTGAAATGCGATTTAGAAAAAAAATTGGTCTTTCCTAAACCTACTCTAAATATTCCTTTTTGAATTAGTTAGACAAAGAAAATAAGTTAATCTACCTCGTCTTTATAAAGAAAGTATGTAAGGTGACAGGAAGTACATATTATGTAGGTCACTGGTCACTACTCTCACAAAAGATCATCCTCTGGTCTCCATACCAGAGTGATGGTAGCAATGGCCAGATCTCAAAGAAACCAATTATATATTGGCAGAGAGACAGTAGGAAGGGATGGAAAGAACAATCTCTGACTTGGGAAGGAGAATATGGGGACAGTTACAGGAAGCTCCTATGCTGAAGGATTTCCCCTGGAAGAATTCTTGGCTTAAAACTGTATGCTGACACTTTTCAATTAAAAATAGACCCATCTACATTTGACATGGGTTTATTTTTAGCTCATCTCAGAAGTGCAAGTAAGTCCATAAAACACTGGGATAAAACACCTCTGCCCCTGGTCTGAATGATAGTTTTCTAGCTGTCTTCCCAGCAGTTACCTGAAGTCACCCAAAGACTAGATTACAAACTTATTATTGCTACTGAACTAGGAGGATACTGTAATTTCCTTTGGCCAATTTAGTAAAATGGATTAGTAATTAACAGGCTGGCTTTGTTTTAGAAAGCAGCCTAGAGAGAAGGATCCAAATCCTTTTCTGTCTGACAAAACCCTGTGGAGTCCATAGTTATTATATGCTAGAGAGACAATAATAGTAATAGTTTTAATTCTTACCACTGATTGGGTAACTAGCCTGGGTGATTTGCACATACAGTGTGACACACGAAACAATTCTGTAAAGAGATTATCAGTCTATACTATAGAGGAAAAAACAGAGTTTCAAAGAAGTTATGTCACTCAAACACTTCAATTCAAGTTTGACCGACTGCAAAGATTTTGCTATTGCTACTATATTGTGCTGCTTCTCAGCCAGACTCAGGGGAGGGCTATAGAGTTAAGAGTATAGGCAGACAGACTACCTGAATAATAAACATTTTGGGGGTCAATTTTAAATTAAGTAAATGCAGTGTACAAACTAGATGATGATGATGATAGCTGCTAACATTAATTAAGCACTTGCTATATGCTGGGTAGTCTCTGATTAATGCTTTGCATGTAATTAACCATTTTACCCTTACAGCAACCCTACAAACCAGGTAGGATTAGTGTTCCCATTTTATAGGTCTGTAATATAGGTAAAGAAACTGAGGCACAGAAACCTTAAGAACTTGCCTAGTAGTGATGAAGCCAGACATTCTGGTTTCAGAGCCCCCATCTTTAATCCCTTTACTAAGAACTATGGCAGGCAGGAGTGTTAATCTGGGTGGGAACTGAATCCCTAAAGTTCCTTCAAACAATATGATTGTTGGTACCTTGGATAGAGGTCTAAGTAGAACTGTCCCAATACTTCTCCTGTGGCTTTATCCTTCACAGTGTAAAGTGTAACACTTTTATTCCACACATGAGCATCTGTCACTTGCTCGAATGAAAGTCCCAACAACTCCTGGTAGATGTTTAGCAAGCCTTCAGTGACCACTTCAATCGGGAAGTATTCCTTGAGGATCTCTTGGTCTATGGAGTACTTGAGTTCTTCTGTCTGAGTCATATAGTAATGTAGATCCCAGGCATTGATTGTCCCATCATATTCAAAACCTCTCTCTTCGCATTCCTTTTTCTTCAAATTCAAAATAAACTCTCGTTCTGCCTCACCCAAGGGTTTTAATTTCTGGCTTAAATCATCTATGAAGGAAGTGGGAAAAATCAATGATTTATTGCTCTTGGAAGCAAGCATGTTCATATATACCACCTGTGTTTCAGCATGGTGCTTTTTCTTTGTGGTACTTGATGCAGATAAACTGAGAGAGGGAGAGGAGGGAGGGAGAGGTGAAGGGGAGAAAGGAAAGCAGGCTCCATTATGACAGCACTGCTGTTCTCTTCCAGGTAACTGATTTTATGGATCCTTGCCCCTTTTTCTTTTAGCACCATCAAAACCAGGCCAGGACTTTCTCACAGCATCAACAAAGCAATAATCGTGTTCATGAAACTAAACTCATGAACACGATTATTCTTCAATGAGGTTAGGCTCCTCAGGAAGGCAGGAAAAAATAAATCATATGTGACCTGTGATCAGTATTACTAAAAAATACACAATGCCTTTGATGGTTATGGGTTTAGTTATCACTACCCATTCCTACAAAGAAAATTGACTTGGACACAGCAATTCCACTTTTTAGATGGATTCCACAATTTATACACTGTGCTCAGTTTTTGACTATTTTACTGGTTTTGGCTAAATGAATATGTTCTTATTATGTATTTATTCTTCACAATTTGCTACATATGTAAGATAAACACGTGTTTGGCTCTGTAAGGGCCATGGCAGTGAGGGAGGTAGCCCCAGTGTGTGTGTGAGGTGAGGGCAACAGCCTGAGGAGGGTTGCAAAGGGAAAGGAGAAAACTCACAGAAGATACAAGGAGATATTCTCATTAGGCTGGTCAGAAAATACGTGAATACAAGCAGTAAGAGGACAACTCAGGTGGTAATATGCCAATTTTAAATTAGAGAGAAAAGTACCTTAAAGAAATTAAGTTAATCAAGTAGTTATTAAGGAAACATTTCAGTAGATGCCATCGCCACTAAAGGAAACATTCTCACGAAACCCGTTAACTCTTTGAGCCACCATCTTGTATAACATACATCAGAATATATGGCAGTTACTTGTTTACATCTCTGTTGTTTCCATTCAGTGTGAAATTCACAGGGTAAAGAACCTCGTCTTATTCCTTTCTATGGTCTTACCATTTAGTGTACTGCTTAATACAGAGTAGTTATTTCATAAATGTCTCATGAATGAATAAATGAATTATAAAATAACAAATAACTACTACTTATGGAGCATCTGCTACATGTCATATCTGATGCCAGCATATACAGTAATACAAGGTATGGCCATTGAGGACATAGTGGAGTAAATCTTGGGCTGAAGGCTGATTTTAACTCATTATTAATCATCTCCAACTCAATTAAGCTAATAACAATATACCAAAGTAATACACTACAAACTTTGACTAGTTGTTAAAGGTGAATAAAGTTTGAAAGGGGTCACTGAGGAAAGTCAAGAAAATCATACTTTGGTAAACTCTGATTAGAGAGGATTACAATGAAAATCACTATCTTTACCATGGCCCTGCTATTCAACCATTTTCACTAAGATGAGAAAGAAAAATGGAGTGACTATTGGAATAGTGACACTCAGATTGAGATGGGGATGGAAAGTGATACAGTACCAGAGACTAAATGTCATGGATATAAGAACCATGGTTTTAAAAAGATTAGTGAGAAAGTGCTTTTAAATGATGATACGGTTATAATGGTTTTCGTGCATGTTATTTTATATAGTTCTATATGTAATAAGTGGCTTCTGGAATATAAAATGTTTATTTTTTTGTTTATGTATTTTATTTTCATTTATGTTGTATTTGTCAGCTTCTTTCATATGAATTCAGAAGTAGCCATGCTATAACCACCAATCACCTAGTGGCAATGAACAAAGCCAATGGGCTAATAGCCTCTGTTAGGACTCTAGATGTCTTGATAGGCATTAGTATAAAAATTCCAAAGATGCCAGATAGAATGAAGCAGGGACTGTAACAGTAATATAAACCATGAGCAAACCTTAGAACCAAACATAGTACCTAACACAAAGTAAGTGATCAATAAATTTCTCTCGAAGGAATGAAAAACAGGATGTCCTAAAAATCATATAAGCTTTTAAGGCCCTCTATCAAGTTGGTATCATGCTGCAAAACGGTCATAGAAAAAGAATGGAAATATACAACTGATTAAACAAAGGAGAACTAACCTAGAAAGGTTGTTACATGGCTTGTACTCTTTGCAGTGTTCATTTCAAGGACAAAGTCAGCATGTGTGCTGTAGCCAAGTAGTTTGGCCACTTTGGTCCGCAGTGGGAGCAGCTGTTGTAGGATTGTTGTGTTTTCCTAGCAATAAACAACAACAAAAACAAATGTTAATAATTAATTAGATCTAAAGCATCAAAGGAGTTTTTCTATGTATTTTTAGGTTAGTGAAACTGTCAAATATTTTTAGACCATTTTAGCTTCTAGAAAATTATTTCATTTCAGTGTTATAGACTTTTTTAAAAATTCATGATCCAATTGTATTTCTGAAAAGCTGACTTTTTAAACCTCGGGAGATAGTTATGGAGTCTTAATAGAATTTTAAGTACTGTAAACTTACAGTAAAAATGTACTCTTAAGGACTACAGTGATTCTACATTTAGTCTCATTGACTGGATTCCACCAAACATTGGCACCTAAATTTTTTTTCTCATTGTGGTAACATATACATATCACAAAATTTGCCACTTTACTTTCACACTCATTAGTATGGCTATTATCAAAAAATAGAAAATAGTAAGTGCTGATGAGGGTGTGGAGAATTTAGAATCTTTGTGCATTGCTGATGGAAGTGCGAAATGGTGTAGCTCCTGTGGAAAACAGTACTGAGATTTCTCAAAAAAAAAAAAAAAAAAATTAAACAAAAAAATTACCATATGATCCAGCAATTCCACTTCTGGGCATCGATCCCAAAGAGGTAGAAGCAGAGACTCAAACAAATGTTTGCACATCCGTGTTCACTGCAGCATTATGTGAATTACAGCTAAGTGGTAGAAGCAACCCAAATGTCCACCAGTGAGTAAATGGATAAAGAAAATGTAGATTTGTACATACCATGGAATATTATTCAGCCTTAAAAGGAAAGAAATTTTGACACATACTAAAACATGGATAAATCTTGAAAACATCATGCTAAGTGAAATAAGCCAGTCACAAAAGGATAAATACTACATAATTCCACTTGCATGAGGTTCCTAGAGTCAAATTCATAGGGACAGAAAGTAGAATGGTGAATTCCAGGGACTAGGGGTAGGGGGAATGGGGAGTTAGTGTTTAATGGGTAAAGAGTTTCAGCTGGGAAAGATGAAAAAGTCTGGAGATGGACGGTGGTGATGTCTGCATAACAATGTGAATGTACTTAATACCGCAGATCTCTGTACTTAAAAATGTTTCAGGGATTCATCTCAAATTATTACAAACACTTTCTGCATTATATTTGTATTAAAAATATGAATAATGATATTGCCTTATTGTCTTTCTAACCAATAAAATGAAAAGTAAATAAATGCTGAGGTCAAAGAAAAATACTCCCGATGATTAAATCAGCAAATTATAGACCTATTTCTAAGGGAGCTCCCACACCAAGGTCAGACTACCTGGGTTCAAAACTTGGCTCCATCGTTTACTAGTCCGACTGTTGGCAAGTCCCTTAAGCTTTCTAAGCCTCAGTTTTCTTATCTGTAAGATATGAATAATAAAAGTAGCTAAGTCATAGGGTGATAATGAAGATTCAAATAAAAATGTATGTAAAGTGCACAGAAAAGTGCTCAGTACGAGAGCAAGCACTATGTAATTATCTGTTTTAATTATTATTACTTTAAAACTAGAATGGAAACATGGATAAGAAAAACATAGTATAATTCTCCAAGGTCTAAAATTAACTAGTTTGAGTTTTTCTTTCACCTTTTTCAGTTTCCCTAGACCTTCTCCCCAGACTGCCATTTTTCTCCCAATATCTATTCCCCTATTATTCCTCCTAGTCTAGAATTTTCTGAGTTTTTGCAGCACTCATGGTCACCTGACTCCCTTTCCCAGACTTCCCTAACCTAGCTGTATGCACATGATACACAATGGGCCAGTGGAATGTGAATGAGGTGATGAGTGAAATTTCTAGGTCATTTCTTTTTTTATTTTATTTTTTAAAATTATTTATTTATTCCCCTCCCCGCATATACCACCCTCCACTCCCCTCCCCGCCCCAATCCTCTGGTAACTACCAGTCTATTGTCCATGTCCATGAGTCTCTGTTTGTTGTACTGTTCATTTGTTGCTTTTAGGTTTATATCCCACATATAAGTGATATCATATGATTTTCAACTTTTTCATTCTGGCTTATTTCGCTTAGCATGATTATCTCGAGGTCCATCCACGTTGTCACAAATGGCAGTATTTCATCTCTTCTTATGGCTGAGTAATATTCCATTATATATATGTACCACAGCTTCTTTATCCAATCATCTATCGTAGGACACTTCTGTTGCTTCCATGTCCTGGCCACTGTGAATAATGCTGCTATGAACATCGGTGTGCAAATACCTTTTCGGATATGAGTTTTCAAGTCTTTAGGGTAAATACTCAGTAGAGGAATTGCTGGATTGTATGGTAGATCAATTCTTAGTTTTTTGAGGAACTTCCATACTGTTTTCCATAGTGGCTGTACCAATTTGCAGTCCCACCAGCAGTGTATGAGGGTTCCTTTTTCTCCGCATCCTCTCCAACATTTGTTATTACTTGTCCTATTGTAACAGCTATTCTAACAGATATGAGATAGTATCTCATTGTGGCTTTGATTTGCATTTCCCTAATAGCTAGAGATGATAAGCATTTTTTTATATGTTTGCTGGCCATTTATATGTCTTCTTGGGAGAAGTGTCTGTTCAGGTCCTCTGCCCATTTTTTGTTTGGATTATTTGTCTGGGTCATTTTTTGCAGATGCTTGTCCCGCTAGCTGTGAACTGAAGTTAACAATGATGACCCTGGAAGCCACATACTAAGGATGGCAGAGCTGTCCTCCAGCTCTGGATCACTCACTTCTATATTGTTAGTGGCAAGAGAAAGAAACTTTTTTTAAAAAAATTGTAGTTAAACATAAATAACATAAGATATGCCATTTTAAGCATTTTTAGTGTGCAATTCTGTAGCACTAATTACATTCACACTGTTGTGCAACCATTACCACTATTTGTTTCCAAAACTTTTCTAACACCCCAAACAGAAACCTGGTAACCATTAAGTAATAATTCCCCAGTTTCCTCAGCCCCAGGCAACCATTAATTCTTTCTGAAGAGATATTTTTATCTTATTTGAGTCACTGTGCTCTGGTTAGCACAGTAACGTTTGTATAGTGGCATAACCTGTACCTTCATACCCACAGAGAATGATAAGCAATCAGGTGCTGCTATAACAAAAATGGAAAATACACAGAAATGGAAGGTGGATACAAGACACTGCAGGCTGGGAAGCTGGTAATCTTCACTACGTCAGGGATAACATTTGTTAAAACTGTTGCTGCCATAACTTGGAAAGCAGGCCAATTACCTACTGAGTCTTGGCTGCTGGGGAATTCTTTGAGAAAACTAATAATGTTGGTGTATGTTTGTTGGTATTTGTTGCTTTTAGAAAGATTACCTGAGGGAGATGAGCTCAGGTGAGAACTGGTCAATTTGCAAAGATGGAAGGAAGAGTTCTGCTCAGAGAGGTTCTGCCTGTGGCCCACAATCCGGGGCTTTGGGTTGCTGGAAAAGCCAATTGCCCCTGCACTCCTCACATCTGGAGGAAATTCTGTCACTCAGAGTTACTGAACCATGGAAATTTGTTTGAGTATGCTGCCTTCTTTCTCAAACCTACTACTTCAGGGGCCCTGAAGTGGACTCCGGCCAGTATAGAAGAAAAGATTTGGTAAGTTTAAGAACCATGACCAAAAGTGATCTTTGGGTGCAGTTATTTTAACATGAATCTGATGGAAGCAAACAAACAAAAAACCTATCGAGTTTTTTTTGTGGGATTTTATTACCAAAGACATCAGAAGCCTGGCCTACAAAAGCTTGTGATTATTTGATCCCTAAAGCAATCCTCGGGCCTCAAATTGGCATCAGCAGGAATCTATACTAATAACCACCCAGGATTCGGTCAAGGAAGGTTAAGGACAAGAAAGAATTCCCTGCAGGCAAAACCAGGGGCTATGGAAAACAATGATTAAAGGAAATCCTGCCAGAAAGGAGACCTGAGGCACAATGGGCCATCCAAGGAACTTCACCACAGCATGGAATCCTCACGACTCCCGCCAAACTGTTTCTGAAAATTGGTATGCGCCTGCTGTTTCCTATTCTTTCTTTTTTCAAATGGGAGTTTTTAGTGTGGTTATTCTGTTCCTATTCTACCACTGGGTGTTTGTTCTGGAGGTGAACGGGCCAAACAACTTGTTTTCACAGGTTGCTAGATCATGAGACGCTACAACTGGGGAGGATGTGTATCACCCAGAGAGCCTAGTCTTTGAAAGCGCAAAGCAGTAACTGGTTGGGACCTGACACACCATGAATGGGCGTGACATGTGGAAAAAAAGATGCTTGTGGTTACTTAGCCAGAGAGACAGACTGTGGTGCAGGTGGCTGGTTGTCTTTTAGAATCAACTAGAAGAATTTCTCATTTTTCCTTTTTTCCTTTTAGTAAGAGAATGCACTCAGCTGAGCAAATGGCTGTCAATTAAAGACTATCTTTCCCAGCCTCCTCTGTAGTTATATTTGGCTATATGATGGAATTTGGGTCAACAGGATGTGAATAGAGTTGATATATGTCATTTCTAGGTCTTCTTAAAATACTGGTTCTGTACTTTATTTTCTCTCTTCCCAACGGGCTGGGAAATGGTGACAACCGAAATGCCCTTGGAAGTCACTTGGGGAGGAAAGAGCGATGCCCCACCAGCCCTGGACTGTTCACTTAAGAGGAGAATACAACTTTTAGTTTATTTAATCCATTCTATTTTTATTAGAGTAACCGCCTGTGGCCATACCAAGCAGGATGCCAATGAGCAAGGAAAAAGCTAAATCTTGTAAGTCTGAGGAATTAGAAAGCATAATGCTCACACAAATGGGGATATAGTCTCTGAGCTGACTTCGACATTGGTAAACAAAGAAAACCCTTTTCTTAAAATCTTCCACAAAAACAAACAAAAAAGACAAACATCTAAAGTACCTCTTTACACCTTGTATTAAAAGCCATTTCCATCTTCCTTCTGGTTTCAGGGATGCAACATTTCTTCATGACAGGAAAATAGTGTGGATATTTTAAGGTAATTTTATACTTGTCATCACCTGTCTTTTCTAGACTGTCAATGAAATCATCAGGAAGACCACCTGCAAAAAATTATTTTTTCATACATTAATTTTTCCACCATTATTGGTTAATTTAGTATTGGCATGGTGCCTTTAAGAACTCTAGGAATTTTGTGGAGTAATTAAAATTCAAGTAAAATGACAATTCTTATAATATTATTTTGATGTTATTGGAATGGTGGTGGTGGTGGTTACAGAACTGGTGGCTTAGGAGATGGTAATTTGAAATATGAGTAGGCTTCAGTGTACTTGTGTTAATGGTGTGTTGATAGAGACGAGGCAAAATTAAGCCAAGCAAGATCCAGAACAGAACAAGAAGATACTCGTTTAACTTATGATATAGGGGGCATTGTAAGGCCAAAAAATTTTCAATGCACCAATGGCTGTTAAACAACATAAGTTACCAAGAAAGATTATGAAATCTCCTCAGAACTGTCTCTAGAATTAGTATGCACTCTTATTAGTCTAAAATCTAGGCATTGTTAACAGAGACTCATGGACATGGACAATAGATTAGCGGTTACCAGAGAGTGGAGGGCAAGGGAGAGGGGGGAGGTAGATGGGGTGAAAGGTGTCAAATACGTGGTAACAGAAAGAAATCTAACTATGAGTGGTGAACACACAATGCAATATATATATGCCTTACTGTTGAATTGCACACCTGAAACTTACTGGCTTTTGTTAAGCAATGTCACCATAATAAAAATAAAATAAAATAAGAATATATTCATAAAAAAATCTAGGCATTGCTTGGTTGTCTTTTCTATACAAGGGATAGTGGGTTCTGTAGAAGGCACTGGATCATTTTTTAAAAAAATTCTTTTAACTTCGATTTGGCAAATTGTGAGGTGACATTATTGCCTAAACTATATAATTTAATCTAGAAAAATAAGAAAAAATTACCAAGTTCAGCCTTGGAAAATACAAGGAAGGTATCATCCTCATTGAGGTTTTTGTTAAAGTCAATACATAGCTCACTCATTCTTTTCTTCATTGTTTTAATTTCCTGAAACAAAGACACAAACATGGGATACTAACAAGAAAAGAAAACTTTCACTTTTCTAACCATCAGTCAAGTAAGTTTTGCGTTTATATGAAGATTGATTTCTGTACCCAACCTTTAGGAAGTACTTTCTTAGAGATGTGCTTGATAAAACAGCTTTCTGCAGTCTTCTATGTTGTGTTCTCGAGTATCCATATGTAACATGTATAAAACAGCAATCCTAATGATGTGTTAAAAACCATCATAAATTTTCAAGAAAAATGAATTTACCAGGTATAGTCAAAGCAGAATCTGGCACAGAGTACACACACAATAAATAGTTGCTGAATGAATGAATGAATCGAGTAGCCCATTAATAATTAGCACAGTTTTAATCTTTTCCAATTCAAAATTTGAATTTAGTAAATCAGTACTTGGTGAAGTAAGCCAAGAGATAAAAACTGAATAATTAATTCTATGGTTGCTTTGGAAAAAAGGTTACGTCTTAGTTTTATAGAACATTTACAAACAAAGACGAATTTTATATAAAAAGTTTTAGGTGGGACATCAAAGGAAGCAGTAAGAAGAAAATCACAAGAAAAAAACATGAAATAATTTTATGAATCTGTCTCACTCTTGTAAAACTGCAAGATAATGAAATTTATATAAACCACACTGGTTCTCAAAATGTGGCCCTGAGTAGAAACATCAACATCACCTGGAAATTTGTTAGAAATACAAATTCTTGAGATATACATCAAACAAAGTGAAACACAAACTCTCAGAGGTGGGTCCCCGTATTCCGAGTTTTAACAAGCCCTCCAGGTAATTCTGAAGAACACTAAATTTGAGACTGCTGACTTAACACATACAGTGTCATTTTGAATATTCTGGTTGTCTCCCCGAGTTCTCTTCCACTTCCTCCACACTCTACAGCAGTCATGCGGTTTGAGTGGAACCTGATCCTATCTGAAGTTCCAGAGGTATGACCTCTGCACCAGTTAGGATCCCATCCTTACTGCAGTAGTAACTGGTTCAGGTAACCCAGGCCTGGCATTCCCCTGACTAAACAGGGATTCAGAATTAGGAATATGACACAATCTGGGTCATTAAGACATGAGGGGAGGTTTGATGGGGGCTTCTCTATGTCCTTCTGGATGGTTGGGTTTTTAGATTTCTAGATATTTTAGAAATAAAAAGAAGACACCTTTGGATAGCACTAACACCGAAGAAGGCAGAGTAGGGAAACAGAAGGTAGAGTAGGTGGCTGATGTTACCACTGAGCATCTGTATCAAATAACCCATGAAGCCCAACTACCTTCCCAGTTACACGAGCAAATCAATTTATTGTTTAAATTGTTTCAACAGGGTTTTGTTAGCTGCAAGCAAACACATTTTAACTAGTACAGTGTTCATGCACCCAGAAGAACTGATGATTGACCAGGAAGGCAAGTCAGGTAAGAGGGATCAGTTAAATTTCTCCTGTAACTAGGATGGAGAGGATACAAGTTGTTCGAAGAGCATTTAGATGGGAGAAAGATGCCATATCTCAGTAGTGCCTTTAGGTATATCTACCACTCTGACATCACTTGGTTTGTATTACTTTCAAACCTATTTTCAGTTCTACTGCCTAGAAGAATTACCTGGAAATAAATCATGTTTTATTTTTTTACCTCTTCCAAAAGAATGAATTAATTCTGCAGCCTAGTTTATTTATGAAATTGGAAGATCTGACTGGCATTACACAAAAGAAAAAGTTTGAGAAGCACTTTTGAGCAGCTAATCTCTCTGCCCTTAAGGGGCATGTATTAATCATAGCATGCTCCATTCCAAAGTACTGGTTTTAGAACATTCCATCATAAGGATTTTATTTCCAGTGCCCTGTCTTTGTAAGACCAAGGGAATGAGAATACAAATCAACTGTTAAGTCCTGGAACTACCTGTTAGAGAATATAAGACAGAGCAGAGAAAATAAGCCCGGAACACATGAAACGAATAAAACCTTTTAAAGGATTAAAGAAAAAAATCAATTATCAGTTGTTTGTCAGTCACCATGAGGTGAATAAGAGTTGCAGAATTTAAAACCATCGACTACCAAATACATTATAAATGGATTTGTATTATACATTATTTCTCATACTACAAACATGTTTTCCTATTTTCTATTTTTTTTTTTTGGTTGTATTTTTATTTATTCTTTTTCCTTTCCAATAAGAAAAGGAAATGTAAACTCACATTTTGTGCTTGTTCTGGAAGATGGAGCCCATTCCTTTTTCCCATTTTAACCGACTTTTCCAAGTATCTTCTGGCTTCAGGCTTCATCTTCTCCAGATCGCAGGTTTCCTGAAATTAAAGAGTGTGACACCCATTTCTGTTACCTCAGTGCCTGGGTAAATTATAAACTATGAGGCCAAAGCAAATTTATCCATCATCTCTGTGGGGCTATGAAGCACATAGATGATTATGAAACAGGCCCTTTTGAAGACCTAACTTCTCCTATACTTTAGTGAACTTCTGCTCATTTAAAACAGAAAAATTAAATAAACAAAAAGCTAACCAGAATGGCCTTGCCTTGTATCAGAATCAAGAGTGACTGTACCATTTGAAAGTGTGATAATAGAAACATTTACATAATCTTATTCTGAGCATTCTCTATGACTAAGTGGTCTTTTTCACAAAAAATATTCCTTATCACAAATCATCTGGATTTAATTTTCTATCATTTGCTAACCTGCTTCTACTTAAAAGGCAAGAAAAAAAGAAAGGGCAAATTCTACAAATGGAGAGTGGGGCTCTTTTGCCAACATACTGAAAAAGGACAGCCAGATAAAACCCCAGCAAAAGGATTTCAAAACTTTAAAAATGCCTTATTATCATTTGGCAAGAGAGAGCAAGCTGCATATGAATGAGTATCTAGGGAAAATGAGTCAGCACTACGCACAGAGGAGGAAAGCTGGACACTACATTTGAACCTGCATTCAAGCAACACAAACAGCACTCACTCAAAAGAAAGAAGGGCCCTGGAGGCAAATGAACAATTCCCCTGGCCATGGCAATGTATGAAAACACCAGATGTTTCTTCAAAACAGGTGGCAGAGTACACATGGTACATCTGGATGGGTGGTCAGTCCGTGGTCCCTGGGAGGAAATGGACTCCAGACAGATTTGGTAGGTGTAACAGATTCAGTTTGGTTGAGAGCCAATGGGGGATTTCTGTCTCTAGAGCCTTAGAGACCTCTCCAACTTAAGAGTCCCACCATTGGTTGTACTTTCTTTCCATGAAAGACCTGGGCTGTCCATCCCTGAGCTTTATATTTTCCCAACTAACTAGATCTTTATAGAACTGGGATTACCTTTAAAGCCTGCATTTTAGATTGTTGGCACATTTTGTTGCAGCAGGTATCTTGAGTTATATTCTGAGAGTACTCCTTAATACAACAATCTGTATCTCACTTCACCTACCAACAAAAAATTTTGTCATAGTAGTAAAACACTTGTTGTACATACATTACTCACAGTTTCCCCTGAGTTTATTCTCAGTGGAGGCAGAGAACAGTTAGACTCTTTTTTCCATAATAACCTCCTCTTATGTCCTTGGAGAATATCTGAGCATGCTGGCATGGTTGGAGTTGGAATCCTTCCTAGCTGGTATGGGCACACACTGGGATCTCGGAAGCAGGTGTCTGCAATGGGAAGAGGCTAGGGAGGTAACTGGGCTGTGGGCTGGTTCCCTAAGGGATGGCCAGCAGTTCAAATCACAGTGTTCATTCAGATGTGATTAACCTGGGTTGATCAGGGCTGGCCTTAATAGCGCCAGAAAGTCTGTCCTGAAGTGTGGGGCATGGCAACAGGAGTCTCTAGACAGTTCAAAACTGGAAGTTTTAAGGTTGGGGAGAACGTAAGCAGTAGCTCTGTGCAGCTGGGGGAGAGGGAAAAAAAAATCCCAGGTGAAGAGGGCCTGGCGAGAGCTGAGTAAGTTGTGAAGGACCCAGCTGAGCAGGCTGAGATACAGAGCACAGGGCCGTCCCAGCAGGGCAGTGACCAAGGTAGAAGCCAGGCACACAGTGGGACAGCAGTGTGGGGACTTGGGTTCCCAGGGTTCACCTGGGCACATTTAGCTCTAAGTTTAGGACAGAAACTCATCATAAGTCTTAGCAGAATTCTTACTCTACACTCTGCTTGATCAGGATTGGACCTCATACTAGGTTGGCCTGGACTTGCCACATCTGCGAGTAGCAGGGCTGCTACCTCAGAAAGCCTAGAAGTATACCCAGCCCAGTAAACTCCAAATTTATGGTCTGGATTAGGTAAAACTACTTATTCCCCAAATAGTTAATACAGGTGTAAACAGGTAGAAGGAAGTTCTGAGAAAAATCATCCCTGACTAATTATCTGTACTGAAATACATGATTTACCACAAAAATCTGACTCAATTATAATCAGACACCCCTTGCTGGTTAGACTCTGAGGTCTCAGGAAAACTCCGGAGGTCTCTGTTAGGAGTAAGGTACTTCTAAAATGTGCTTCTCATGCACATTCCTGTCCCAGAGCTGATCATAATATTCTACCTTATACTGGCCAGGCAAGGTCAGAATTACTGCCCAAGGATTTTCTAAGAGAGATTTGGCCAACACTTCTAGACTGCTCTGCTATACTTGCACCTTCCTTCCTGAACAAGAATTTAATCCCCTTGAATCTGAATCAGGTCTCAGGCCTTTTTGGGTGTGGTTTCTCCTTTTTAGGAGTAGGGGCTGGGGGATAGAGTTCTCTGAAGTACTTTGCAAATTTATATAATCTGACAGCAGGGCTCTTTTTTAACTCTGTGGTGACAAGATTTAGTTTCCTCTCTAACTTCTTCTGTAACAAAGAGCTTTTATGTAAATGTGTGAACGTACACGCATGCACGCGTGCACACACACACACCCCCTTATACACATGCTTGTATTTTGTATACTAACTTTACAGACAAGAAAACTGAGGGTAAATGATTTTCCTATGATCACAAAGCTATTTAGTGGTAAAAGTGTAGAAATAAGTTCTTCAAATTCTTAGTTTTATATTAATACATGCCCCTTCAAATTCTTAGTTCTTCAAAAGGATAGAAATTAGTTCTTCAAATTCTTAGTTTAGTACGTTGCCCAAAATGCCATGCTACTGCATTACCATCCTTAATTCATGATCATTCTTTATAATTTCATAATAAAAAAGTGAAAAGTTGTCTTAATTTCCCCCAAATCCTCCCAGCTTCTGTCTCTTGACTTTGTCCTTTTCTTCTTCACAAGACCTTCATATTTCCAGCTTCTAAAATATTAAATTATTTCAGTGAGATTTTCTGTATTGTGTATACAAAGTAGAAATTGCAATGTTGTTAAAAGAACTCTGACGATTAAGCCAGTACATTACTCTCAATATCATTTAGAAAAACTGATTCGTAAACTTCAAATATGCTAAAGAAATATAAGATGACAGATCTTATTGCAAAAACTAAAATAGAAGTATAACTTGTTTAATTAAATGTGTTATATTTGCAGTTTTTTCCTGTTTTGTTTTTTGCCATTGTTTGTTTGTTTTTATCAACAGTTATATTTAGGTTTTAATCCTACTATCATGAAGAGGACACTCTTAGGCAGCTAGGGCAGAAGGGCTGCTAAAGGTCTGCTTGTTGACTACTAACTCAATATGCCATAAGATTTGCTGCTTCTGTGTGGGCTACAGGCAGACTGAGGACTCTGGGAGTGGGGAATCACACTTCATGAAGACACATTTTAACTGGGATGAGTTCAGTTTCATTCAACACACATTTACTGAGCTGCTATTTTTGCCAGGCACCAGGGAAACAAAGATGAATATCTTTGAGGTGCTTTAAGTCATATGAAGGCAAAAAAGATACATTAGCAGATGTCAATACCATGTCCAAAATGTAGTGAGTAGAACCAGAGGTAAATACTTGGGAAGCACAAAAGAGGAGTGCCTGTCTAATGGGAAAATTAAGGCAAGGTAGTTGATACTTTATATGGGATCTCTAGGCTTTTAAGAGCCTGACAAAAGTGCAAGTTTCAGTAGTATTGATTATGACCAATGACTAGACTCAATACATTTTAAAATCAAAAATCTTGGTAAGTAAAAGGAACGATCATTACCATGTTGAATTTTGGACATAGTTTCCTTCCCTTTCTTTCCTCTTCCCCTTCCCTTCCCTTCTTTCCCTCCTTTCTTTCCTTCTTTCCCTCGTTCCCTTCCTTCTTTTCCTTCCCCCCTTCTTTCCCTCCCCTCTTCTTCCCTTCTTTCCCCTACCCCCTTTTTTCCTGCCATGGTTTTAAAGCACTGGTTCTTGTATTTTATTTTGGCACCGGGTCTCCATGGCTGGTAGAATACATCACAACACTTAATCCTATGACCAATACATTTACATAGTAACATTAAAACTTTTCTGTTTAAATCACTAATTGGAAGTCTATGGCCATGCTACCCTGAACAAGCCCAATCCTGTCTGATCTCGGAAGCTAAGCAGGGTCAGGCCTGGTTAGTACTTGGATAGGAAACCACCTAGGAATACCGGGTGCTGTAGGTGTAAAAAAAATTTAAAAATAAAAATAAATAAATAAATCACTAATT
>NW_011888963.1:2408290-2418768 GCF_000151845.1 Pteropus vampyrus
TATATATATATATATGCCTTACTGTTGAATTGTACACCTGAAACTTACTGGATTTCATTAACCAATGTCACCATAAAAGAAAAAACAAATCTTAGATTTATAGATGATTATACTGGGTCTTTAATTTTAAGTGAATGTAATTAGCAACCAAATTTAAGTGGTATAACATTATATAACACTATGCTATGCCCCTTATTATAATAATTAAAAACAAAATCTAGAAGCATTCACATGCCTTTTATTCTTGGTCCAGATTTCTTCTTTATTACTATAGACTTTTTTTCCCTTAATGGGATTTATAACACCACTTACCTGTAAATGAACAATTCTCAGAAATATATCTTCTCTCATGCTCATCTCGATATCAAAACGAGAAAGTCTTTTGTCTGCTTCTGTACTTGCCGCCCGTACTTCTCTGTCAGAGGAGACATGCTGGGGAAAGTCTAGCATGGTTCGTTCTACTGTTAACAGAGAGAAAAACTGTAAGGACTCATCGAATCAGTATTAAGGTCAATACCTCCTAACTAGATGAATAAGTATCTTGATAAAAGTTTTTCAAATACTTTCTTTAAAGGTTCCTAAGGCTATCAAAGAACGGCATCTAATGAAGGACTTGGCTGTCCCTGGGTCATTATTGGGAACAATAAGAGTGTGCACTGAGCACCTATTAAAGTATGCTTATGGTGTCATTTACTAACTGGGAATGTAGAAAGATAAAGACACAGTTTTATACTGAGGCATTTTATCATCAGGGGAGTGGGGGGTGGGAAATAGTACATAAAAAGATAAAGAACCATATAAGACAGAATGGATTAGTTGTCAAATGAATGGGATAGTAGTCCAAAGGCAGCAACACAGGGCTGGAGCGCTGTGTAATGTTTTATGGAGAAGGCTGGACTTTAGAGATGCGGGAGTGAAAGGAAGAGCTCCGTAGGATATTGGAGGAGAGACTGTAAGCCTGAGGACAGGCAGAGACAGAGGACGTTTCAAAAACAAGCAGCCCAATTTAGTGGGATGAGGTTTATTTAGAAGTTCTTAACATTTATTACAGACTTTCTATAGAATTTAATGGAAGTTATAGACCTCCCTACAACGCAAACATTTATACAAACGTAAGAAGCTCTATACAATTTCAGAAGATTTCCAGAAATCTCAGTGGACACATCCAGTAAGCATCTGAATACTGGAGATATTCCTATCAAATGATTGTGGTAATATAGTCTACTCTAATTTTCACATATTAAAGTTGGTTCTTGGATTTTTCATATATTTGTATTTTGACTTTAATTAGGTAAAAATCTGATGTCAGTGAAATAACCCACACTCCAAAAAAAAAACCACGAGTATAATTTATAGTGATGGTTGTGCTTATGCTGTGGCAATGTATTGAATACATTTTTATTTTGTTATCTTTAGTACTTTGAAGTTATTATCCATAGGTAAAATTTACACATGTAATATATGACAGAAAGTAGAGCTATCCTTTATATACCAAGAAATTGTACAGTTAAACAAGCTACCTCACGAATATTAGTCCTCTTTATTGTTACAAATAAAGAGGTATAAAGGTATAAAAAATTGCCATAATATCTGAATAAATTCATAATGTATGTTTTAAAAAATCAAATTAGATTAGTATTCTTTTAGGATTTGATTTAGTATCTAATTTTACGTCCATAAATTACAGAAAGAATGGAACAGATTAAAAATTTAGTACATACAGCACTTGTTTAAGTGATATAATTATATAGTTACAATTTCTGTTTGCTTTTTAAAATGAACTCAAGAAGATTATTAAGAAGAAATCAAAATCGCTCAAGAACTAAATGAGCAGAATAAAATATAGGAGCCTAAAACTGGCATCATCTTCTTAAATAATAATAATGAAAACCATTTCCTTCCCTCCTTTGCCACAAAGACCTGGAACCAGACTTGTGCTCTCACTGCCAAACTATAACAATGCTAAAGCCCAGTACTAGACACTAGACGAAAGGGATTTTAAGAACTAGTGCTAGAGGCAGAATGAAGTCTGAGGACATACACAAATAAGAGAAAGTTAGTCTTTAAAAATTTATTCCTAGTATGATTAACCCACAAAGATAAATTTATGGATGAGCAAGAACAGATACCACAGAACTAAAAGTATATTTAAAATATGTATTATTGGAAAAAAAAACAGAATTTAAGATAATCCTTAATAATATACTTTGTTTTTTTTCCCCCCACTGATATAATTTTAGATTTGTTAAACACATAAGTTACCAGGCTAACACACCAGCTTGGCCATAAATGACTAAAGATGTATGTGAACCAAGGACAAACCACATAAAGGGTGAGAGATGCACATAAAATTCCCTGCTGGGACAACTGCTGAATGGGACCAACCTCATCCCTTTGATTTTGATTAATGAGACCAACTGGATCCTTTTTATTAAATTTTAAACTCAAGACTAGTAGCAAGATTCAGTAGCCACTAATGAGAGAGAAGCAGTTGGTAGTAGAAGCAGAAACTGAAACAGAACTGACTGCAGAGGTCAGAGAGAACAGCCAAGTTCCCTCTGTGGTGGGACACAGGGTGGGGAATTCTTGAGGAGTTGGTGGAAGTAAAGAGATGACCAGGTCACTAGGGCTGTGGAGGATCTCGGACAACCTTCTAAATTGTGGTAGTCATACAAATGTTTATGATATCTAGCTCTACAGATTTAGTACTATATTCTTATGAAGGCTGGACACACAGTCAAGGTTGCTTAGCCATAATTATCCTACAAAATATATTCAGCCCTTAGAGGTCACCAGGGTGAATCTTTTTCTTATAACTCAAAGGATCTATACTTATATTATAAAAATAATATATTTTAAGTGTAGAATATATGAAAGTACAGAAAAGCATAAAGGTCATTAAATACTACTCCTAAACATGATTTTAATGGCTACACAGTGTTACAGAAGGTGAATGTATCATAATTTACTTAGCCATTCTATGAGTTTCCATTTAAGGATTGTTCCCAAACTTTTGCTATGATAGAGTACCTGTTTATACATAAATTTATACATGATTTTTTTCTGTATCTGATTATTTCCTTAGCTTAAATGCCTAGACGTAGAATTACTGAAGTCGCGTATAAACTTCTTAAAAGTTTTGATATAGATTGTCAAAATGCTCTCCAGAAAGCAGTTGTAATGAGAGTGTACATTTTATAGCACCTTTGCCAAAGTAATAAAAAATTTAATCTTAGGTAATTTAATTCTAAGCAATTAATTAATCATTATGTAAAAATCAATGTCCTGTAAAATTGGAAAATGGATTGCCAAGACAGAAAGCGTAAAATGGTTTATGATGCCCACAAAATGAAATATTGATGTGCTTTTACATCCTACTCACCTATATACTTCACTTCTACATCTGCCAGTGCCTGTAAACAGTTCTCATAAGTTACTTCCTCAAGGTCAAGCGTTCCAATAGCATCGTACACCTGTTTGGTCTGCACAATGAGTTCCTCAGTTCTTGTTTTAATTTGCTCTGGTGAAAGATCCCATCGTAAAACATTTCTGCCAGCTGCAGAATAGGAAGACATTGCCTGAAGAGGAGACATTACTTCTCTTCCTAAAGTCATCTTGAATAAAATCCTACAACCACCAACTCTAAAAAGAATCAGAAAAAGAATAAAAGTTAGGCATTTCTGCTGGTCCAAAGTCAATACACAAATGTATATTATCTAATTAAATTTTAAATTAAAAAGAACTTTTTAATAAATTGGACAAATTTCTTTCAGGTAAACACATATACACAAAATTAACTGCTCTTGTATTTTCTTTTTTTCTTGACTAGTTATGGATTAATAGAATTTGTACTTTCCAAACAATAAATTCTTCAGTCATTAGAAAAATAAAGGTAGGTGTCAAAGACATAATTGTCCTTTATAAATTAAACCAGTAATCTTTCTTATTTAAATATTTTCCCTGAGCTAATGTCCACCTATTATGTATGTAGACTCAAAAAATATTTGGAATTCAGCAAGGAAACATTTCAAAAATTCTCTTTTAACATTGAACACCAATTAAAACAGTTGTTTTTTTTTTTTTTCTACCAAAACTGTGTAATTCAAGAATGGGAATTTGAATTTAAGATTTGGAAAACAAACTCTGGTATGGCTATGACATCATAAAAGAAAAAAGAAAAAACAAATCAAGAAAAATGATACCAACCCTTCACTCCCTTAAACATTCAAACTAAAAATTGGTGACATGTGTGTATCTATTTACATATACATGTATTTTGTATGTATTGATAATTTTAGAGCTAGTAAATAAAAATGTTATAACAGATAACATTTATTGTGTGTTTAGGCACTGTACTAAATGCTTTCCATTTATTAATGCAGTTCTCACAACAATCCTCTAGGCAGATACTGTGATTATTCTTATATTGCAAAAGAGGAAACTAAAACAGAGAAGTTAAGTAACTTGCCCAAGGTCACATAGCTAGTTATATAGTATTATGTATAACCATTAAAAATTATATTACATGTAACTATTAAAAGCCAGGTAGTATAGATCTAGATTCCACACTCTTAACCACTATGCTAAACTTCATTCCTATTATCTTACAAGGCCCCAAAACAACCTTATGAGGTAGGTAGGACATTATTCCCTTTTAATAGATGGTGTAATTGAGGCTCATAGAGGCTGACTCATTTAAGATCATTCACTCGACAAATATTTATGAGGGTGTACTGTGTCTGGCCACTGTGATAGGCACTGAGGATAAAAAAGCATTTTGACTGACATCCTGATATTATAATATAGTGAAGATGAATTGATAAACAGGTGATTATACTATATTGAGATGAGTGCTATGATAGGGGTAAATAGAGGGGACTCTGAAAGACCACAGAAAGAATGTTTCTAGGAAGATTTTCCAGAAGGAACAATGAGCAAGCCGATATCTGCACAATGTGCAGAAACTATCTGAAGCCCAAAGGCTGTAAGGAGTGAGAAGTCTGAAAAAGGTAACTAAGAAGTACTAAATGCAGAGCCTTGGGAATTGTTAAGAGTTCAACCTTATTCTGAAGACAATGAGAGAGCCATTAAAGGGTTTTAATCAGGGGAGAAACGAGATAAAATATGCATGTTAGAGAAATCGTTCAAATTATAGTGAGTTGAAAGGTTTGGAAAAGAGAGATCATTTTAGAGGGAAGCTATTACTGTAATTGAGGCACAAGACTATGGTACACTGTACTAGGAAATGGGGAATTGAAGTGATTTGGAAGACATTCAGGAAGTAGAATCAATATTAGTTGGTACTGAATGGATGTGTGGGAGAGGCGAGAGAGTCAGGAAGATGTCCAGGTTTCTGTCTTAGAACTGGATGGATAGATGGTGGTGCTGTCACTAAAATAGGGAACTTAGAAGGAGGAGGAAGATCTTTGGATGAAAAAAAGAGAAATTCAACTTTGGACGTGCCAAGTGGCTGTGGCACATGTAAGTGGAATCCATTTATATTAAATGGTAATTGAAATTATACAGGTCGTTCAACCGGCCCAGGGGAATTTGTAGAGTGAAAACAGAAGAACAACTGAGTTCTAACTGAAGTCTAATCTCTGACGAAGAAAGAAAACCAAGCCAGGCTGGGTCTAAGAAGTTGTGAAAAGTAAGCATTGGAAACGGGAGGAAGTGAATAACTGTACCAATTATTGTACAAATCTCAAGAAAGATAGAAGAATCTCTTCTATCTTTATTTAGCAACAAGAATGTCATTGATAACTTTGGCAAGAGCAGTGTCGGAGCGGGGTGGTAGGGGTGGAAGTCAGATTACTATGGTGGAGGGCTACTAAGAAGGTAAAGAACTGGAAGAGTGCACCCAAGCAATTCTCTGTAGAGTTAGCTGTGAGAATAAGGAGAACTAACTCTGTGCAGATGGAAGGTGCTGGGGCACAGAAAGGATGCATTTCTAAGATGGGAGAGACCTAAATACTGACGCCCTTAACTGTCTCTCCATATTAACTGATGTCTCTTATGTGAAACATACTGGTTGATGGTTACACTCAAGGCTGGCAGACTATTTTCTATTGTATTTCCGCATTTCTCCTTCAACCAGCTGAGTTACATATTCACCAACGGTCAAGTCATGTGTTCCAAAATATGTTTATGCCTATACTGAAAACTGTACTTGTTTTCATGTAATTTAAATATTTGATTAAATGCATGCAAAAAAGAATGATTTGTTATTTAGGTAAACTATTATGTAACTACTTTGAAAAAGATGGTTGTTAAAAAGCCAACACAAAAACTCCTATTATAGAAATCTGAGGAAAGAACTGTGAAGATTCAGAAGATTTTTGAATTCAGATTACTTATGTGTGTCTTTATGTGTGTTCTTGTTCCACTTAAAAGAAACTGAAACTGGAAATAAAAAATGATGCATTTTAGATGTAGTTTACACAAGGACAGTGAGGGATGCCTATCAAATGATTCATACTTGACAAAAACGCCTTCTCTTATATCAAAATATTTGGAAATAAACATACATTGTTTTGTTTGAATACATTAAGCAATTTATCATTTATGATTCTACTTGAAACCAATTTTTTCCATTAATTATTAAATGACACATAAAGCAAGGTCTTAATGGAAGTGGGAACAAATGGCTTATAAGGCATGGGCGGAGCAATTTGTTTTAGATAGGAAGAGAGACTACAGGCTCGGTAATACCAATATAACAGGTAAAATGGGAGTAGTTAGGTTATAGTAAAAAAGTGAAATGTTTGAATTTAAGAATTCAAAGGTGACGCAGTCTAACAAGATCCAAGATGTTTTCCTGGAAGTGGATGGTTGATACGAACAAGCTGAAGAGCGCAAAGAGCCAACAACCTAGTGTTGGATAAAACGTCTATGGGAACACTGGAGTCAGTGGCTCGATGGTTGGGCCTGGGAATAGAAAGGAAGACTGAACCAGGAACTGAAGTCTACCAAATACGGTGAGGACCAACCAGGTGGCTGGGAGAGGACATCATGGGCAGGGTATAGAACGGTAAGAGCAGGCTGTGAGCCTCACAGGTGATTTTATACCATGGTGAAGCAGTGTTGGTCTGCAAGAATAAGGGGGGTAGGAGCTGGGAAACAGAGAAATGTGTATCTTTCTTCCTTACTTTGTGGTATGAGATGTGGAAAGAAGACGGATGTAGGGGAAACATTTTCCTCAGGCTGAGTGGATTTCAGTAAAGGTTAAAAGGGGAAGAGATGATCCAGAGAGTATGAAAAAGTGGAGGAGTTTGTTTACTATGGAACAAGGGTTCCAGAAATAACAAGGGAAAAGTCTAAGAGTATAATAGGTAGCTAAATATGAGTTGCTTGTCCTACCATTCACCTCTTCCCCCTGTCTAATTATATACATATTTTCTTCCTAGTACCCACACATCCCTCACATAGTCCATGATCTTTAAAGCTGGCTGCCCCCACTCTCAGAACTCCTGTGAGAGAAAGGGGTCTTATTCCTATTGAGTATGACTGAGTAAGCTTGTATCCTTGACTGAAGCTGGCATCTATATTATGGAAAAGAGTGGAACCTGTTTTATGACGAAATAAACGCTGTGAGTGAAAGAATAAAGGAAGGAAACCAGATATTTACTGAGATCACTGAGCCCCTAGATCAACTAATTCTAAAGCTTGACCCGGAGCTAGACTTTTTAGTTAGTGAGTCTATTGTTTAAGCCAGTTTGAATGTGGTTTTGTTCTTTGCTTCACACAGGACCCTGACTGATAAAGGAATGAAAACTGATAAAGGAATGAGCACAGAAAAAAGTAGTACAAAGGTCAGAGTACAAGAAATGATGGATGACTGGAAGGTCTTATAAGCTTCAGGTGATGGCCTGAAATAATAGGGACATGAAGTTCACTGTATGGAGCTCGCTGAAAATTTCTAAAACAATTATTCCCACAATGCCTCATGGACACACAGAACTGAGGCCTTAAAGGAGTCAGCCATGACTATGATTGATTGGGCTTCCAAGGAAGTTCTAGTACCAGTGGGATTACTGAGGTAATAAATAGCAAGTGGAAGGCTGATAACTAAAACACAGGACTTTCACATCTTAATACTCTGCTCTTTTCACCATCCTCTTGGTACAAACCAATTATTATGGATACATTTTCATTATTGTTAAGCAGCTTTAAAAGAAAATTACTCTCAACATTTCACTGATAAGATGACCTCCATTGGTTTTCATTTATTTCCTAACATTTATCAAAAGGGTGAGGGTTCGGTCACAGCATAACCTGATTTTAACTCGGTTAAACTGATAGAGATGTCAGCCCCTACATCTTTGCTGAATAGATGTTCCCATAATCATCTTTGTATACCTATGAAATGGATGAAAAACTATCCCTTCCTTAAAGTAATATTAATTCCCGAATGTGGAAGGGGTAAAAAGAAAGGAACAGAAGTTAGAAATCATGATTTTGTGAGTCAATAGAACACATTAAACTTTTTTAATCTTATACCTTCTCTTCTCACTTTCCGAAATTTCATTTAAAATTCCTTTCAGAATTTATAATTTTTACCACGGAAAGTAAATGAAGACAGAACGATCCCCTTTACTTCTAACTAAAAGATTTTGATCTACTGAGAATTTTTCTATCTGCATTGTCTCTATTTTCCTCTTCCCTCGTCATTTTGCTGTCTCTCCTCATCCCCTTTGTAATGATTTCAAGCTCATTCAATGCTTCGGATGTTGGTACATTTCTCTCTTCTCCTTCAGTGCTTCTGCGGCCCTGGAGACCTGTACCTGGGTGGGAAAACCAGTGCACCTGCAGTCACGCTAGCAACTGTGCTTGTACCCTTGATAATCTGATGAGGGTTTTTTTAATTGACTTTCTGCAACTTAGAGCTACAAAAGTTGAAAGCAAGCAACATAGCGTCATCCTGTCTTTCTCTATAGGAGTTATCATGTACAATTATTTGAAAATTAAAATCTAGATTAAATCTGATATTTCTACTGTCTAATTAAACACTAGTTTTTTTTCTATAAATGTCTAGGCTTTTTATTATTTCTGTTCCAACTGCAACTTCTTCACTGTCTTGTGTCTTCAACACACAACACTGAAATTTCTAACCAAGATATAACACAGAATACTATATTGGAATTGACAGGAAGGTGTGTTTGTTAGGCTGTAGTCTCCTGTGTCCAACAAACAACTGAAGTACTTAGGCAAAGTAAGCAAGCTGCATAGATTTTGATAGAGATCACCAGGTTGCAGAATTTCATTTGGACAAATGAGCATGCCACAGCTATTTTTAGTTAATTATTGTCTTAAAACTTTTGCAAAACATTTTATGGGATGTACTTTCAGAAACATTCTGACTTGCTGCATTCATTTTCTTTTGAAGTAGAGCTGAAAGGCCTCCATTTCCTCCCATCAAAGCTTCTTTAACCATTCCAGTTCATCCAGATCTAAGCTTCTATCACCTTTTATCTATGTCATTCATTTTAGACATTTAAATTACAGTCATTAACCTTTTTAGCTGACTTGTCTTATATTCTAAATTAGACTAGGACTTTCTCAAGCACAATAACCATTGTACATTTCTTTTGTCACACCCCCAACCTGAAAACATTGCACACTGCTGAGCACAGTTGAAGCTCATTAAGAACCTGAGATGAGATTGATATGGCTAACACTTTACAGCAACACCATTTTCCTTCATCATCACAAATAAATATTCATGCAGAGAAGTATGTTTTACTAGAGCCAGGACTAAGAAACTTCATTATGTAAAATGTTGTAACTTCCATTTCTCCACAATTTACATTTTATCCACGTTCTCATCCTTTCTCTATAGGGTTATTGCGTTGTAGTACATGGTTTCCATGGCAGTTCCTGAAATTTGCCCCAATTCTTCAAAACACAAGGCAAATGTTCCTAGTATTTTCTTTGGAACTACTATTTCTCTATGAGCTGCTATTGAGTGCTGTATTTCATCAATCCCCCCAGACCGGAATTTCAAACTGTTTAATTATTTCTCTTGTTCCATTCCATTTCATCAGAACCACGCCCTTCTCATCTTGATTCCTACTGTTCACAAAGTTATGTTTTTCATCACTGATTTTATGAAGTCACCACTCTTGTTACTACTTATCAGTGCTCTTGGTGTCCTCTTTGGAGGGAAGAAAGAACAGAAAGTAAGAAAGAGAGAAGTCATTTACTGAGTAGTCCCTATGTACCAGATTGTAAAAAACTTCATTTAATCCTACTAATATTCTGAGAAATATGTATGTATGAGGAAGCACTAATTTCAAGGGCAACAGTGTAGTAGAAAAGACTTTTAGTTCTTTCTACAAGGAACAGGGCCAAATGTTTTAACAATATGATTAGAATATAAAAGTGGTTTTTCTACAAGATTGTTTAAATTTCACAAATCAGTATTGATATGTGAAAAATCTTAGTTGATTTTTACAACTAAGAGCTAATCTTTTTTTTTT
>NW_011888963.1:2418818-2452815 GCF_000151845.1 Pteropus vampyrus
TATTTCTCTATGAGCTGCTATTGAGTGCTGTATTTCATCAATCCCCCCAGACCGGAATTTCAAACTGTTTAATTATTTCTCTTGTTCCATTCCATTTCATCAGAACCACGCCCTTCTCATCTTGATTCCTACTGTTCACAAAGTTATGTTTTTCATCACTGATTTTATGAAGTCACCACTCTTGTTACTACTTATCAGTGCTCTTGGTGTCCTCTTTGGAGGGAAGAAAGAACAGAAAGTAAGAAAGAGAGAAGTCATTTACTGAGTAGTCCCTATGTACCAGATTGTAAAAAACTTCATTTAATCCTACTAATATTCTGAGAAATATGTATGTATGAGGAAGCACTAATTTCAAGGGCAACAGTGTAGTAGAAAAGACTTTTAGTTCTTTCTACAAGGAACAGGGCCAAATGTTTTAACAATATGATTAGAATATAAAAGTGGTTTTTCTACAAGATTGTTTAAATTTCACAAATCAGTATTGATATGTGAAAAATCTTAGTTGATTTTTACAACTAAGAGCTAATCTTTTTTTTTTTAAACATTCAATATTATTTTATACAAGTTTCAGGGTACAGCATAGTGGTTAAACATTTATATAATTTACAAAGTGATCTCCTGGATTAGTTTAGTACCTACCTGGAACTATGTATAGTTATTATAATATTATTTACTATATTTCTTATGCTGTACTTTACACTGCCATGACTACTTGGTAACAAATTTGTACTTCTTAATTCCTTCACCTTTTCCACCCAGTGCCCCAACCCCTTCCCATACAACAATCACCAGTTTGTTCTCTGTATCTATGAGTCTGTTTTCACTTTGCTCATTTATTTTGATCCTTAGATACCACAGATAAGTGAGATCATACAGTATCTATTTTTCTGTCTGACTTATTCCACTTAGTATAATACCCTCTAGGTACATCCATGTTGCTGCAAATGGTAAGATTTCATTTTTTTATGGTTGAGTAATATTCACTTGTATACATGTACAAGAGTTGATCTTATTAGCTATGGAGGTCAAGTTATAAAATATTACCTAAAGCTTCCTGGTACTAATACTAGACCCTCAACATATCAAACACTTGTGAACTTATTGTATTCTCTCTGCTGAGTATCCTTTCACATCTCATATTTCTGCCAATCACCAAATGTAAAAGCATCTGACTGGTGAATCTCTCTCATACACCCAATCTCCTGATAACTTCCTTATCCTTTTACAAAGCTCTATCTTTTCCACTTTGTTTTTAAGAATTTTTCAAAAAAAAAAATGGTCCCAAATAAAAGTAAAAAAAAAAAATTTCCAACTTCGCCTTTTTTTTTTCCCTCCTGCAGTTGACATTCAATATTAAATTCAGGTGTACAGCATGAGATTAGACATTTATATAACTTACGAAGTGATCCCCTCGATAAGTCTCATACCCGTCTGACACCACACATAGTTATTACAATATTATTGACTATATTCTCTATGCTGTACTTTACATCCCAAGACTATTTTGTAACTGCCAATTTATACTTCTTAATCTCTTCACCTTTTTCACCCAGCCTCCCAAAGTCCCTTTCACCTGGCAACCATCAGTTTATTCTCTGTATCTATGAATGTTTCTGCTTTATTTTATTTTTTAGATTCCACATATAAGTGAAATCATATAGTATCTGTCTTCCTCTGACTTATTTCACTTAGTATAATACCATTTAGGTTCACCCATGTTGTTGCAAATTATAAGATTTCATTCTTTCCTATGGCTGAGTAATATTCCTTTGTATATATAATTACCACTTTTTTTATCCAATCATCTATGGATGGACACAGGTTGCTTCCGTATCTTGGCTATTGTAAATAATGCTGCGGTGAACATAGAGATGCATTTATCTTTTTGAATTAGTGTTTTGGATTTCTTCAGATAACTGACCAGAAGTGGAATTGCTGAGTTATAAGGTAGTCATACTTTTACTTTTTTAAGGAACTTCCATACTGTTTTCTCTAGTGGCTGCACCAATTTGCAATCCCACCAACAGTGTGAGAGTGTTCCCTTCTCCCCACATCCTCACCAACACTTCCTTTTTGATTTACTGATGACAGACATTCTAAGCAGTGTGAGGTGATATCTTATTGTGGTTTTAATTTGCATTTCTCTGATGATTAGTGATGTTGAACATCTTTTCATGTGTCTATTGGCCATCTGCATGCCGTCTTTGGAGAAATGTTTATTCAGCTCCTCCCCTCATTTTTAAATTGAAAAAAATTTTTTTGGTGTTAAGTTATATGAGTTCTTTATATATTTTGGATATTAATCTCTTATCAGATTTATCATTGGAGAATATCTTCTCTCATTTGATAGATTGTCTTTTTGCTTTGTTGATGGTTTCCTTTTCTGTACAAAACTTTTTAGTTTGATGCAGTTCCATTTCTTTATTTTTTCTTTTGTCTTCCATGCCTGATTTTACACACACACACACACACACACACACATACACACACACACAATTACTAAGAGCAATGTCAAAGACTTTATTGTCTATATTTTCTTCTAGGAGTTTTATGATTTCAGGTCTTATATTTAAGTCTTTAATCCATTTTTAGTTTATTTTTGTGTATGGTATAAGAAAGTGGTCTAGTTTCATTTTTTAGCCTGTTATCTGTCCAGTTTTCCCAATACCATTTATTGAAGAGACTGTCTTTATCCCATTGTATATTCTTGCTTCCTTTTTCATAGATTAATTGACCATATAGGCATGGATTTATTTCTGGGCTCTCTATGTGTCTCTTTTTATGCTAGTGGCATGCTATTTTGACTACTACAGCCTTGTAGTATAGTTTGTTATCAAGTAGTATGATACCTCTTTGTTCTTTCTCAAGATTGCTATGGCTATTCAAGGTCTTTTGTGGCTCCACATAAACTTTAGAATTATTTGTTCTAGTTCTGTGAAAGATGCCATTGGTATTTTGATGGAAATTGCACTGAGTATACAGATTGCTTGGGTAGTATGGAAATTTTAATGATGTGAATTCTTCTTATCTGTGAAAATGGCATATGTCTTCATTTATTTGTATCTTCTTCATTTTCTGTTTTATAATTTCCAAGTACAGGTCTTTTACCTCCTTGGTTAAATTTATTCCTAGGTGTTTTAATTTTTGATGTAATTATAAATGGGATTGTTTTCTTAATTTCTCTGATAGTTCATTATTGGTGTGTAAAAATGCAACCTATTTCTGAATACTGATTTTGTACTCTGCTACTTTATTGAATTCTTTTACCTATTCTAATAGTTTTAAGGTGGACTCTTTAGGGTTCTCTATAGGTAGTATGATGTCAACTGCAAATAAGGACAGTTTTACTTCTTCCTTTCCAATTTGGAGACCTTTTATTTCTGGATTCCCTTCCTGTACCCACTCAAAAAAGTTTGTGTCTCCATGATTCCATCCAGATCACTAGCTAGAACGCCAGACCCATAGACATCTCGAACGTAACATGTTTGAAACTTAATCTTTCTCATAAATTCCCAGTCTCAGTTTACCACTCTTCATCTAGAATCTTAAGCTAGAAATTTGTCACACATATAAGTGATGAGTATCATTTTCATTCCTAATATTTGTTAAGAGTCTGTTAATGTGCCAGACACTATAGCAAGAGTTTACATACATTTTCTTGTTTAATTTCTTATTTAACAAGCCAAGAGGCAAGTTAACCCAATTCTACTGGGCACAGAGAAGAAAATTAGCTTGTTTGAGGTCACAGAGGAGATGTGGACCTGAGATTTAAACTCGGGTCTGATTACAGACTCCATATTCTTACCTACTAAACTATACTAATGTTGCAACTGCATCCTTAAAAAGGAAACCATCAGATTTCTTACAACTGCACCTCCCCGATCTTCTATCTTGCTTGCAATGGGGAGAAAATAAGGTAAATACAGCACTTAAAACATACATATTGGCATTCCTTGTCCAGCTTGTTAACTATACCACTCCCTGAAGGATTGCTACAAGGGCTAAGAAGGAGTGCCCCACTTTTGCTTTCATCCAGCTCTAAAAAACAGGCCATGTAGGCCTGGGCAGCTTTTAGTCACCATTTCCAAAGAGTAAAACGACTCCAACTGGGACAACCTGATGGCTACTCTGTGCACCCACGTCTCATTCCTTTTCAGAGCCTTTTAATTAACTGCTCTTAGGCAAGCAGGAAACCACTTGAAAAAGTGTACTAGGAAGTTGCAAAAGCTTTTTTAAAGTACTCGGGCAAAACAACCTACATTTCTTATGGATAAGATTCAGCTGAGGCACTGTAAGAAAACTTTCTATGCAATAACTGCTAGTTCTTTACTCCGTGGTGATTTCTCAGAAAGAGATATTGACTTGTTACCATCATCTGTGATTATGCCTACATTACAAATTATAATACCAAAAAATGACTCATTATAAAGGATTTCACGCGAAGCAAATTAGTTGATTCAGTCATTCCTTCAGCAAATACTTACTGAGGTTCGAAGATGAATGAGACATAGTTTTTACCCTCTGGGAGCTAACAGACTTGTGAAGAAGAGACATAAAGATAGATTAGAATATACAGCAGCAATTCCTATGTGAATAAAGTGATGGGGAATTTAGAGGGCAGAGCAAGCAACTCTGACTTCAGGAGGTCCTTCTACATTTCTCATTCTACACACACACACACCCCCTTAGAACTTGGTTCTTTTCTTTCTTTTCTATCCTTTGTATGAAATATTTTCTTCTTATTAATATTATTAGCTGTTAGTAAACAGCTAACACAATTGATCTAGAGTATCATACTTTTATTTAAACTAGCATTTGTGGAAGGTCTTCTAAGTGTATTCCAGAAAATCTTACTCTAACTTCTAAATTCCTTAAATTCAATGTTTTAGGGTCTATACATCAATTGCTTACTTACACTATACGATCTGTATTAAAATTTTTAAAATTAAATTATCCTTCTCCTGAAGATTGTTTGGTCTTTTTTTAATCTGTAAGGAAAACAGCATAAAATTATAAATTAAATCCCTATATTGTGCCTGGTATATATTTGCTGAATGAGTTAAAATCTGTGTAAATACTTAATGCCAGCCTTAGAATGCTTAGAGATGTACTAGGGAGGATGAATGACCTGCTGCCACACCGACAGGTCAGGGGAGAAATGAAGAAGACATTCTCCTTCTAATTCTATGACAATGTAAGCAATTTGAGAACATAGTCCATGTCTTAATTCATCTTTGTATTTCTTGGCAGATGTGGAAGAATGTGTCAGTGCATAGCATATATGTTGGAAATGCTGAATCAATGAGTATAGAAAAGTGATGAAAAAATCTACATTAGTCTGTCCTACAATGACTATTAAATTTAGCCCAAGATACCAAGTAAATAATGTGATAAAGCAACCAAGAGAAAGTGCTAAGACAATAAAGTTGTTGGAGAAAGGTAATTAAGTAAATGATATGTCATAAAAATACCGTGAGTCATGGATAAATTACAGAACATGCCAGTACACTTGGAAAGCAAAGTACTACAATTCGACTGCTCTTGCTTCCACCTGCTGGTATAGGAAAGGAATTTTTTAGATTGGGAAGAAAATGTTTAGCGACTCTAGAAAAAAATTTTATGAAAACATTGAACTTTCAAAGTGCTGTTGCCAAGGTTACATAGTAAGTGTCCCACAAACAATCCTTCACAAAAATGTACACCATGAACTCAACTACAAATATTTGGAGTAGAGAGCAGAACTACCCCACTGGCCTTTATTCTGAGTAGCCTCCAGTGTTTGATAAAGCCAAAAGCATTATCAATTTTCTTTCATCGTACAGTCCCTTTTTTATACTCACAAAAATAGCCTTTAAATGGGATGACTAAAATGACCAGTGCAACTCTAATGGTCTAATCTTAGTCTTGTGTATTAAAAATATACTACTTATTTTGGAAACGGTGCCACATACAACTTCAGTTGCATACAACTTTCTCTATTGGTAAGGCTTCAAAGTAGAACTAATTATATTATACAAAGGATCCCTTGGGCTGAAAGATGATTTACTTTCAACTCTTTCTTAAAATGTTAGTGATCCATTTAAAAAAAGAGAAAAAAGCAATTTTGTTTTAGATTTTGGAATATAATGGAAGTCAGTTCTTGTTTCCAACTTTCATTGTAAATAAATAAAAAGGGACTCTTCAAAGTTATCTTTTACAAAAAATAGAAATAAAAATTAAAAAATGATAGAAAGAAATTGCTTGAGTTTATATAAAGAACTGGATGACGTTAGAAATATTTGTTAATATTTCTACTCTTGACAAATAAAACTTTTGAAGAAGTTCATATTACAAAGTTATAAAGAACGAAATTTAAAAAAAAATCTCAGGTTCTGAAAAATGAGAGGCAGAAGATAGTTTAATTGATTTTCACCTAATTTTATATATAGGACAACTAATTTAATAGTTATAGGTTTTAAATAAATTTATTATAAATATACATTAAAAGATTTCTCTTCTTAAATTCTTTAACTGGCTTAAGTAAGACCATCTGAGACCACAGGGCTTCTAAAATCAAGTGCGATGTCACAAATGAAATCAAGACTTCTTTAATAATTCATTAATAAAAAGCCTACCCACATACATGGAAAAACAAACCACAACTCAAAAAAGACATTCCACTTTTATTTTTCTCTGGGAGGATAAATAAATTGCTTCTGGCATATTTAATTGGTGTTTGGGGTATACTTTTCAGAATTGAAGTCTTCAGTAAATTACTCATGAGAGAGACATCTCTCCTTAGTACATTATTTATTACCTAGGCTCGGGGGGGGGCGAAGGAGTGGGGAGGGGGTTACCTACATATGGATATCTTGCTGAGTAAATGATGATGCCTAAATACTCACCCTATGCCTGGCTAATTACCATTTTTTTTTTTTTGAGACTGATTCAATCACAAATAGGTTTTTATTGTTTTTACAGGTGACAATATATTATAATTATGTATTTTTGAAAAAATTATCTCAGTGTTAAATACTGAAATACTTATGAATAAAACAACATAATGCTGGGCTATATTTCAAAATAATTGTACGAAGAAGAAGTATATGAGTAAAGATTGGCCATGAGTTGATAACTTTGAAGTTTGGTGATGTGGAAGTTCATTATATTAATTTCTTCACTTTTGCTTATAAACATTTACATAACAAAAAGGAAAAAAAAATAATAACTATTTATGTGCCTACTTCTAGTTGCTGTTCTAAATTCAGACGTGTGGCCTGAAAAACATATAAACTCGACACTAAAACAACATTCACATGCTGACAAGCATATTAAAATGGATAATAGATGAGCAAACCCCAAGAGGAAACTAGAACACAGGTAAGAATATATTTGACCAGTAAATGAAGATTCAGAAATTTACAGTTGGAAAGGGGCCTTAGAAGCCAGTCAATTCAAATCCTTTAATTTAGGATGAAGCCCAGTGATGTTATGTCATGAATAATTGATTATAAACCTATGCTTAAGCATTTTACTCTTTCGCAGATATAGTGAATGTTACATTACAAATGATTAAAGAGTATTCAAGTGATACTGCTGATTTAGAGAATGTTCAAGTGATACTGCTTTCTAGTGTATCTAAAACTTAAGGCTGACGACTTTGAGCATAGCTATCAGATGGCTGTCATGCTATTTCATCTAATAATGAGTAAGCCTGTAACTGCTGCTTGGCCGCTGCCAACCATCACTACCACCACTATCAATAATAAGTGTCATACATCTATATAACATGCACTGTACTAAGTACTTTACATATACTAACTCATTTAATCCTTCCAACAATACTATGGCATAGACTTTATTATCATTCCCATTTTTAGAGGATGAAGTTTGAGGCAAAGAGAGATTTAACTTGCCTAAGATCACACATCTAGAAATGACTAAGGAACCCAGGCAGTCTTGCTCCAGAGTCAATGCCGTCAAGTACGATACTATATCATTAATCACTTTGGCGATTCTGCCATTCTCTTCAAGTTGTCCACAGCTATTAACCTTACCCCTTATCAGTGCTTGCTACTTTTCTTTATTCTCTCATGTCCTTGTCGTTGAGAGACATAATCAGATGACATGGCCTGTGTGGCTCTGTGCTGATCCATGCCATGTCCCGATTCTCCTGTTTCAGGGTCTGGCACAGCAACCCCTGAAAGCCACTGCCATTTACATATGTGAGAAATAAGTAAATGAACAGACTATGTGAGAAAGGAAAATAATGGTGACACCTTGTATTTCTGTAGTACCTGTACATACTTAGCAAATACGGAAATATAGTGATTTGGCAATTTGATATATGAACCTGAAGAATAGAAGAGGGCTCTGGGTGATGTACAGATACTTTAAATGTACGATTCTTAAAAGGGCTGGGAAATCTAAGTAAAGTATGTAGATAAGAGTGGGGTTGTGGAGGGAGTTTGGAAAAGTAGCCAAAGAAAAAGTCTGCACATGAGCTGGATTAAGGGAAGGTTTCAGACAGGAAGTTGTGACTTCAGTACATATGTAAGCTCAAGGAAAGGAGACGGAAAAGAGACTTAACAGGAGAAGCTAAGAATAGAAACTTGAGAAAAACCAGCACTTGAGGGGCAGGTGTCCGGAAAAGAAAGCATGAAAGAAATTTGAGGAATGCTCGTAGTAGAGGAAAATTAGGAATTTTTTCTTTAGAAGTCAAGAAAGAATGTGTGGAAGACAGTCTAAATGTTACATGGAGACCAAGTAAAGTAAGGACTGGAAAGTATTCATTGAATTTGGCAACTAATACCCAAGACTTAAAGTGTCATCTGATTAGTGACTCTTTCCTGTCTTGTCCTTTGGCAGCCATATCAATCTGCTAATTCACTGGAAACATGGAAATAACTCAAGTTTCCAATTTTGTTTTCCTATGTGCTATTCTTATGTCATCCTGTTTTTAGCTTCAAAATCTGACGTCATATTCAATACTATTAAGAAATCTCCTCACTAGAATGGTGTTCTCATAAGTTGAAATCTTCAGGAACTTAAATTTTTCACCTTTACTTAGAGTCACCTGAATATTTTATCAGTAGGTCATCTATATCCTCCCCAAGTCACTGATAAAGCATGTGTGACTTTTAATATCCACATACAGTCAGTTCTTAATTACCTAAGTCTTTAGGACTACTTTTTTCTACTTTGAATGGAAAGTAGAACATTATAAGTTACTATGTACCTAAAGGGATTGGCATGAAATATTCAAAGCAATGAAAAGCAAGGACCTATAACCAAGATTACTCTACTCAGCAAAGGCATCATTTAGAATGGAAGGACAGATAAAGAGAATCTCAGACAATAAACAGCTAAAGGAGTTCATCGCTCCCAAACCAGTATTATAAAAAATGTTAAAAAGACTTTTAAGAAGAAAAAATTAAAAATATGAATAATGAAACAGCAAAAACTACATATCTAGCAACAATTAATTTAAATGTAAAGGGATTCAATGCTCCAATCAAAAAACATGGGTGGCTGAATGGACAAGAAACCAAAAGCCTTACATATGCTGCCTTTAAGAGATTTACTTCAGATCAAAAGACACACACAGACTAAAGGGATGGAAAAAGATATCTCATGAAAATGGAAACAAACAAACAAAGAAAAATTGGTGTAGCAATACTTATACCTGACAAAATACACTTTAAGGCAAAAGCTATAACATGAGATAAAGAAAGACCCAATAATCCTACTTCTGGGTATTTATTCAAAGAAACCTAAAACACTACTTCGAAAAGACATGTGCATCTATATGTTCACTGTAGCATTATACATATATACAATAGATTATTACTGAGCTATGAAAAAGAATAAAATCTTGCCATCTGCAATAACATGAATGCAGAGGATCATGCAGAAGATATTGTGCTGAGTGAAGTAAGTCAGACAGAGAAAGACAAACATCCTATGATTTCACTTATATGTAGAATTTAAAAACAAAACAAACAGACAAAATGGAAACAAATTCATATATACAGAGAGCATTTTGATGGTTACCAGATTGGAAGTGAGGTTGGGGAGCAGGGTGAAGGAGGGAAGGATTAAGAGGTACAAATTGGTAGTTACAAAATAGTCATGGAGATGTAGAGTATAGCATGGAGAATATAGTCAGTAGCATTGTAATAACTACATATGGTGTCAGGTGGGTACTGGATTTATTGAGGTGATCACTTCATAAGTTATGTAAATGTCTAATCACTGTGCTGTATACCAGAAACTAATATAATACAGTATGTCAATTATAATTGAAAAAAATACTATTGGCAAAAAAAAGTTACTATGTACCTACTTAGTATCAAACACTGTGCTAGACATTTTCACATACAATTGTTCCTGCAATCCTTACAAAATTTATGAAGTAGTTATATTATCTCTATTTTAGGGTTGAAGAAACTGAGGCTTAGTGAGATGACACAAGCTTTTGAAACCAAGTCTGCCTCCAAAGCCATGTGGTTGTACATTCTCTTTTTCTTTATTTTTCTGTGTGTGTGTGGGGTGTGTGTGTGTGTGTGTGTGTGTGTGTAAATCTTCATATATCTAGATTTGTATTTTTCCAGCTTTACTGATATAATTCACATATAACATTAAACAAGTTTAAGGTGTAGGACATTCTATTTCTTGAAGTCATTTCACTAGTTTTTCACATGTTTGCCTTGGACAGTCAACTAATACATTGTGGCTATTTATAAATTCTGATAAATAGATCTTCACATGTCCAAATCCTACCAGCCTTCAAGGACTTTGTCCCTTCCTTTTATCCTGGTAATAGCTCCCTCCCCTAAACTCCCATATCTGTTTCTTTATTACTCTCTTTAGTATTTATCACTTTCTTCCTTGTAATTTAATTATTTATGTATGTGCCTAATCACACTTACTAGGTTGTATTGCTTTGGCATTCTAAAGCCTACTTCTGTATTTATTATGTAAGTATGCTTGAGGCTATTATTCATTGCATTTACTTAATTTCCCCTATACAATGCATCTACATGATAAGCTTATCTCCCAAACAGTACCAGAGAAAACTTTGTTCCTGATAATTCTTAATATGTTTACTTTTGCCCTTATTGCCAGAAAACTCACAGTAAAATTTGGGCTCCAATTATAACAACGAGGCTGACCCTAATGTTTCTTTAAACTTTTTGTTTAATATTCTTCTCCCTTTATTTTGTTAATCTTAATGTGTATGTTCTAGGTGAGCAATTACAAATTAATTTTGGTGAGGGCAATATAAAATGAATTTTAACAAGGAAATAATACCTAAGTGCCTTGCAAATAGGATCTAGGTTTACTTTAAACATCTATTCTCATGCAATTTAGCACAGTCCCTGACATACACTTGGTTAATATCTGTGGCATAAATGAATAAAGGTTTGCAAGTTATGAATAGGTTTCAATTGGCCACATTCTACCATTGTAACCTTACAATTTTTTAATGTCATTAACAATATTTTTGATGAGCTGTTATGCACCTTATTAAGTAGCCTTGGGTCCTTTTGGCCATTCCAAAAAAGTTTTTCATGTTTTTACTTCTCTTCAGCTACTATGCAGTTTTAGGAGTACAGTACTTACAGCACCGGGTCTAGATTTAACAGAACAGGCATGAGACGTGTTCCAAGATATGAATCTGCCATCACGGTTTCTCTGGGTTCTCCTGAGTACTTTCTCCACTAAGTAGGGCAAGCTACATGTCATTACCTTTTTGGTCTGACCAACATGTATTTCTGCTTTCCTCAGGATTATGCTCTGCTCAGTGTCATGTTTCCCCAATCTTATGTAACTTCCAAGTCATACAAATCCAGAAAGTCTGGCTACCCTGCCCTGGACTGATCCCAGGTCTGTTCATGAGAAGTCTGTCTTCTGTTGTTTCTCAACTTGGTTGCTTCTGACCCAGTACTCCAGAGATTGGTACCTCTTTCAATTTCTTCCACATCCGGGATGACATATTTAGAATAAATTTGCTCCCAGAGTATTAATTAATTAGACTACTACTCTACAGATCTGCCAACTGGATCTATAAAGTATCCAAATAACTGTTTGAATGCCCCAGGGATGACAAGGGAATATGACAAAGATCATGTCTTTTAATATATTGCTTTTCTTCTGCTTCATACCCATATAGTAATACTCAAAATTCCTATGTGTCTGTTGGTTAAGTTACCTTCCTACTGCATATTACTCTACTCTGTAATTTTTAAAATTATACAACGAGGTCTAAATTAATACTTAGACATAGTAATTGTCCCGGCACCTGTTTTGTTTGTTTGTTTGTTTTGTTTTGTTTTGTTTTTGCATAAAGAAATTGGCAAGGAGCTATTTCATACAGGGTTTGAAATACTTTCTACTGAAAGTTATACCTGTCACTGTCAATATCAAAGTGCCAAATCTAGGCCTATACTTCTTAGATATCAGTAGCAAATGCTGAATTTTCAGTTTTCAGTGATGACATCTTTTCATCCATCCATTCTATATTTAAAAGCATCTAGTATGTGAACAACTTTATGCTAAGTGCTAAAGATATAGAAATGAAAAACAAAAACAGGCTCCTGATCTCAAAAACCTTGTCAACTAGTGGGGGAGATAAACATTATTAATAATAATGCATGCACTATGGAAATATTTAAGGTATAGTATAGATGTTACACATTGTAGCAAGCAGGGTTCATCTGAAAGCTATGATTATTTCTGTCACTACCACCGGGCCTAAGATGTGAGGCAAAAAAGATTTTCTTCTTGGTCTTGACCACAAATAGACTCAAGTATCAAAGATACCAGCTAAGTATGGCTGGGAAATAAGGCATCTTTCCGAATGCCAGGCAGAGGTGCAGATAACTTCAGATTAGGTGGAAAGTTTCTGATCTAGAAACCCATATTTTGTAAGCTGGACTTTTTCTTATATTTCCTGCAGTTTCTGTGTTGATTTCCTCTTTGCTTTAATTAATATTTTTTAAAAAGTCTTTCGAAAAATATCAGTCTTCATGATAGATAATGGGTTTAAATGTAAAAAATCAAACATAAAAGTACTAAAAGAAAATGTGGATGATTAAAAAATTTATAATCTTGGGTAAGGGTTTTCTAGGCATGAGACCAAACACAGAGTCATAAAGGAAGACTGATATATCTGATTACATAAAAATTTAAACTTTAGTATGGCAAAAAAGCAAAGAGCAATAACAGCCCATCTTAAAATTCAAAGACAAAAAAAATTACAACATCTATGAAGGGCTCTTACAAATTATCTCAATTTGAAAACCCTTAAAATGTAAATATGCAATTCACAAACATAAACATAATAGCTAATGTTTATTGAACTTTTATGTGCCAATGTGATATACTGATTGCTAAAATGGCCTCCATTCTCCACCGCTCTATGTATCCATGCCTTCCTATAATTTGAGTTTGCTGCTCCTTCCATCCATAGACAGAGTCTGTTTCCCCATTTCTTAAATCTGAGAGGCCCTGTGACTTGCCTGGGCCAGCAGAATGTGGCAGAGTTGGTAGTGTAACAGGTCTAAGTGTAGGCCTCAGGAGGTTTTCATATGCTTCCCATTCTCATGGAACCCTGCCACTGCCATGAGAACAGGCCAGAGTTAGCCTCCTGGAGAAGGAGAGATAACATGAAAGAGAGCTAAGTGGCCCAGCTTTGGCCATCCAAATCCCCAAACATGTAAGAGAGCTCAGCCAAGGTCAGCAGAGCTGCCTATACAACCCATGGGTGACTATAGGTGCAGAATAAACCTAGTGAAGGCCAGAAAAATTGTCCAACAAACATGTAGATTTGTCAGCAAAAATAAATATTTATCATCACGTTCCACTGAGATTTAGTTTGTTACATAACATTATTGTGGCAATAGTAATGGATATAGCTAGGTAATGTTCAAAGTGCTCTACATTTATTATCTCTCAATCTTACAAAGGTTATGTGAGATAATAGAAAATGCATATTGGTCTCTGCTCATGGTTCCTGGCACAGAACTCCTAAAACCCTTGTAATTTTCTAAGTAATAAGAGCATTAAGAGCATCTTTTGTTTTAATATTTGGTCTTTGGCCCTGGTTCCTGAAACAAGTCTCCTGAAATCCTCGTAATCTTCTGGGTGATAGGAGTGTTTTTTGTTCTAATGAGGTGACTCTGGGTGGGTCCCTAAATGAGGGCTGGTAACTGGAAAGACCAAGTCATGATTAGAAGCTTGGAATTTTCAACCCTGACCCTTCCCCCATTCTCTTGAGATGAGAGAAGTCCTGAAAATGGTTTGAATGATTGATCATGCCTATATGATGAAATCTCCACAAGATACCTAAAGTTTGGGATGTGAAGAGCTTCCAGGTTGATGAATACATCCATATACCAGGAGGGCGATGCACCCTTCACGGGGACAGAAGCTTCTATGCTCAGAACCCTACCAGACCTTGCTCTATGTATCTCTTTTATCTGGCTGTTAATCTGTACCCTTATAATATCCTTTAGTAAACCATAAGTGTGTTTCCCTGAGTTCTGTGTGCTGCTCTAGCAAATTAATCGAACCTAAGGTGGGGCTTACGAGAACCTCAGATTTAGAGCTAGCTGGTCAGAAGCACAGGTGACAGACAATGGGAACTTGCAACTGGCATATGTGGTGAGAACAGTCTTGTGGGACTGAGCCCTTAACCTGTGGGATCTGACACTATCCCCAGGTAGTCAGAAGTGAGTTAAATTGTAAGACACCTAGTTGGTGTCACAGAGACTTGCTTGTTGTGGGGAAAACCTCCACATATTTGGTGACTAGAAGTGTCAGAAGTGAGTTCTATGTGAGTAGTAAAGGAGACTCAAGAGAAGGGAAAACTCGGTTTTCTCATACTGATGAGTACAATTTTTCCCTTCTTGTCCCATCTCTTTCTACTCAACTGGCTGATATGTATTCCATTCTAGTCACAGTAGCCTCCACTTTCTCAAACACACCAGGTATAATATCACCTTCTCAAGAGAGTCCTTTCCTCTATCTATAATTTCATTCCCAATACTGAGTATCCCCCTCTCCTGCTTTACTTTTGCTCCTTAGCACATTTCCTCAATGAGCATACTCTACATTTTCCTCTCCCACTAGAATGTAAGCTCCATGACTTATGGCTGTTTTGTTCATTAATGTAGCTCTAAACCTAGAATACTGTTTGGAACATAATAGACACTCAATAAATCTTTGGTAAATGAAGATATCAGCTAATCAATTTCCAATTTACTATTGAGTACAGAGAAGTTAAGTAACTTTGCCTGAGATCACAGGGCTAGTCTGTGGTAGAGCCAGCATTCAAATTTAGGTAAGCTGGCTCAAGATTACTATAGCCTAGTCTAGTCTATTATACCATGTGCCTTTCTAACGCAGAGGTTGGCATATACATCTGTACCCAATAAACAACAATTTCCTTGGTTCTTCATATTTTAATCAAGGTGTTTCTCCCCATAAAAGTTCTATGCTTTGTCTTAACAAAAGAGGTGATAATATTTAAATTTGAGAAAGAACCAGGATATTTCTGCCCAAAACCTGGGGTAAAGGGCAAAACAAAACCAAGTCTTCCTTTATAACTGTTAAAATTCATTTTTACAAATAATTTCACTCTAGCCTTTGATACTTAAAACTTAAATCCTTTTCTTTATTAGTCTTACATTTTTTCTACCACTGTTGTCCTAAAATTTGGGGCTTCTATTTACTGGATTGGGGGGGCAATCTCAACTTTATTTAATTACAGTCAGATACATAAACATTCTTAAATTTATGAAAAACTGTAATTTTAATTTGTCTCACTTTCTAAGACTTCTCATATGAATAAATTCTCACATTAGAAATATTAACAAGAGAATCTTTGGAAACATGGTGGAGTGAGAGACATCCCCAGATCTCTCCCCTTGAAACAATAAGCTGAACATCTGAAACTCAACAAAAAACACCCAAACTGCACACCAGCATGTCTGAGCATGGGATCTGTGCATAAGAGCTACCACAGGTCAGAAACCGGGGTGTTGGGCGGTGGATTGGGAGAAATAAAGAGCTGCCTCTCACAGTCGCCAGAGCTCCCTGTAGGAGGAGGTGGAGGGGAGAAGGAGAGGTGAGTTCCCTGAACAGCCTGCCTAGGAAAGCTGTGAGCTCCCTGTGGCTGGCCAGAGGCAGGGCCTAGTCATCAAGGCAGAAAGCAAAGAAGCCGGATGGCAGAAAAACAGTTGATTTTTACCGTTCACAGTTGCAAAACTGAGGCTGTGTTACAGCCCCCATTCCTCAACCCAAAGGGCCCCTCCCCCCCCAAATCCTCTGAGACCAATCACCACCAAGCCCCAGGGGAATCTGAGCAAACACTACCAAAACTGTTGCTAACACTGACAGGAACTGAAACTGAGGGTAGCGAGCGTGATTAACTATCTATCAGAAAAAAAAAAGGCATTTTTAAGGCATTATATAAAGCAAGGATCCAAGAGGCTTAGAAGCCACCTACTGGAAGCCAAAAGAAAAGCGCCTTCTTGGTAGCAGGCTAAAGACAGACCTTTATATAATAAATCTTCTTTCTGAAAAACAGCAGAATACATTTCTGTTAATGCCCAGTAGAGAAATAGTCCATTAAACACCATGAACAACCAAGGAGACAAGGCATCTCAGAAAGAAAGAAAGAGAAAAATCTCCAGAAAATAAGCTTACAGACATAGAAATATGCAACTTAAATGACAGAGAATTCAGGATGGTACTTCTGAAAAAAACTTAGTGAATTCTGAAATGAATCATATCGACAATTTCAAAAATTAAAAAAAACGACTAGATGACCAGAGCAAGGAGAGCGAAACCCTCAGAAAGAACCAAATAGAACTTCTGGAGATGAAGAACACACTGCAAGAGTTGAAAAATAAATAGCAAGCTTGGGAAATAGGGTCAACCAAGTGGAAGAAAGGATCAGTAATATCAAAGACAGAAATCTAGAAATAAATCAGAAGGAAGAAGAGAGAAACTGAGGAATGAAAAAATAATGAAAGAGAAATTCAAGAACTAGCCAATACTATCAAGAGAGGAAACATAAGAATAATGAGCATTATCGAAGATGAGGAAAGGGAGCAGGGACTAGAAAGCATTTTCAGACAAATAGTTGATGAAAATTTCCCAAATCTATAGAATGAACTGGAGCTTGGAATTCAAGAAGTCAACAGAACACCCAATTATCTCAACCCAAAAAGGCCTTTACCAAGACACATTGTATTAAAATTATCAAAAATCAATGACAAAGAGTATTCTCAGAGAGAAGAAAACAGTAACTTATAAAGGAAAACCCATTAGATTATCTTGAGACTTCTCAGTACAAACCTTAAAAGCCAGAAAGGAATGGAATCAAACATTTAAACTATTAAGTGAAAGGAACTACCAGCCTAGGATAATGCATGCAGTTAAGCTCTCCTTTGGATATGAAGAAATTAAGACCTTTCCAAACATACAAAAATTGAGGGAATTCTCCACTCTGAGGCCTGCACTACAGGAAATACTGAAAGGGGTCAGCTCACCTAAACCAAAGTGACAAAAAAAAAAACAAAAAAAAAACATTAGGAGTAAAATGACTATCAGGCAAATAGAAACAGACGAGTGCAATCCTTACTAAAAGCAGGGCATTAAAAGATTCAATAAGAAGAGAATTGTTATAACATGATAGTAATGAATGTTCAGCATACATAAGGACAAATTAAGATAACAATAACTGAAAAGGGGAGGATTCAAAGATCCAAATTCACAAAGGGGAATGGAGATAAGGCATGCGCAGAAGAAAATAGGTGACTGTATATATATAACTATCCTTTACATATTCATAATGGTAACCACACACCAAAGATTCAGAACTGAAGTATATAATATAAAACAAGAAGAACCAGAGGGAAAACCCACAAAAGCCAACCAAAATAAAGAAAACAGAAACACAAGGACAAGGAAGCAATGGAAATACTGAGCTACCGGAAAGCAAAAGATAAAATGGCTATAAGAAGACTTCATATTTCAATCATCGCCCTAACTATAAATGGACTGAACTCACCAAGAGAAAGACACAGAGTTGCAGAATGGATCAAAAAACAAAACTCAACCATACGCTGCCTCCAGGAGACACATCTCAACTCCAAAGACAAATATAGACACAAAGTGAAAGGGTGGAAAATATTTCAAGCAAATGGCATTCAGAGACCAGCAGGAGTAGCGGTACTAATACCAGACGAAATAGACTTCAAATAAAAAAGGTAAAGAAAGATACTGAGGGACACTTCATAATGATAAAGGGAATCAAACACCAAGAAGACATAACACTTATTAACATCTATGCTCCCAATCAGGGAGCCCTGAAATATGTAAAGCAATTACTAACAGAACTAAATGGAGAAACAGACCAAAACACTATTGTAGTAGGGGACCTAAATATCCCACTGTCAGAGAGCGACAGATCATCCAAACAGAAAATCAATGGAAAATAACATCCTTAAATGACATATTAGACCAATTGGACGTAATTGACATTTACAGAGCCTTCTATCCCAAAACAGCTGCTTATACATTCTTCTCTAGTACACACGGAACATTCTCAAGAATCGACCACATACTGGGACACAGAGATAGCTTCAACAAATATAAGAGGGTTGAAATCATACCAACCATATTCTCTGATCATAATGCTTTGAAATTAGAGATCAACTGCAGAAAGAAATCAGGAAGAACCACAAATACATGGAGATTAAACAACATGCTACTGAAGAATAACTGGGTCAGAGAATAAATAAAAAGAGAGATCAAGAGATACATGGAAATGAATGATAATGACAGTACAACATATCAAAACTTTTGGGACATGGCGAAAGCGATCATAAGAGGAAAGTTCTCACTAAAGAAAAAAGAGAAAGGACACAAATGAACAAAATCAGGGATGAAAGAGGGAAAATTAGGACTGATATCGCAGAAATACAAAGGACCATACAAGAATACTATGAAAAAGCATATAATGCCAAATTTAACAACCTAGAAGAAATGGAAAATACAATCCTCCTAGACTGAATCAAGAAGAACTGGAAAATCTAAATAGACCAATCAGCAGTATGGAAATTGAAACAATCATTAAAAACCTACCAAAAAGGAAAAGTCCAGGACCAGAGGGCTTCATTAGTGAATTCCACCAAACATTCAAAGAATATTTAATACCTATTCTCCTCAAACTCTTTCAAAAAATCGAATAGGAGCCAACTCAATTTATGAGGTCAATATTTCCCTGATACCACAACCCGGTGAAGATAACACAAGAAAAGAAAACTACAGACCAATATCTCTCATGAACACAGATACAAAAATCCTAAATAAGATACTAGCAAACTGAATACAGCAACATATTAAAAAGATTGTACACCATGATCAAGTTAACTTCATCCCAGAGGCAGAGGGATGGTTCAACATACACAAATCGATTAATATGATACACTACATAAACAAATTAAAAAATAAGAATCATATTATCATATCAATAGATGTAGAAAAAGCCTTTGACAAGATACAGCACCCATTTATGATCAAAACCCTTAACAAAATCGGTATAGAAGGAAAGTACCTTAACATAATAAAGGCCATATATGACAAATCCTCAGCCAACATTATACTTAATGGTGAAAAACTAAAAACCTTCCCTCTAAGAAAAGGAACAAGGCAAGGCTGTCCACTATCGACATTCTTATTCAATATAACATTGGATGTTGTAGGGAGTGCAATTAGACAAGAGAAAGATATAAAAGGCATCCAAATAGGAAACGAAGAAGTCAAACTGTCACTATTTGCGGATGACATGATTCTCTATATAGAAAACCCTAAAGACTCCACAAGAACACTAGTAGAAACAATGAGCAAATATAGTAAATTCTCTGGATACAAAATCAACGTTCAAAAATCAACGTTCCTATAGTCTAATAATGAAGTGTCAGAAAAAGAAGTGGAAAAAATAATTCCTTTTGCAATTGCAACAAAAGAATAAAATACCTAGGAATAAATCTAACGAAACATGTGAAGGACCTATATAATGAAAACTATAAGACCCTATTAAAAGAAAGAAATCGAAGAAGATACAAAGAAATGGAAAGATATTCCGTGTTCTTGGATTGGAAGAATCAACATATTTAAAATGAGCTTATTACTTAAAGCATTATACAGATTTAATGCAATTCCCATCAAAATCTCATTGGCATTTTTTAAAGAAATAAAACAAAAAATCATCAGATTTGTATGGAAACACAAAAGACCTCGAATTGCCAAAGGTATCCTGAGAAAAAAGAACTAGGCTGGAGGTATCACTCTGCCCAACTTGAAATTATACTACAAAGTGATAGTAATCAAAACGGCATGGTATTGGCACCAAAACAGACACATGGACCAGTATAACAGAATCGAGGGTCCAGAAGTAAACCCATATTTATATGAGCAAAAAATTTTTTACAAAAAAGCCAAAAACATACAGTGGAGAAAGGAAAGCCTCTTCAAAAAATGGTGCTGGGAAAACAGGAAAGACACCTGCAAAAGAATGAAACTAGACTATTTTCTATCACCACACACCAGAATTAACTCAAAATGGATTAAGGACCTGAATATAAAACCTGAAACAATACAATGCATAGAAGAAAACATAGGAACTAAACTCAAAGACCTTGGACTTAAAGATTTTATGAATTTGACCTAAAAAGCAAAGGAAGTAAAAGCAAAAATAAATGAATGGGACTACATCAAACACAAACGCTTCTGCTCAGCAAAAGAAACTGTCAACAAGGTAAAGAGACAACCATCTGAATGGGAAAATATATTTGCAAGCAATGCCTCCAATAAGGGCCTAATAACCAAAATATATAAAGAACTCATACGACTCAATAACATAAAAAAACAAATGATCCAATCAAAAAATGGGCAGAGGTCCTGAACAGACACTTCTCCCTAGAGGACATACAAATGGCCAAGAAATATATGAAAAGATGCTCAATATCGCTAGCTATTAGGGAAATGCAAATCAAAACCATAATGAGATACCATCTCATACCTGTTAGAATAGCTATCATCAACAGTATAAGTAATAACAAATGTTGGAGAAAGTACGAAGAAAAAGAAACCCTCCTACGCTGCTGGTGGGACTGTAAATTGGTATAGCCACTATGGAAAACAGTATGGAAGTTCCTCAAAAAACTAAGAATTGATCTACCATATGATCCAGAAATTCCTCTACTGGGTATTTACTCTAAAGACTTGAAAACCCATATCCAAAAAGGTATTTGAACACCGATATTCATAGCAGCATTATTCACGGTGGCCAGGACATGGAAGCAACCAAAGTGTCCTACAATAGATGACTGGCTAAAGAAGCTGTTGTACGTATATACAATAGAGTATTACTCAGCCATAAGAGATGAAACACTGCCATTTGAGACAACATGGATGGACCTTGAGATAATCATGCTAAGCAAAATAAGCCAGACGGAAAAAGTTGAAAATCACATGATATCACTTATAAGTGGGATATAAACCTAAAAGCAACAAATGAACTGGACAAACAAACGAGACTCATGGACATGGACTACAGACTAGTGGTTACCAGAGGGTAGAGGGTCGGGGAGGAAGGATAGATGGTTAAAGGGGGTTAAATATAGGGGTGTAGAGGGAGGGTGAAGTGGGTAAAGGGGATCAAATATATGGTAGCTGAAGGAAACTAGACTTTGGGTGGTAAACACACAATAGAATATACAGATGTCAAATTATAATGTACAGCTGAAAATTATATAATTGTATTAACTGATGTTACCCAGATAAACTTAAAAAAAAAAAAAAAGAATATTAACAAATTTTTTGGTCTCTAGATGACAAGTCCTGAATTTCTGTTAGGGAATTATACTCACCAAATAAACCCTCAAAAAATGTAAGTAAATGCAAATTACAATAAGAGAAGTTTCCATTTATCAAACTGGGAAGGATAAAAAATATTAAAATGCTCAGTGTTGGTAAAGGTGTAGGAAACTAGCATTTATATACTCTGCTGGTGAGAGTATAATTTGGTAAAAAACTTTTTGATAGTAAGTACCAATGGCTTGAAAGATATGCATGCCCTATGATGTACAAATTCCACTGTTAATAATTTACACTAAGGAAATAATTAAGGATTTGCAAAAAGACTTAATAGCAAGAATGTTTATTTAAGCACTGTTATTAATAGCATTAAGTTGGAAATAGTTGACATGTTTAAAAGTAGAGATTAATTATCACACATCTCCAGGATGTTTCTATTACATAAAAATTATAATAAGTATGGTATAATCTCATATTTGTAAATAAAATATGTCTATATGTAGAAAAGATTTTGGAAGCTGTTAACAATTGGTTCTTCTGGATGGGTGGACTGTATGTGTTTTTTTTTGCTTGTCAATATTTTCTAAGTTTTCTATAAAGACCATTCATTGCAGTCATAATTTTAAACATCCAACCTTCTTTTTTAAATTGAAATAGGAAACTAGGGCTATTATAGCTACTGTTGAATCATCCTTCTCAGTTGTTTTTTTAACCATGCCATGCATTCTTCGTTCTACAATATACATTAGATTTTGCTTGGCTTTTATGCTGTGCAATCTGGCTGAGGTAGCAGTTTAATTGCTATGGCAACAAGAATTGAAAGAAATCTTAGATATCATTTAGTCTAGTCCTTTTTATTTTACAAAATAAGGAACTCGAGAGAGATCCAAGAGATTGAGAGATTTACTTAAGGTCATAAGGTTAGTTTTATAGCAACCCTAGTCTGATCTCCAGATTCCTGGTCTACTTATTCTCAAAAAATTGGCTTCATACTTATATCAATGACCCTGGCTGCTAAGCTGGCTTTGAAAAGGGTACAGCAGCTCTGCCAACAGGAAAACCCAAGAGATATCATAAGTCAGTTAAGCAAAAACCTAGTTGCTCTTATAACACAAAAATGAATTACCAAGTGTCAGAGGAAACAGGAAAAATATATCAAGAGAACACAGAGGGCCTTCCATGTCCTTTTGGAGTATACAGATTTGGAAACAAAGAGATTCTGTGATTCATTCACAAGTGCCTCACGTTAATGACTACTACTGCTGTATATGTTGATTAACTGCAATATATGCCCTTAGGTAACAAAATAGTTGATATATTAATGGTAGATTGCCAGCTTTTAAGAAGATAATTACATAGCTTTTCATATATTTATTTTCTTCTATGCATAAACAAAGAATCTGAATAACATATCAGTAGTTCTCAAAATATCATCTGTAATCCTTGGGGTATGAGGTATAGGGAGGTGTCCTTGAGACTATTCCAAGGTTAAAAGTACTTCATAAGAATACTATGACATTATTTACCATTTTTACTTAGGTGACATTTGCACTGCTGATGAAAAACAATGGTAAATAAAATTGTTGGCACCTTAGAACAAATTGAGGCAGTGGCACCAAACTGCCCTAAAAGCCATTATATTGTTCACTGACGCTCCCTCATGCTAAAAATAACGCTGATTTCATTTTAGAATGTCCTTGATGAAATAGTAAAAATGATTAATTTTATTAAATCTCAATCACTGAATACATATGTGTGACAAAGCATGCATAAAGCACTTCTGCTTTCTGAGTACAATGGTTTTCCAGAGGATTTGGTTGTCCAAATCAAAAGCACTTGTGCAACTGAATTGTGAGCCGAATAGCTGCTTTTTTTTCATGGAATGCTATTTGTACTTGCAAAAAACGACTGACAAACTATGGTTATTCAGGCTTCAGTGTTTGGCAGAAATTCTCTCAAAAATGTTAACAAAGTGAATCTGTCACTTTGAAGAAAACAACTGATAGTATTTGTTACCAATGATAAAATTTGAGCTTTCAAATGAAAATTAGAATTTTGAAAAATTGAATATGCCACTTTGAACTTGCCAGCATCCTAATACTTGAGGACTTTTATGATGATGGATGATGCTAATAAAGGAATATGATTGTTTGATATTATATAGCGGAATGTGTCAAAATTAGGAAGAACTGTTTTACACAGTGAACCACTATTTTCTAAATGACCATATTTGATATTATAAAATTATGCATGAGTAGCAAACCCATTCACAGTGTAAGACAGATCCATGGATTTTAACATAACAGAGTAAAGAAAGTCCATATATAGTTTCATATTCCACATTGCAACTAACCTTTAAAAAATTACTACTTGTCAAACTTCAGTGGGCTATCAAAGAATATCCATGATTATCTAAGAAAAGCTACTAAAACATTCCTTTTTCCTACTACATATAAATGAAAAGTAGGATTTTCGTTATCTCTTAAGTCAAAACAAAACAATGCAATACATTAAATGCAGAAGCAGATGTAAGAATCCAGCTGTCTTCCATTAAGTCACACATTTGTTTTGAAAAGTGCAAACTAGTGCCACTCGTAGGATGCTTCTTATAAAAAAGAAAGAAACAAACAAAAACCCAGAAAACAAGTGCTGGTGAAGATGTAGAGAAACTGGAATCTTTGTGCATTGCTGCTGGGAATGTAAAATGGCATAGCTTCTGTGAAACGGTATAGTGTTTCCTCAAAAAATTAAACAAACAATTATCGTATGATCTAGTAATTCCACTTCTAGGTATATATCCCAAAGAATTGAAAGTAGAAACTCAAAAGATATGTGCACACCAATGATCACAGCAGTATTATTCAAAATAGCCAAAATGTGAAAACCCAAATGTCCATGGACAGATGAATGGACAAACAAAATGTGGTATATACATACAATGGAATATTATTCAGCATTAAAAAGGAAATTCTGACATATGACCCTTAAAAACATTATGTTAAGTGAAATAAACCAGTCAAAAAAGAGCAAATAGTGTATGAGGCACTTAAAAATAGTCAAAACCCTAGAGACAAAAAGAATACTGGTTACCAGGGACTAGGAGATAATGAGAAGTTACTGTTTAATGGGTATAGAATTTCAGTATGGGATGATGAAAGAGTTCTGGAGAGACATAGTGGTAATGATTGCACAACAAGGTACTTAATATTAGCGATGTGCACTTAAAAATGATTAAAATGGTAAATTTTATGTTATGTATATTTTAACACAATTTTTAAAAAGCTAAAAAAGAAAACTCACAATGCCACTCTTCTCATTTTGGGGAGAAGAGTTTTGAAAAATAGTTATTTTTCATTAAAAATTTTATTTATCCATGCAGTGAGTCTATTACTATTTTTAAAATAAACTAATAAATACTTAAAAAATCTCCTAGTTTTCATTTCTAATATGGGAAATATAAAAAGATATAACTCTTAAAGAGAAGCTCTTGGTCCTGAGTAAGTTTTGAGAAGTAAAGTGGTCCCGAGACAAAGATTGAGAAATTTATTCTCTTCTCCAACTACATTATCTTCGTTTGTTGGTATAGCTTCATTTGACAGCTATACCACTTGAAGCCTTCAGACTAAAAGGACAGCTTCAAATACGGTCTTTACATTAACTCTTTACCATGACTATTGTCCACTGGGTGCACCTTAATTATAAGGGCTGAGCAACACAAAGCTCCACACAGATAAGTGGCAATGTACAAGATAATACTGCTAAAAAGCTTAAATGCCGATATGTCCCAAAGTAGTTTTATAAGTATCTTCTTAGAAAGAAACACACATTTCCTTTTTTCTGTTGGATCTTCATTCAGACTTACAGTTCAAGGCTAGATGTGGGAATGGAGGTGGTAGCGGCATTGTTTCTGAAAAACCACTCCATTTAGTGGATCTGTGCAAAGAATTTAATTCTCTCACCGTCTTGCTACTGGTCTGTTGCAGAGGGTGGGGTTAAGAAGCTAGGAAGCAATCCAAAAGATCATCTGAGGCTGCCCCAAACCGTGTCCAAGCAATCATTTCCTCCATTTTGGGCCAAGTCAATTTGCCCCGACAGAGGCTGAATGTTTACGGGGAAAAGGTAAATAAAAAGGATGTTAGAAAGCATGGACGGAAATCAGCAAAACCACAGCGGTTTTACCTTGTGTGGATGCTAAATGATTAGTATGCTATGTGTGTGAGGGGCAAACGAGAATTGTTGTTATTCCAGAGTACAGCTGTGGCACTTTTAATGACGGATCTGCAGTTCTGGATGGGAGCGAAAGACAAACGATTTTCTTATCTGGACCATCTTTCTACATTCCTCTTGGGCAGGGCCTGTGACCAGTCTCGCTCACTGCAGCTGAGGCAGTTCCAAACAAAGGAGAATGGATGCCCTCCAGAGGGAGAGGAGGAGGGAAAGGGGGCCCGCAGGTTCCCGCGCCAGGTATCCCTCAAGGTAGTAGACCCTGCATGTCGCCAGGAGGGAGAGTCCCAGGAGCGTCTTAGGGGTGTGGTCAGGAGCGCTGGGCCAGGGCGCTGGGCCGGGGCGCACGGCACCGCCGCGGCAGAAGACCCCGCCCTGCCCACGGTCAAGGTTAACACGCGCGTGGGGAGGTACCTGTGCAGGCCTCGCACAGCCGAAAGGCACTGGGTGATCATGGGAGAGCCGAGAGGCGGCAGCGGCGGGCGCGTTGTCCTCGGGTTTGGGGGAGGCGGAGGCGGGGCGCCAGCGAGCCGTGAGGCAGCCTAGCCCAGGAGGGAACGGCAGCTGCGGCGGCGGCGGCGGTGGAGGAAGCAGCGGGTCCAGCCAGCGACCTCCCACGTGCGACGGCCACACGCCTGCTCTTACTTCAGCCCCGCCCCTCTCCCCGCCCCTCGCGTCCTGCACCGCCCCTGGGGCGGTTCCGGCGAGACCCAGCTGCCGAGAGTAGAGCGCCCAGCCGGGTGGGCTGAGGGACAGCGGTGGCCTGGAGGCCGAGGAAGTTCGGGCCACCGCTGGCCGTACTGCGATCGGGAACCAGGCTCAAGCCCTGAGGACCAGGGGACGAGAGGTTCCGTTTACCGACGCCCGCGGGCCCGCTGCCACCGTCTTGAGTCCTCTTGCCTGGTAAGGGGCTTCTGTCTGGGAAGGGTGCATGCATCTCCTGCCGCCTCCAATGGGGCCTGCACCACGCACCCTCAGCAGTACCCGTCAGGGCGGAGGCGAGGCCCGGGTACCGAAGTGGGGAAGGAGGAGGTCGATGTGCTCTGGGTGCAGAGCTAAGGGGAGAAGCGTAGAGGAGGTTGGACATCTCCATTTCCCCTCTGCCTCCCCTTTTCCCCCATTTTTTTTTTTTTTCATCTTCTGCCTGGGGCCTTATTTAGTACTTGCGACCCCATGGCTTAGAGGCTGGGCTTGCCTTTAAAATAAACACATAAATAGTAAACATCCTAGTGGTGGATACCACACCCAGGCTTTGAATTAGGGAAACTGGGGAGCAGATGGATGATGCGATTTAGTGGAAATAAGCCATTAATGCCTGCTGGCCCTGCGCCACTGTTTGGATGCGATAGTATTCCATGTGAATGAACATGACCGGGAGCTTCCAGCGTGTCATCGAGAGCACCTCTACTGCAGAGAGCACTGGTCGGTTTATAGTGTCCATCGATTTAGGCAGTGATTTCCTGACATGTCTGATGATTAAATAGAAATGCCGTTTTTATTAAGAATGACACTGGTCGAACAACCTTTCGTTAATATATTTACTCATCAAATAACTGTCTCAGCCTGCAAAAGTAGGTGGAATTTAAACTACGCATACATTTTAAAAAATCTCATGAAATAGAGGAAGATGCTCAGTGTAGATAGATGAGCTTCTGAGTCAGCAGTATGAAATCTCCTTCAATTTCTTACTAAGGCCTTTTGGGGATTTCTATATCTGTATCTATAACCCTATCCTTATCTCTATCTGCACACTGTTAAGATAAAGTGAGATTTTCAGTGAGAGTCTAAGCTTATGTTGTATATGTTTTAAGAAAATTTTTACTTTCGCAAGTTTTAATATAATCTAAGACTACTGGGTATAAATGAAAATATGTAATACATTACCATAAGAACACTTTGTGCTCTCCTAATTCTAAAAATAGAAAGACATGAAGGTAATTGAGGTTTTAGTTTTTGCTTTACACTTAAAAATTTTTTTGATTAAATTTATTGGGGTGACAATTGGTTAATAAGATTATGTAATTTTTAAGTATATAATATTTATAATATTATATACTTATAATCATGTATGTATTGCAATCATGTATGTATTGCATTGTGTGCTCATCACCCAAAGTTTAGTTCCTTCCATCACCATATTTTTGACCCTCTTTACCTTCTTCTTCTTAATTTTAATGTAATTTATAACCTTTCTGACCTATTCTTTAAAATAACTTAGTTCAGTGTTTCTCTTTTTCTTATCCAGGAAAAGTGGTTAAGCTTTTAAAATGTCATCTGTGAAGCACCTAGTTTATGCAGTTATTCGTTTCTTACGGGAGCAGAGTCAGATGGATGCTTATACTTCAGATGAACAAGAAAGTTTGGAAGGTAGGTACCTGGTCTTTTGTTCATTTGTGTTATGATTATAAATAAAGACTAAAATAGTTATAAGTCTGATTTTGTGATCTATTATAACAAAATCAAAATTTTTTTTGATCTTTCAAGAAGAGAGACTTAACTATAAGGTATCGTGTTTCCATTCTCTGAGGCTTGTTTTGTTTGTTTCAATTAACAACAATATAAGAGGACTATTGTTCATTTATTGAACAGCTATTATGTATTAGAACTATGCTATTCATATTGTAGGGAGATTTTTCTTCATAGTGAATGTTGTTAGTATTATCCCCATTTAGCAGATAAGTAAGTGAAACCAGATTAATGAACAGAGCTGAGATTTAAATCCTGATTTTTATTTGAAGATCTTGTTTCTTCTTCCTAACAGGAAGGCATCCAGTTGAGAATCAATATATGAAAATACCTTAGTCATCATAAAAGTACTATGTAAAAGTCTAATAATTATATCACTATTAAGCTCTGACTACCTCCTATTCGGGGACTTAAAATAGGATTTCACCCTTGTCTTATGTGGGCTATACCTAATAGATTCGGTAATCTGTAAAGTTGAGCAGAAGTTGGATGATAGATAGCATCATGTGTTTCATTGACACCATCTTTTCTGCTTTGAGATCATGCATTATAAAATTTACATTCATTATAACCCCAGCAAGATAGAATTCTGTAGATGCACTTGTGGCGGTTCAGTGAGCCTACCTTCCTTATGGCCTAAAGACTTCATTATTGCAATGAAAGAGAGCATTTGGGAGAAATTAATAAATAATAGTACGATTTGAATTTCCCATCTTAAAGTTGTTTCTCCTATAAAGAGGACACATCTATTAATTTCAACAAGCACAACCTTTGTGAATATGCTTTTAGGAGGGAGGGATGAAAGTTGGACATTTGCTCTAAAACTGCTTCTAATCTAGTGGCAGTGAGAGAAGCAGGCGACACACAGTTGGAGAAGATTCTAATCAGTCTATTTAATATTAGGTCTTTTGTTCTGCTTAATGGTTAGACTATGTGAAAGTAAAAGTGACTGATTATTTAAGGAGGATGTTCGTTATGGCTGCTCTGTAGCAAACTGATAAATGCAATCATTTAATAAAAGATGTTTCTTTTCTAATCAAAGACAGTATTATACTTTTAAGGGCCAGAAGGAAAATTCAGAGATTTTTAAAAACCAAGATGTTATGTCCTATATTTAGAATGGTATTCAGCCAAAAATATGTGCTTTCAGCTGTTTGTTATATATGGCATGCAGAAATGGTGCCAATTGTTTTTGACCAATCCCTATTTTTTGACTCTGTGAGTCTAATTTTATTGACTATGAAATCATGTGGAGATGTCTGCCCACCTTCTAGACATTTAAAAAAGCCTTAGAAAATGAGTCTAAGTTCTAGTACCAGCTTCACTACTATGATGAGCTGAGATATTATCAGCTTTGAGCCTTCTCCTTAGTCACCCACTCCTAATTGTTATACTGACAACTACTTCATGTTTTGACTATTGTGGCTCCTGCTCACTGTCACACTCTCTAGCACTACTCCTGTCTTAATTCTTAGCAATTGCAAAATACTCATAGATGATTCTTCCAGTTCCCTTGGCTCTCAGTTTCTTGAACTTCTTTCCTCAGTGATTTCAGCCATTCACTCCCTTGGTCAGACCCTAGACCAGTGGTTCTCAACTCAGAGTGATTTTGCAATGTCTGGAGACATTTTTGATTGTCACAGCTAGGGGGCTGGTGTTACTAGCATCTAGTGGTTTGAGGCCATATATGCTGCTAAACATACTACAATGCACAGGACGGCCCTCAACAACAAAAAATGAGCTAGTCCAAAATGTCAGTAGTGCCGAGGCTGAGAAACTCTTGCCTAGACCTTGTCATTATACAAACTGCACTCCCTCCGTAATCTCTATCTTAAATGTTTCACTTCCTGACCACTCTTGCCAGTCTTTCCAGCTCATGCCCTTTAGAATCCCTCCTTGACCAATTCCACCCTACTAATACCTCCGATCTCTTGACTCCTTACCTTTTAATACCCCTCTCCTTACCCAGTTTAAATTCCATGGTCAAACATTATAATTACACCCTTGTATACCCCTCCCTTTCTTGCAAAACTCAACCTTATTTAAATCCAGTTCTTCATTTACACTTTGCCCCTATCCATGTAAATATGTATGTAGATGGAGCAAAACACGTACTTTCTTGTCTGGTCCCACTTTAAATTCATGACTGACCATAAGCCTCATGGGGACCTTTAATGCTGTCTGGCAATCACATTCTCTGTTATAAGGTCATACTTTTGCTCTCTTAGATGACCACTTTAACACTTTCTCATGTCATCTCAAATCCCAAATCTCCTTCCTTGTACTCACTTTTAGATGAATGCCTTGCTGCCTGCTGCACCAAGGAAATCGAAGTAATAAGAAAACAACTTCCACAGACTCTCTCTGCCCCATCTACCCACCTACCAGCATCGATACTCATATACTGTGCCTGCCTGTCTGCCTAACTATTATCATGTGCTATGGACTAGATATTCGCATTCTCCCCAAACTCATATGTTAAAGTCTAATGCCCAGTGTGATGGTATTAGGAGGTGAGCCCTCATGATTGTGATTGGTTGCCTTAAAAAGGAAGTACCAGAGAGCTCCTTCACTCCTTCTACCATATGAGGGGTCACAGGGAGAAGGTGCCATCTCTCCACCTGTATTGTTCTTATCAAGGTCATCAGTCATTTCTGTGTTATTTATTAATGGTCAGTTCTCAGTCTTCATCTGATCAGCTACCATCGATAAAGTTGCTGATTGCTCTCTCATCCTTTCCCCCCTTATATACTTTATTCATTTGGCTTCCAGGATACCGCATACGCTCATGGTTTTCTTCTTATCTCATCATTTGCTCCTTCTCTGTCTCCTTTGCTGGTTTCTCTTTTCCCTGACTCAGAGTGCCCAGGGTCCAGTGCTTAATCTTCTTCTCTTCATGATCTACACTTACTTTTTTTTGGTGATATCATTCAGCTTCATGGCCTGAAATGTTCTTTATTTATATGCCGACATCTCTCAGATGTATACTTTCAGTCCAGGCATTTCTTCTGAACTCCAGACTTCTATATCTAACTGCCTACTAGATATCTCCACCTGTATGTCTCATAGGTACCTCACATTCAACATTTCCAAAACCAAAATCCTGATCCTCCCACCCAAACTCTGTTCTGTCCACAACTGTCCTATCTCAGTTGATGGCAACTCTATCTTTTCAGTTGCTCAGGCCCAAAACTTTCACATCGTTCTGGACTCTTCTCTTTCTCTCAGACTCTGCATGTAGTTGTTCAGTAAATCTTGTCGGCTGTACCTCTAAAATATGTATAGAGTTTGACCACTTCTTCCCCCCTCCACTGATATCACCCCTGGATAGAACTAAATATTTCTCATCTGTTTTACTGCGATAGCCTCTAACTGGTCTCTCTGCTGCTATCTTTGCCACTTTGTTGACTATTCTCAACACAGCCACCAGTGATCTTTTCAGAGTATGTCAGATTCTGTCATTTCTCTGCTTAAAATCTTGCAGTGACTCTTCATGTTACTTATTCATTGTATAAAGACTCTATATAATTTGGACTTCTGTGATTTATAGTTCACAGACTCTCTTTCACTTTCTCAGCATGCACCAAATTCTCTTTCCTATGGGCTTTTACTCTAGTTGTTTTCTCTGCCAGAATGTTCTTCTTCCAGATAATGGAAATACTCCCATCTCCTTCAGGTCTTTGTCAAATCTCTTTTCTGAATGAGGCATACGCTGAACACTCTATTTAATTGCAGCCTGCTTCCCTGCTCTACTCCCCACACTCCCATCCTCCTTGCCCTGTTCTACTTGTTTATTGTTTATAGTCTACCTCTCCATCCGCCACTAGAATGTCAGCCCCAAAGGTCAGAGACTTTTTTTGTTAAATTCACTGGTGTGTCCGAAGTATCTAGAAAAGTATCCAATACATGGTAGGTGCCCAATAAATATTGAATTGATGAATTGAATCAAGTGATTCTGTGCATATCACTTAGTTGGTCTGTATCTTAGTTTCTAAGTTTATTGGGTGGAGCTATGTGCCTTCTCTCCATCAAAGGGATTTGTTAAGAGAATTAGAATCAGCGATAGCAGGTACATACATATGAAAGCTTTTGAATAATGTACTATACAGATAGGACATGGTATTATTGAAGAGATTCTTCACTTGTCCTCGTCAGTATCAAATGGACATATTATTTAGTGTTAAAGTAGAACAGTAATTATATATACTATTTCTTTGGATTTTTATGACTTATTCCTGAGTATAGACTCATGAAAGGAGGATCAAATGTGATAATCCCTGTTTCATAAATCATAATCTTGAGGTAAAAATAAGATAAATTATTGCACTCAGGCTTTTAAAATTTTTTTGTGTGTGTGGCTGGATTATTAATAATGATAATGAGATAATCTTGAGTTCCAAGGCTGTGGTGGCTTTGCTCACTAAACCATATGTGTCTCTAAACATGAGTTACTGAGGAAGACTAGAATAAACATTTTGGCAACTAGGTTTACTTATCGAAAAATTGTGTTTACTTATATGTAGAATCTAAAATAGTCAAACTCATTGAAGCAGAGAATAGAATGGTGGTTGCCGGGGCTGGAGAGAAGAGGAAATGGGGAGGTGATGGTCAAAGGGCACAAAGTTTCAATTATGCAATATAAATAAATTCTGGAGACCAACTATTCAGTACAGTGCCTATAGCTAACAATTTTGTGTTATATAGCTAAATTTTGCTGAGAGGTTAGGTCTTATGTTAAGTGTTTTTATCTACTGCTCCCCCACACAATAAAAAAGAGGCGAGTAGAAACTTTGGGAGGTGATGGATGTCTTTGGCCATGGTTTCATGGATGTATACTTATCCCCAAATTCATTGAGTTGTATACATTAAATATGTACAGCTTTTTATTGATTAACCATACTTTAGTAAAGTGGTTTTTAACAAAACCCAAGCAATTGTGTTTAAAACAAAACAAAACAAAACAAAACAGCCATCTCCTTTAATGATACTTAATTGTGTTGAGTGTGTGCCATGTCTGTGTTCTAAGGTTAGTGGCAGCAGAAATAAAGTAGTTGGATTGGATTGCTCAGCAAGATAGAATAGAAAAATTTCTCACAGTCACCATATGAACTCTTCACCATAAGTGTTTAGCTTATGGTGTTTAGTAGGTGTTCCATTGGTGTTTAGCTCTGAAATGTCATACTCTGGTTTTGATTAAGGGCCTGGTTGGGTTCTATCCATCTTTCATGTGGCTGTGAATGACTGTTTTTTTGGAGAGAATTGTACCACAGATTTTATTGTTTTTATTTCTTCTGAAATTAAATTATTACTTACGCTGTAAACAAAGAAGTAGATTAAATGTATTGAGCATCTACTATTTGCCAGACTCTATTAAAGTCAAAGATGAATAAGATGTAGGCTTTATATTCAAGGAGACAGTCTAATGTGGGAGACA
>NW_011888963.1:2452865-2453903 GCF_000151845.1 Pteropus vampyrus
GGGGCTGGAGAGAAGAGGAAATGGGGAGGTGATGGTCAAAGGGCACAAAGTTTCAATTATGCAATATAAATAAATTCTGGAGACCAACTATTCAGCACAGTGCCTATAGCTAACAATTTTGTGTTATATAGCTAAATTTTGCTGAGAGGTTAGGTCTTATGTTAAGTGTTCTTATCTACTGCTCCCCCACACAATAAAAAAGAGGCGAGTAGAAATTTTGGGAGGTGATGGATGTCTTTGGCCATGGTTTCATGGATGTATACTTATCCCCAAATTCATTGAGTTGTATTCATTAAATATGTACAGCTTTTTATTGATTAACCATACTTTAGTAAAGTGGCTTTTAACAAAACCCAAGCAATTGTGTTTAAAACAAAACAAAACAGCCATCTCCTTTAATGATACTTGTGTTGAGTGTGTGCCATGTCTGTGTTCTAAGGTTAGTAGCAGCAGAAATAAAGTAGTTGGATTGGATTGCTCAGCAAGATAGAATAGAAAAATCTCTCACAGTCACCATATGAACTCTTCACCATAAGTGTTTAGCTTATGGTGTTTAGTCGGTGTTCCATTGGTGTTTAGCTCTGAAATGTCATACTCTGGTTTTGATTAAGGGCCTAATTGGGTTCTATCCATCTTTCATGTGGCTGTGAATGACTGTTTTTTTTTGAGAGAATTGTTCCACAGATTTTATTGTTTTTATTTCTTCTGAAATTAAATTATTTTAATTTAATTTAAACAAAGAAGTAGATTAAATGTATTGAGCATCTACTATTTGCCAGACTCTATTAAAGTCAAAGATGAATAAGATGCAGGCTTTATATTCAAGGAGACAGTCTAATGTGGGAGACAGAAATTTAAGTGCATATAATATAGTATGATAAGTACAATAATGGAAACATATATAAGCTACATGGCACAGGAAAGCAAATGACTAATCTGATATGGGAAGAAAGATGTTAATCAAGAATAAATATATAGCTCTCTATGTATACATTATTTATTATTATTATTGTTATTGTAATTAACTAAATGTTATTG
>NW_011888963.1:2454998-2457674 GCF_000151845.1 Pteropus vampyrus
AAATTATTACTTACGCTGTAAACAAAGAAGTAGATTAAATGTATTGAGCATCTACTATTTGCCAGACTCTATTAAAGTCAAAGATGAATAAGATGTAGGCTTTATATTCAAGGAGACAGTCTAATGTGGGAGACAGAAATTTAAGTGCATATAATATAGTATGATAAGTGCAATAATGGAAACATATATAAGCTACATGGCACAGGAAAGGAAATGACTAATCTGATAAGGGAAGAAAGATGTTAATCAAGAATAAATATATAGCTCTCTATGTATACATTATTTATTATTATTATTGTTATTGTAATTAACTAAATGTTATTGTAATTAACTAAATTAACTAAATTGTCTAAATGGCAATAAGACCCTATTTTCTTGTGGCCCAATATTTTTAATGCAAGTACAACTGAAGTATAAGAACAACTGCTTGGCAGGAATAGAAAGGGAGAGAATGAAGGATAAGTAAACAGATTATTTTCTATCTAAAAGACTCTGACTTTTTGCAGTTGATAACTTAGTTGCTTATGCAGTTCTTTTTTTCTGAGAATTGTTGTGTGGATAGTAAAAGTAATAATGTTTCTTCTATGACAGATAATTTTCTCAGTGCCACAATTAATACATAATATATCTGTTAAAAGACACACACACATGTAAGTGAATATGCAACACCATCTGGAAGTGCACTGGAGATTTTGGCTACATTCTCATCTTGTGGAGCAAGGAGAGAATTCTTTTTCAAACAAGAGCACTACATGACCCTGCCTCTGTTCTCCTCAATGGGTACTTATAGAGAGGACGAGACATGCTTTCTTCACTGTTATCACCCTAGTTCAGACTCTTTGTTTGTTTAGATCATTTAAATAGGAACCCGCTGGTTTTCCGCTTCCATTTTCTCCCTCAGCTTCCTTCCCTCTCTAATCCTACCAGACTTTTTAGTTCTGAACACAAATCCAGTTATGTTATCCTCCTAAACTAAATTCTCTAATGGCTCTCCATTTGCCCATTGCATAAATTCACATCTTTAAATAATGTTATTTAAGGTGCCTTGTTATCCACCTACAGACCTCCTTTCTAGCATAATCTCCCATGTGTCTTCTCACCCAGTCTATATCCTAGCCATACAAATGTAGATGAGGCACCTATCACCACTTAACATGATATGTATTTTACTTACTGTGTTTGCCTCCTTCTATTAAATGTAAGCTTATATTTAGTTATTAAATGGATAGTGATTTTTGTCTGTTAACTGTTTGTATCTCTACTACCTTAGAATAGCACCTTGCACATGGGTACCTGGTAAATTTGCATGAATGAATTTTTAAAAGTCAACCTATCTTCACATAAGTAAGTATACCAGGATTAATATTTAGTGCTTCCTATGTGCCAGAGATTGTTTCTATTACCATTTTTAATCATGTTGAGAATTCTATTTCTCACATTAAAAATAAAAGATAAATATTTTTTAGTTTTATTCCAGGCATTAGGACATTGGTGGTTAATCAGATATTGGTACTGGGGAGTAAGTTGCTCTCAGTGACTTTCTTCAACAAGAACATGATGTAATGTAGTATATATATTAAGAAATTATATTCTCGGTAACATTTTTCTTTAAGTGAGGAATAAGAAATCAAGTTGTCTTCCCTCAATAGCTGGTCTATAAACAGAAATCTCCATTCAGCTGAACCATTTGGTTTTCTAGTCTGTGATCATAAATGCTGAATTACCACAGATTGCAAGAGTACAGATTTCTACCAAAAAAAAAAAAATGTTTCATTTTTTAGGTTGCTAATTTTTTTTTCACTATTAAAATTTATTTCAAGTTGCAATTCAGTGCTTGGAGACGGTTTTTAAAATCAGCCCAGAAGATACACATCTAGCTGTTTCACAGCCTCTAACAGAAATGTTCACAAATTCCTTCTGTAAGGTAAGCTGTCATTGTTTTCTCATTATTGTCTGATTTAAGAATCACTATGATAGTATGTTGGATTGTTAATATTTGAGGGGCTAGGCCTATAAGTAACTAATTTCTTTCTGGGTATAAGGCAAATAGTTCATGTGGATATATGATTTTGGACCGAAAGTATAACTCTTTTAATGTGCTTAGGATTTCCGTATTAGTAGCTATTCTCGTCCTCTCACCTTCTTTTATATAAGTTTTAACAGTTAGGAAATCACCCTGTAGAAATAGGCTCATTAGGAATTGAATCGTCATTTTGAAGCAGATTTCATCAAATTTGGCCATCAATGGGGCTCATTAAAACAGGGAGAGGTTCAGGGTCGATGTGTAAAACTAAGACTGAAACCCAAGCTTTATTATTCCTCCTCTTGAGGACTATTTCCATGGTCTCTGGTTCTGGCCTTTGCAGGAAACACGGACCATAAGATTGGAAAAGTTTAGGGTTAATGAGTTCAGGGCCCCAGAGTGGTCTCCCACGTGTTTTTACATTACATTTGGCATCTCATGAGTAATTTGGCAGTAAACTGCTCCCTCTTTTTTATATAGCTATACATTAATTTGTCAAACAGATGAATTTGCATTATATGACAAGATGTAAGGGGCAGTGGCATGTCTCTGTGTTCGTCATCAGGGAATTCCTCCTTTCTTCTTTTGGTTACTGGGGTTCTTTCATTGTCTGGGCTTGTGGCCTCCTTACAGAACCCCATTTCAGTGGCTGG
>NW_011888963.1:2457724-2481646 GCF_000151845.1 Pteropus vampyrus
TATATATATTAAGAAATTATATTCTCGGTAACATTTTTCTTTAAGTGAGGAATAAGAAATCAAGTTGTCTTCCCTCAATAGCTGGTCTATAAACAGAAATCTCCATTCAGCTGAACCATTTGGTTTTCTAGTCTGTGATCATAAATGCTGAATTACCACAGATTGCAAGAGTACAGATTTCTACCAAAAAAAAAAAAAGTTTCATTTTTTAGGTTGCTAATTTTTTTTTCACTATTAAAATTTATTTCAAGTTGCAATTCAGTGCTTGGAGACGGTTTTTAAAATCAGCCCAGAAGATACACATCTAGCTGTTTCACAGCCTCTAACAGAAATGTTCACAAATTCCTTCTGTAAGGTAAGCTGTCATTGTTTTCTCATTATTGTCTGATTTAAGAATCACTATGATAGTATGTTGGATTGTTAATATTTGAGGGGCTAGGCCTATAAGTAACTAATTTCTTTCTGGGTATAAGGCAAATAGTTCATGTGGATATATGATTTTGGACCGAAAGTATAACTCTTTTAATGTGCTTAGGATTTCCGTATTAGTAGCTATTCTCGTCCTCTCACCTTCTTTTATATAAGTTTTAACAGTTAGGAAATCACCCTGTAGAAATAGGCTCATTAGGAATTGAATCGTCATTTTGAAGCAGATTTCATCAAATTTGGCCATCAATGGGGCTCATTAAAACAGGGAGAGGTTCAGGGTCGATGTGTAAAACTAAGACTGAAACCCAAGCTTTATTATTCCTCCTCTTGAGGACTATTTCCATGGTCTCTGGTTCTGGCCTTTGCAGGAAACACGGACCATAAGATTGGAAAAGTTTAGGGTTAATGAGTTCAGGGCCCCAGAGTGGTCTCCCACGTGTTTTTACATTACATTTGGCATCTCATGAGTAATTTGGCAGTAAACTGCTCCCTCTTTTTTATATAGCTATACATTAATTTGTCAAACAGATGAATTTGCATTATATGACAAGATGTAAGGGGCAGTGGCATGTCTCTGTGTTCGTCATCAGGGAATTCCTCCTTTCTTCTTTTGGTTACTGGGGTTCTTTCATTGTCTGGGCTTGTGGCCTCCTTACAGAACCCCATTTCAGTGGCTGGATATGGCTATAGCTGAAGCCATCCTTTACACCTAGATTCCTGAGAGGCCTGTGCTTGAGACAGCACTTGGCTTTACTCACTCTTTAGCTCCTGTCACTGCTGTACCTAGTACTGAAGAGATCAGAACTTTTGTTATCTCCCAGAAAGTTCAAATTGACTTTTACACTGTTTAAACAGAACTCTTTTTTCCTTTTGCTATTTTCTCTCCGATTATATTTAATTGTAAAATTTTGTTGCTTATTATTTTTAAAATATAGTTTTTTGAAACTGGCTCCATAGTATATCTGTACAGTACTGTTTGTGGTATCAATCCTTCAATAGTCCTTTTCAACAGCTGTGGCTTCATTACATATGTGTTTGTTAGCAGGGTAGGGCAGGGAAAGTCTAAAACTTGTCTGAAGCAGCATCAAGATTGTTATAATTAAAGAAATTGTCTCTCCAAGTGTATTTGGTTGTTATATTGGTCATTTTATTTTTAGATTACTGCTTTTCTGTTTTTTCTCCCTAATTTATATACTAAATGGATTTATTCCTTTTATGCAAAGTAAATAACACTCATCTCTACACTATGACCTGCTCAAATGCATTTAATTCATATGAGAATTCATTTTAAAAGTTGTAAGACTTTGGCAATTTTATTAAACTAATTCAGAAGGATTTAGAAGACAGCATGGATTATGATCCTTTTTTTCCCTTTTTTTACAGCTTAATCGAAATAGACAATTAGTTGCTCATATTTACAGTATACAATTCAATGAGTTTTTGCAATTATAATCGGCATATAATAATATATGAGTTTCAGTTGTATAGCATAGTGATTGGAGATCTATATGACTCACAGAATGATCATTCCAATAAATCCCTTAAATATTTATTACAATATTATTGACTATATTCCTTATGCTACACTTTATATCTCCATGACTATTTTGTAACCATCCATTTGTACTTCTTAATCCTTTTGCCCTTTTTCATTGAACCCCCAACTACCTCCCATCTAGTAACTCTCAAAATGTTCTCTGTATCTATGAGTTTGTTTCTGTTGTTGTTGTTGTTGTTTATTTTGTTCTTTAGATTCCACATGTATGTGAAATCATATGGCATTTGTCTTTATCTGACTTACTCCATTCAGCACAATACCGTCAGTCGTCACGCAATATCTTTTCATAATCCATTTTTCAATATGCCATTTTTGTGACCCTCAAAAGTCACTTTTTTTTCATGCATAAACTGCTTAGGCTTGTTAGAAGATTTGAAATAGAAGGAACCCTAAAAGCAAGTACTGCAGGACAGTGATGTGTCTTTGAAGTACACTTATATCCTGAGAGACTATAGTCAGTTTTAAGTAGTGACTTCTACTTATAAAGGTTCTGAAATTGATTCTATAGTTTTTTTTTATCCTAATATTTTTAAGTTTAGAAAAACTATTTGGTAGAGAAAGATTTTTTAAAAAATAAGCAGGACTCATATACTTTATCAGTGATTTTGTATTTGTGAATATTTGTGTGTAATTAGCAAAGTATATTTCCAATGTTAGAGCTATCAAGTTTATTGAAACTTTAGTCAAGAAAAAGGTAATGGTGGTTTTTTAATAAATTCAGTACATAGGTATATTGGCTACAAATTATGCTTTCTTGAAAACTGTAGACTTATTTATGAACTTCAGAGTCAAATTTAAAAGTAACACAATTTTTAAAAAGATCTGTCAGAAATGGAAAAGTACACTGTGTTCTCAGTGTCACTCAAGGTAGTTCTAAATTTTCATTTAGTTCACAAGCACCTTTGGTTTGAACATCGTTAATGCAAAAGAGGTTTGAAGATAATAGTATGTGATAAAAACAGGAATTTTATTTTTTTTTATCTTCTGATAAAATTAATATATGCACATTGTTTAAAAAAATTTGGACAATATTGAAAGATATGAAGAAGAGACTGAAAGTATTACCTCCAAATGTTACTACTGTTAACCTTTTGCGTACACCTTTCCAGTCTTTTTTTCAACCTGTATATGTGTGTATGTGTGTGTGCAATATTTAAATAACAGAATCATGTAATAAATGCTTTTTTTGGTAAACTGTGAATTTGACTTAGTAGGTATCTCTTAGGATAGTAAACATTATGTTTCAAAATTTTCACTAATATAAACAATCCCTTGAACATATTTCTATTAATATTCTTTCTATACTGATTCCATATTTTGTTCATGAAAGATTTCTAGGTATAGAGAAAGCAAGTAAAATTTTTTTTGATTCCCAGTGGCCCATTACCTTCTAGAAAAATTCTATATATTCATATTTCTAATAAAAGTATATGAAATAAGTTTCCCCCTATTTTTTGCTAATGCTATTATTATTTAGGTATTAGATTTTAGAACATGGAATTACAGGTGATTTACTGTAATATGGGTAATTCATTATGACTTTACTTATAGTTCTCTGGGGTTACTCCTAATGTGGCTAAATGGAAATATATTAATTTTAATTTAATTTAATTTCAGAATGATATTCTGCCTCTCTCAAACTCAGTGCCTGAAGATGTGGGAAAAGCTGATCAATTAAAAGACGAAGGTGAATATTTTATAGAAAAATTACTTATTTAGTAAAGCTTTCTGAAACTGAAGAAAATGACTCTTGTCAATCAATAAGATTCTGGTTCACACTGCCATGACTGGATTGTCATAATTTCATATGGCATTTGTGAAACAGAGATGAATGTGATAGGGAAGAAGCCTGAAAATATAGAACAACTTGTGGGTAATATAGGTGTTGGCTTGCTTCAAGAGAAGCAGATCTGTCATGCATAAAACTTGCAAAACAAGTAACTTAAGAGTGATGATTTGTAACTGTATTTGCCTTGTATACTCTAGGATCCCAAATTCTTTTTTATTCTTAATCAAAAGATGAAAATAATTTTCAGTATTATTTTAACTTTCATATATTTAGTGTTTTTGTGTTCTTTGAAATTTGTTAATGCATATATATGTGGCATTTGACTTAAGTATTTATTAGCTAGCACATTTGGTTACTACATCATTAAAATTTCTAATAGTGACTATCGAAGCATTCTTAATTTTAATAAATAAGTTACTGTTGTGTGAAAACAAATGGCCATGGTAAATTGTCTAGCATAGGGTATGTCTGGGCTGCATGGTACACTTATCTGTGTTAATCAAGTCTTCTAGTCAACTAGTACCTTCCTGGAAGGTTGCTTTCAAATATATTTTGTATGTTTTGCTTCTGAAGAGATACAGTATGATCAGGTGAAACCAAGGAAGGGTCATCGTTGTTATTCCCTGACCCATAACAGAGGTATAGGCATATCTGATAGGATTGTTTTAATAATTAAGGGAGACAATTTTATAGGAGAGTACCATGTACTATAAAGTGCTGTACGATGCTCATATTTCTATAAATTTCTAAATATTAAATATTTTGTTAATTGAAGCTTTTTCATCCATATAAATGTGTATATATATTATGTACATAGACATTATGTATCTATACATTTGAGGTGATTTACAGGAAAAGACATACAATAGGTTTTAATAATAATAATAATAATGATAATAATAATAATAAAATGCCACCCCAAGACAAAATGACCCAAAGCAACAAGGAAATTCCAATAACCCAGAAAATGTAAATCTTTTTACATGGAAGAAGCAAATCTACTTAAGTACTTAGGCTAATGTAGTTAACTAGGTGCTCAATCATAAAAGCTATGTAATCCTTTTAGTTGTCTCAGAATTTTTATATTCATTTCTTTTTGGGGGTGTGGAGAAAAATTAAAATTTTTAACTTTTAAAAAAGAGACTTATTGAGCTATAATTCACACACCATGCAATTTACTCCTTTGAAGGATACAAATTCATTGGTTTCTAGCATATTCATAATTGTGCAGCCATCACCATAATTATAGAACATTTTTATTACTCCTAAAAGAAACTGTATTCATGAGCGGTTCCTCTTTGTATTCATTTCTGATTCTCGATTTGCAGTAACTTTTTATGATTTTAGATGCTTTTATCTATCTGCGTTTAATTTAATCTTCCTATTTCTGTTCCCTGCATCCTCTTTCTGTCATTAAGTAGCTAATGATCTGTTAAAAAATAAGACTAATAGGAGAGCTTCTGGTTTAGGGACAACTGGAAGGAATAATAGAGGCTTTTAAGATGTAAATCTTTCCTCCTAATCCTAGTGTTTTAAAATTTTTAATTTTTAACATTGGTTCTTAGAAGTGAGCAGGAAACTTTTTTCTGCTTAATGGAATACGAAAGATAGCCGCAAGAAATCCCTTATTTTCCTGAGCAGTTGTTAATCTCGTTAAATTATAGCAGTGTATCTGTAGATGCTCTTCTGGAAAATCAGTACCTTGTAGACTAGCCATGGTGTCCAAAACTCTGACTTTCTAGAAATTAATCTTTCATAATCTCCTTCTACAAAGAATCTATGTATAGAAGGGATAGCACATAAAAATATTACCTGTCAATAACATACAAGCATGAATAGCTTTACCAGCTTACCCACACGGCAGAGTCCAGAGGGCTTGGTTGCTCAGCAGATGTATAAGTTGACAGCGAAGGAGTGCAAGACCAAGTCCAGACTAAGGTGGTGATTATGGAGGGTGTTGCACTGGGATGGGGTGGGGCCACTCTAAAAGGAAGGAGATGAAAACAAAGAAGGTGAGAAGAGGTTAGATTTTGCCTTGAGATAATCACAATTGTGCATTTACTCACTAATTGAAACCTGAATTTTATAAGATATACAGACATTAATTTTTTTAATACTCTGCATTGTTAAAGCACACTGAAGGCTAAGGAATATCAGCTCTATAGTACAATATCAAATTTATCTCCTCTGTGACTGAAAAATCATGTTGTTGACCTTTACATTACTATAGTTTCTGTGATTAAAATTTCTTTCAGACTTTATATTTTTCCTATATATTGTACTTACTATACTTACTGATTATTTTAGGAAATAACCACATGAAAGAAGAAAATTATGCTGCTGCAATAGATTGTTACACACAGGCAATAGAATTGGATCCAAATAATGCGGTTTATTATTGCAACAGGTAAACTGGCACTACTTGTGGCATTATTTGTTCTAAAACATTTGTATTAATAGCTCTGAAGAACTGTAAAATTGATTTATTTAGAAAGTTTTGAAAGTTCAGAAAAGTATAAAGAACAAAAACAATAATCTCATAAATTTACCACTAGAGGTACCCACTGTTACAAACCTGTTGGCATATTTTATTCGATGTAAGTGTAATTAATTTTAGATTCAGCTTTATTCACCAGGCATATCATAAACATATTTATCTTTTATTGAAATCCTTCATAAACATTATTTAAATTCATATTAATTAGTCTATTATTACTTCTTAATCTTTGTAATATTTCCAGCTTCTACCATTGTGGCTGGCAAACAAACTTTTTACTAAATGGATAGATGTACCTTAGGTTACTTAACTGTTGACCTACTGGCAGACACTGAGGTTGTCCACTTTTTTTCAATATTATAAAGCTGCAATGAACATCTTTGTTTCTAAAATTATTTTCTAATTTTTTTTTTAGACTTAAGATTTGTCCTTGGAAATGCACTCAGGAGGTCTAAATATAAACATTTAGAAAATTGTTGATGCATATTGCAAAATTATTTGTTTCTTTGAAATATTTTGAAAATTAATTTCTTCTCTACGAGTGAGTGTATCTGTTTTTACCTGTTTTACACCCTTATCAGCACTAAGTACTTGAATTATTATTTATTATTGTTAATGTTATTATTTTAATAGTAATTGTCCTAATTTATACTTAATTACTGGTGAGGTTGGACAAAAACGTTGGCCATTTGTGGTTTTTTTCCCCCCTAAATTAATTATCTATTTGTACCTGTACTAGGCCTTACTTAGCCTGTTTGATCTTATACTATTTCTTTCTTTCCTTGTTCTGTCCTTTCTAACGGGGATCTGACCCCTAAAGGCTGCATTTTTCAGGCTCCTTTGTTGCCTGAGTTTTGCCTGGGTTCAGCCATGGGAGTTGCTGGCAGGAAGTTAGAGGGCAGAAAGAAGGGAGAAGCTGGGGTATTTCTTCCTTCCTTTTTACATCAGGGTATTTATCCAGCAGGGATTGCTTCTCATCCTTATCTCCAGCTCCCACCCAAGATACATGCTATGGTCCCAGATTTTGCCAGGTGATGTTGGGTTCTGGACTTCTCTGTTTTAGGGAGTAATGACTTCCTGCTAATCTCTGGATTGTTGCACAACCCCGTTTGGCACCTCCGCTCTTCTATCAGCTATGTAATGAATTCCCTGCACTAAATTATTGTTTTAAATATTAAAGTTCCAATACAACTGTCTGCCATGATGAAAATGTTCTGTATCTGAATTGTCCAGTACACTAACCACTAGCCACAGTGGCTGTTAAACATTTGAAATATGGCTAGTGCAATTGACAAACTAAATTTTTAATGTTTAATTAATTTAAGATCAATTTAAATTCATTAATTTAAATTTAAATAGCTGCATGTGTCTCATGGCTACTATACTGGACAGCATAGCTCTATATTAAAGATATAATCCTTTTGTCCTAATTGCACAGCTTATTGTTTGCCTTTTAATGTTTTTCATACATAAAAGTTCAAAATATTCGTATAGAAAAATCTGTCTTTTTTTAAAAATTTTACTCCAGTATTTTTAGGCTTAAAGCGCTCCCCATTTATAGATTTGACATGCATAGACTTTTTCCTTTACATTTAAGTTTTATCATTTTAAGCCTATTTTGGTGACTGATATGAATATTTTAACCAATCTGAAGCTTTTTATAACAGAGCCTTATAAAAATGACCTTCTATTATATAGCAAGTTGTTAGATTTGAAAGAGAACTTTAAGTTAGTTCGGTCTAATCTTTCATAGAGCTATTCTTATTGTATTTAGGGTATTTATACTCTTCTGAGATAATCCCTTCTTCCTGTACCTTTCTTTTGTGGTTTTATATGTTAGAACAGTCTTCGTTATATTCACACTGAATTTCCTGTAGCTTCTCTCTGTTAGCTTTATTTTTATTCTGAAGAGCAATTATAGAATATGCATGTTTCTTCTTTTTTTTTTTTTATCACAGTATCTGACATTTTGAAGTTTTCTTCTACATTCCTTTGAGTTCCTATCTCCATGTTAAATTTTTACGGCTTTTTCAGTTATGTCTCAGATAGTGCAGCTTTAAGTCTTGCACTTTTGCTTTTAACTTGTTCCAGTTCACCTGTATCTATTACTGTGTACTTCCTAGAAGTTAACACAGCATATCAGGCATTGGTCTGAACGAAAGTCTTGTAGGGCTCTCATTTAACCTACTCCGAGATAACATAATTTGTAGCATAATTTAGTAAATTCGTATTTTGCTTTTGGTTTTTTAAAACTCGTCTTTGTTTTCCACGCATTCTTGGTATCCTATCATTCAATCATACATTCATTTGACAGTTTCTTGCCAAACACCTGCTATGTACCAGTGTTGTCACTGGAGGTAAACTTGGTTGTCTGAATTCAAAGGCAGGATCTCCTATCTTATCCTTGTAGAATTTTATCTTGCTACAGTCTCTCACTTATATGCCTCTTAATCTCTTTGGAATTTGTAAAGGAATGTGTTTGCTTTTGCCATCCACAGCCTTGATAAGACTGCTATTACATTATGTCAATTATGAAGTCAACTGAGGGAGCAATCATAGGGAAGTAGTTAAGAGCTGGGTTCTTTGGATTCTAATTTCTGGCTCTGCCACTCACTACCTATGTGACCTTGAGCAGATTACATATCAATACTTCAGTTTCCTTATTGGTAAAATGTGGATAATAGTATTTACCTGATAGGATTGTTGTAGAGATAAAATACTTAATACAAATAAAGTACTAGGAAAGTGTCTAGTAAAGAATGTTGTATACTGCAGTAGCTATTACTATTATTATTTGCAATCTGATGTTTTTTTTTTTTTTTTTGCTTTGATCAGAATATAAAGAGAATCCAAATTATTGGGTCCAAATATGTTGTCAATTGTCTTTCTCTGATGTACCAGACTGGTGGGGTAATCCTATTAAAATATAAAGGAAATTATGTTAGTTTGATAGGACTTGTTCTGAATTAATTTAGTGTTATTTTCCTTTTTTTATTTGTCTGTAACACTTTTAATGAAAATTTTCAAAATTGAAGTTTACAGTGAATACTCATACTCATACATAGATTTCGCCATTAATATTTTAATACATTTGCTATATCCCATATTTTTTCATCTTTCTGTGCCTTTCTGTTCATTATTCATTGTATTTTTGATGCATTTCAAGGTAAATTGCAGCCATCAGTACACTTTCACCCTAAATACTTTAGCATGCAAATCATTAGAGTTCAAAATTTTACATTTTTTTCTTTTGAGATAAAATTTATATGCAGTAAAATGCACAAATCTTAACTACTTTTACTGAGTTTTACAAATGCATACACCCATGTACCTCAAAACCCCTAGCAAGATATTGACCAGGAGGGGTCAATTGTCTATCTTTAGAGTCAATTGTCTAAAACACTTATCAGAGGAAACCATTGGTTTTTTTTTTTTTCCCACCATAGATTGTTTGTTCTCATTTAGAATTTCATATAAAAGGAATCATACAATACGTACTCTTTTGTGTGAGACTTTTTTGCTCAGCATAATGGTTTTGAGATTAAGCCATGTTGTTGCATGTATCAGTGATGGTTCTTTTTTTTTTTTATTGCTCAGTAGTATTTTATTATTTGAATGTACCACAGTTTGCTTAGCCATTTCCTATTCATGGTCACCTGGGCTGATTTTAGTTATTCTTTTTTGTTTTGTTTTGTTTTTTAATTTATAGTTATCATTTGTATAAGAGTTGGATTCATATGGATTTAGTTGGCAATACTGGAAAACTACATTTTCTTTCTTCACAAAAAATTCCCTTTATTAATCCAGTCTAAAAATCTAGCACAGAAAAACAGAAAAATCCATATAATTTGGAGAGAATGAATTCCCCAAGCTGTGGTTTTATTTGATTTATTCAATGTAATTAGATGAATATGTATAACGTTTTAATTTAGCATATGAAATATTGAAATACATTTAATAGTGTCACAAAATGTTATGACCAGATAAAATTTTACCCCCAAATTGCTTATTTGTAAAGAACAATAAATCATACACCTTTAACTATGAGTTTGGTAAATCTGAGCTTATATAAAGTAGTTATTTTTAATGAGATTAAGGTTCATTAATAAGGTTCATTAATAATATGTCTATTAGTACTATATTAGAAGAGATTCTTGGAAATAATATATGCTTGCTTTTCACTTAATTATTATTAAGAAATAAATAATTATACATCTCTTTTGCATTTAAATAGTATCTTTTTCCCTGAGTTCAGTAACAGAGCATGCATTTAATATTAAATAATTAGAAAACTTTATTTGTATATTTGATATACATTATTTCTTTTAGGCTCTAGCTATAAACATCTCAGTAGCCTGTAATCTTGCCAACTAGCCCTTGTTATTTTTCTTAGCCAGTTGGCTGCCAAGAGTTGGAAGCTCACACCTGCAAATCTAAATCTTCCTTTTGATATTAATTTTTATAGTTTTATTACTAATCAAAATATTGTTCAACTTAAACTCACTAGGATGAACCAAAGTTTTTTATAGAAGTCACTTTTTTATATGTTAGGAAATGATCAGTTGGCACATTTCTTAAGCATGAGTCTTTCTCTTCTAGTGTTTATCTTCTATTTTGGATCCTAATGATGTTTTAGACTCAGCTTAGGCACTAGGAAAACCTAAGTCTTTCCTTGAAAACCTGTTATTTATTTTTGCTTTTTTCTATACACCTAGCACTTACCACAATTTGTAACATTTATATAAGTTATCATATATTCTGCCTTATCTTATAGTTAAAGGCATACTTATTTTATTTCTTCAGGTAAAGGGCCGAAATTGGATCTCATATCTATTTGTATATAGAATCCATTACTATTACTATAGTATCTATAGCACTATGCCTCACAGGAGTTCACCCAATTTTTGCAGAATCCAAGGACTATAGAAGAAATATAAGAAATTTACAGTGATGTTGAAGTGACCAAGCACTCACATTAACACTTTATACATAAAACAACAAATGATTGAGTATAGGTCTAAAACATTTTCAAGTACTTCATAATATGAAATGGCATTTCATATTAAATTAATTAGTTGACTATGTCTTCTGTCCCTAAACAGTATAGTATTCTTATTTCTTTTGTACAGTTTTGTTGCTGAGTACATTACTTTACCCATAATAATCTCATGTTTCTGGGATGGTTGGATGGTTGAATGACTGAGGCAATGAATGGCATATAAGATTTACGAGAAAGAGAACGAGCATAATGGAAAGAATCTGGAAGGCCTCTCATGTGATAGGGAATTTGAATTGGAGCTAGATTTGATGGACAGGTAGAACTTGGACAGACAGAGGAGAGGGCAGGGCATTTTAGATTGGAGTGTGTAGTTTACAAGGCAAAAGTAGGAATCATCAGGGCATTGTGCCAAGGAATGCTAAAACAGTGGGGTTCTGAGAAAGATGGAAGCAGAGACCACATTGTTTTGCATTTTGTTTTCTTTCACTTCCATAAGCACCATGTAGTCATTAGAGTCACTGGGATTTGAACTTGGTTTGTTGAACTTGGAGCTGAATCTCAGCTTAGCCACTTACTAGCTATGCGTCCTTGGGCAGCCACTTAACCTTTTGAGCCTCAATTTTCTCACTTATAAAACAGAGATATACTAACCACCTCACAGGGTAGTTGTGAGGAGTAAATATATATATATATATAAAGCCCCTAGCATAGTCTTAGGCTTTCAATATCTGTTTTTTTCAAAAACAATGTAATTCCTAGTTTCAAGAACAGGTTTCGCTGTAATTTATTTATGCATAATATATATAGCATGGGAAATGTAAGGTACCTGTGATTTTTTTTTCTGCCTTATTTTCTATATTTAATATTCATGCTCTTGCTCCAACAAGCTGAAGAAAGCAAGAAGTTGTCTGAAAACATGGTGACTTTTAACTCTATTGTTCTACTGGAATTTCATTAGTTCTGCCCTGATAACCAAACAGCAGGGGCAGAGAGCAGACCACATTGTTATTCAGTTCAGACATTGGAAAGTTTGGCTTCATCTCACAAGAAATTCAAATGTAGCCTGACTTCTCTTCCCTTTCCTGGCCTCAGAGGTTCAGTCTCTCTCCTCTTTCTTTTATGAGCCACACAAATAAGCTTCTATCCTAGCTCAAAGTTTGTGATCTAAAGCTAAAACTATCAAGATTGAAACAGTCATCCTCTTCCCTTCCGCCCATTCTTCTCTCTGGGTCTGAGTCTCCCTGCTTTATTCCTTGTTTTATTATCAGTATCCGAAGCCAGGGCATCTTCCTCTGTTTCCTTTTCCATATACCTTCAAAATAGCTCATTTGTTCCCTCTTCCTTTTCCATCACGACTCCCTTAGTCCAGGTTCTTAACTTTTGCTAAACTAATGGCTTCTTGTTTCTATTTTTACTCCCACTCGTCTTCTGCCAAAAGGATCTTTCTAAAGTATGAAATTAATCATCTTACTCTTGCTTTCTTCTCTAGTTCCAGATACCTACATGATTGAATTTAAGCACCTGAGTATGATACATAAGCTCTTTTATAATTTAGGCTCTTTCTTTTCTTTTACTTTATTATCTTTACTTTTCTTCCTACCTCATTTCTCTTTTCTCTACTCTCTATGCATATGTAATGTGAAATTCACGGACTTCTTAAAAATACCATGCTGAGACATCTCTGCATGCTTTTATGTACTCTTTCCTCTGCCTAGAATATTTCTACCTTATCTAATTGCTAGTCATCCTTCAAGATCCTGTTAGGTGCTGTTTCTCTTAGGAAGACTTTCTTCATTTCTTCTCTCTTCAACCGCTATGCCCCTCCACCCTTCCTAGTCATGTCCTATGGAGTGGTGCTGCCCAATATGGGTAGCCCCTAGCCACATGTGGCTGTTTAAATGTAAATTAAAATTAATAAAATAAACAATTCAGTACCTCAGTTGCACTAGCTTATTTCAAGTACTCTTTAGTCACATGTGGCTAGGGGCTATTGTATTGGATAGCACAGATAAAGAACTTTTCTATCACAGAAAGTTCTATTAGACAACTCTGCATAGGGTTAACCAAACTTTTCTATGTTGTCCCTTCCTTTGATACTGCTATTGTACTTATCATACTGTTTATTTATTTACATATCTATTTCCCTATTAGACAATGAAAGATTGGAAGGCAGAGATATATTTTCTCATCTCTGTATATTTGGTTTTGAGTTCAGGGTTTAGCACATTATAAGTGTTCAACAGAAGTTTGCGTTGAATTGATTCAGTGAATTTTAGAGGGAGAATTGCCTCAATTTAAGACTTCTAATGGTGAAGCAGTCACATGGGTATGTATTTAATTTAATTAATTTAATTTATTTAAATACATTTAATTTATATTTAATTTATATTTAATTTATATATATTTAATTTATTTAAAACCTATTTAAACTTACTGAAAGAGCAATACAATGAAGACCCATATACATGTACCCTAGAGTCAGTAGTAATTAACATTCTGTCATGTTTATTTTCCTTATCTCTTTTTCTCTGTCTCTCAATGGGTGTGTGTATGTATGTGTGTGTGTGTGTGTGTGTGTGTGTATGTTTGTGTGTGGGTAATTATAATTTTCTTGCTGACCCTAATTATTGAAGTTATATCTCCTAAGAATAAGGACATACTCCACATAACTATCATATCATTCACATGTAAAATTAGCATTAATATGGGAAGTTCTCCAGCTATCCCCCAAATACCTTCAATAGCTATCTTTGGTCCAGAATCCAGTCAACGTTCATGAATTGCATGTTGCTATGTCATTTTAGTCCCTTTTCATCTAGAAAATATCTCTGCCTTTTATGATTGATTGTTTTTCATGCCATAGACTTTTTTGAAGAGTTCAGGCCAATGATCTTATAGAATGTGCTGTATTCTAGATCTGTGTGTTACTTCCACATGATTAATTTTAGGTTAAATTTTGGTATAAAACCTTTATAAATGATTATGTGTACCATAAATTGCATTATATTAAGAGGCACATATTTTCAGGCTGTCCCATTAATGATGTTTCTAAGTTTGATATCTTAGGGTGGTGATCACCATTTCTATGATTCCTCTTGTAATTAAAAATAATCTGTGGGATCGGATCATGTGAATATCCTGTTTACCAGCAATCTTATATTCAATGTTTTATCATCTGTTCATGATCTTTCCCTGAATACATTGATGGTTACAAAATGATTTTCTAATCTTGCCATTTCCTTTACATATATTTCCTCATCTATTTCTGTAAAGAAGAGCTTTCTCTCCTTTTCCGCTTTCCTCCTCCTTCCCTCTCACCCAACTTTTTCGAGTATAATTATGGACTCATGAATTAAAAAAAAAAATCACTAGTCAATGTGTTATAATAAATTACTATATAATTTTCATACTTAAATTATTTCATAGTTGGCTAGTGGGAGCTCCTTTAAACTGGCTGTATGTGCTTTAATATAACTTCATTTGGTTTTGAACAGTCTTGCTTTCTAAGACAACAAAATATCCCAGATTTGCTTTGTACTTTCTTGCCTTAGATGTGGGCTCAGCTATTTCTACAAGGATCCCTTTTTTTTTTTTTTTAATCGAGAATGGTATTTAGAAACCAAGATCTAGTTGAATTAGATGATTATTGGTACTGAAGTGTTATTGCTTCTAGGTCTTTTCAGTGGACAGAGCTAGGCAATAGAGTGTTTTAAAAAGTCATCAATTTATACAGATACCTTCAATTCACATTCCACTGTCACAGAGATTTCCCTTACTTCCCCCATTTTACATTTGTATCTTTTCTCGCCTAGAGCAAAAACCTTGCTTTCCAACACCACTAGTATATTCACTCATTAGCTCTATCCTTCAACATCCCTCAGTTGGTATTAAAACAGCAATATTACAACACTAGTAAGTCTGCTAAGTAAACTTCAGAATTTCTCAGCACACTTTTGTCCTTAGAATTCATCTCATTGAGGATACATACTCAGAACACTGTGCTTGAAAATAACTTGAATTCTTTCTTTTTGATAGACAGGATCATTTGTTTCTGTGTTCTTCAGTTTGAAAGTTTGCTTTTTCATCCTTTTTGAAGTCTACTCCATTCCCACCAATCTTATATAGGATGAGACTTTTAATATAGGTTTGACTTCTGAGCCGTGTAAATATTTTCCTGAAAATTAAATTAAAAAGGATGATCAATAAATAATGACTCTCTATCATTAATAATGCTCTTTGACTTATATCTGATATTAATGTTTCTATACCAGCTTTCTTTTGCTTGGTTTTTAGTTTGCCAGATTGTTTTTTTTTTTTTTCTAGCCCTTTAAACTCCAGCCTGTGTGTTGATTGTATTTTAAGTAATATCTTTTGTATACAACTTGAGAATCTGATTTTTATCTAGGCAACTTTGTGATTACTTGTATACTTGAATTGTTTTCTGCTGTTACTTTTTTGACTTCTTTCCTTCCTGTTCCCCCTCTCTTTCTCTCTCTTTCTCTGTCGGCCTCTTATTGTATTGATTGAGTTATTTTTATTTCATTTTTTTCTTTCTAATTATTTGGAAGTGATACATTCTATATCTCTTCTTTTAATGGTCATCTTTGTCATACCGTTAGTTTGTATTGAGTATTCAAATAAACCCATACCTCTTTTTCACATGAACTACCAAAAGAGGTTTGTTGAATCCTATACTTCCACATTAATTTTTTTTAAACAGAAGCAAAGAAGACTCTTTATTTTATTCAAATTTTGTAATCTTAATTTGGAAGTAACAATCTCAGTCATGCTGAGAAGAAAGGTTGACAGAAAACTGGACTCATCACCACCTTTCTTTATAGCCTGCCAGCTTTCTACAACCCCTGCCCCCAGGAATCTAAGCACAATTGAGGCCAGAAATATGATTTTGATTACTGCTCCAATTATTATGCCAAGAAAAGCTTTAGCTAGCCCTTAAAAGATATATTAGATGGATGAATAAAGTAGAAATATTTAGTCTGTAGAAGAAAGAATAGAGTGGTAGTGAGATGCGGGGCAGGAGACACTTTAGGACTTGTCGGTCTGAAGGAATTATGTGTTGAACAGAAATTCTTCTTATCTACTATGGCCTTGAGGGTTGAAGCTAGCATTACTATAGGGAAACAGAGTTATCTACTCTCAGGATTGTGTGGAAGGTTAGTAAATGGCTTCACTATACTGTCAGGTCCCAGTTATTCCAGGAAGTTTTGTTAGAGGTCACCTGGAAGGGATTAAATATTCTTTAATTGCTCTGGGAATCTATGCTAAGTATATGGAATACATTGCCATCTTTAATTTACAGCCAGATTTAGGCACACAGTTAAATAGTATTTTTCAACTTACACTTGCTAGATGATTTTAACCGTACTAGTAAAGTGATCATATAACAGCACAACACTCTGAGTAGCCATTCACAGCAAGCATTCACTCTGTATGCCTCCCTAGTAATCCCTAGTGTTTTCAGTGTCCAGTTTGGCCAAATTAAAAAGGCAATAAATATGCAGATCAGTAGTATGACTCATGTATTTGTCTTTTCTATAGCAAAGCAAACAGTGAAAGGCAACCTGCATGTTTTCTCTGAATTTTGTTTCCGAGTTTTCTTTTCATTTAATTATAGAATTATCTTAGCTTGATTTAGATGTTTACTGGAAGTGATATACAGATTGGGACAAGGAAAATATAGTTTTATTAGAATCTAAAAATCTAAATTAGTGCCTTGAAGGCTGCTTATAATAAAAACCTCTTCTTTTTCTCTTAGGGCTGCTGCTCAGAGTAAATTAGGTCACTACACGGATGCAATAAAGGATTGTGAAAAAGCAATAGCAATTGATTCAAAGTACAGCAAAGCCTACGGGAGAATGGGGTAAGTTCAAAGTAGTGCCAAGTTGTACCAGATATGGTATTCTTAATGGCTTGCTTTAGAATTTCCTGCTTAATATTATATCCTCTCAACTAACAAGAAGATAAATATAATGTTGAGGGAGGAAATGACTGCAATTTCTGTGACTTGGGAGAGAGATGATTAGTTGTATGATGAATGATTGGTTGTTGGAGAAAATCATATAGCCATAATGAGTAGACTCACTTCATGTTTAAGGCCACAAATCTCATGAGTTGATTGCTTCACATCTACTCTTCTCTCTTCAAATTTCACTATACCCTCCATAGTGACGCTCAACTGATGATATTGCCTTATACTTAATTGAGAAAATAGATGCATTTAGGAGAAAAGTAGCTCCTCTTCCTACTTCCAAATCCACCAATCTGCCTTCAATTGTGTCTGCATAGACTGCTTTTTCTCCTGTTAAAATGGAGGGTTTCTCATCTAAGACTGCTGCCTTCATTTATGCTTTAGATCTCATCCCTTTATATCTTCTCCAGGACTTTACACTTGTAATCATTTCCTTTATCTTCTACAACACGTTTTCCTGTCTCTAACAGTATTAATGACTGCATGTGAAAAGGTCATGCAGAACCAACCACTGCATCATTCTTTCAGCTAGCTACATCATTTCTCAGTTTCTCTTTTTCTACAAAGTCTCTGATAGTTGTCTATACTTGTCTCATCTTCATCATCTCTCATTCTCTTGTCAGCGCACTCTAATAAGGCATTTGACGTCTATATCACTCATCTGAGAGCTCTGTTCAAGGTCACCAGTTGTCTATATTTGTCAAGGCCAAAGTTTAGTTCTGTATCTTCACCTTACCTACCTTTTAGCATTTGGGATGATTAGCTTATTTTTGAAATAACTTCATTTCTTGGGCTTCTGTGACACCATGCTTCCAGATTTTCCTTTTACTTCACTGGCTGCTCTTTCCTAGTCTCCTGTATTGGTTTTTCCTTCTCTACCATTTCTAAATAATGGTGTACTTCAGGGCTGTATCCTTGGCTCTGCTGCCCATGTCTCTCTATTCTCTCTTCTGATTTCATCCTGCCCCATGTTTTTAAATTCCATCTATAGCCGAAAATAAAAGGTATCCCAATTGGAAAGGAAGAAGCAAAACCGTACTTATTTGCAGATGACATGACACTATATATAGAGAACCCTAAAGATTCTTTTAGAACTGATCAATGAATTCAGTAAAGTAGCAGGACACAAAATTAATATTCACAAATCAGTTGTATTTTTATATACCAATGATGAACTTTCATAAAGAGAAATTAAGAAAATAATCTCATTTATGATTGCATCAAAAACAATAAAATACCTAGGAATCAAATTAACCAAGGAGATGAAAGATCTGTTCTTAGAAAATAATAAGTCATTGAAAAAAGAAATTGAAGAAGATACAAATAAATGGAAGCATATATCATACTCATGGGTAGGAAGAATCAACATCTTTAAAATAGTCATTCTACCCAAAGCAATCTATAGATTCAATGCAATCCCTATCAAAATACCAATGGCATTATTCAGAGAACTAGAACAAAGAATCCAAAAATTTTTATGTAACCATAAGAGATCCTAAATAGCCACACAATCTTGAGAAAGAAGAATAAAGTTGGAAGTATCAAACTACCTGATATCAAAGTATACTATAAGTCTACACTAATTAAAACAGCATGATACAAGCATAAAAACAGATACATTGATCAATGGATCAGAATAGAGAGCCCAGAAATAAATCCACATAAATCATATATTAAATGACAAAGGAGGCAAGAATAAACAATGGGTAAAGACAGTTTCTTAAATAAATGCTGTTGGGAAAACTGGACAGACGCATGCAAAAAATGAAACTGGACTACCTTTTTATACCATATACAAGAAAGACTCAAAATGTATTAAAGACTTAAATATAAGACCTGAAACTGTAAAACTTCTAGAAGAAGACATAGGCAGTAAATTCTCCGATATTGCTACTAGTAACTTCTTTTTGGATATATCTCCTCAGGCAAAGGAAAAATGAGAAAAAATAAATGGGTCTACATCAAACTAAAAAATTTTTGTACAGCAAAGGAAAACATCAACGAAATGAAAAGACAACCTACTGAATGAGAAAAGGAACATATTCTCTTATTATATATCTGATAAGGGGTTAATATCCAAAATATATAAATAACTCATACAACTCAACGACAAATAAACAAACAATCCAATTAAAAAATGGGCAGAAGACCTTAATAGATATTTCTTCAAAGAAGAAAAACAGATGGCCAATAGACGTATAAAAAGATGCTCAACATCACTAATCATCAGAGAAATACAAATTAAAACCACAATGAGATATCACCTCATACATGTCAGAATGCCTATCATCAATAAATCAAAAAACAAGTGTTGGCAAGGATGCAGAGAAAAAGGAACCCCTGTACACTGTTGGTGGGATTGCAAATTGGCACAGTTACTATGGAAAACAGACTGAGCTTCCTCAAAAAATTAAAAATGGGTCTACCTTTTGACCCAGCAATTGCACTTCTAGGTGTTTACCCAAAGATAACCAAAACGCTAATTTTTAAAGGTCTATGCACCCCTCTGTTCACGGTAGCACTATTAACAATAGCCAAGACATGGAAACAACCTAAATGCCCATCAACAGATGATTGGATAAAGAAGTTATGGTTTATATATACAATGGACTATTACTCAGGCATAAAAAATGAAATCCTACCATTCACAGTGACATGGATGGATCTAGAGGTTATTATGCTGAATGAAATAAATCAGAAAGAGAAAGATAAATACCATATGATTTCACTTATATGCAGAATCTAAGGAACAAAAAGAACAAAGTAATCAAAAACGCACTCACAAATATAGAGGACAATCTGGTGATGGTCAGAGGGGTGGGAGATTGAGGGGCCGAAAGAAAGGGGCGAAGGGTTAAAGAAGTACAAATTAGTAGTTCAGAGATGGTCATAGGGATGGGGTGTGCGGACATTGGGAATGTAGTCAGCAGTAATGTAATGGCTATCTGTAGAGCCAGAGGGGTGATAGAGAAATCAGGGGGATTATTTCACAAAGTATATAAATGTCTAACCAATGTATTGTATACTTGAAACTAATAAAATAAAATGCTTAAAAAATAAATTCCATTTATAGCCGATACTCTTTATTCATGGATTCTTTATTTATGAATTCACTTACTTGCTAAAATTTTTTTTTAACCCCCAAATCAATATTCGCTGTGCTTTTGTGTTCATTCACAGTGTAGTGAAAAATTTGAGTCACTCGATGTGTAAGACTTTGGCTGAAGTCTAAGGTGATGCCCTGCCTTTTTGTTTCAGCTCTCATGCTGAAACGAGTGTCATTTTTGCAGTTTATTTAGTGCCATATATATATATGAATTTTACATATATGTGCATATGCATATTATATATATGCATTTTTGTGGCATTTCCCCTGTTTACAATGGACCCAAAAGTAGAATGAACTATTTCCAGTGTTCTTAAGTGCAAGAAGGCTATAATGCGCCTTATGAAAAAATACACATTAGATGTTTTGTTCAGGGATGAGTAAGTGCTGTTGGCTGTGAGTTCAATGCTAATGAATCAATACTATGTATTAAATAATGTTTCTTTAAGCAGAAACACATAAAACAAGGTTATGTATTGATTGGTTGACAAATGTGATCAGAGCCTCATGGGAACCTAACCTTATATTTCCCCTGGGAGCAATTGTTTAGCATTTGCTTAATTAGTATTTACAGTGGCTTTATAGAACATAACTACTCTGAATAATGAGAATCAATTGTTATGTTGATAGATCTCTTAAGTTACTATATGTCTTAAGTTATATGTCTGAATGCCATACTCATATTCGACTTTTTATCTCCATTTATATATTTAATAGATATTTTAAACTTAACATGTCCCAAACAGTACTTTCATTCCCTTCTTAAATCTTTCCCATCTCAGTAAATGTTACTATCATTCACCTGCCAGTGTTCAAGTTAAAACATCTTTCATTCAGTTAAAGAAGTACAATTAGTAGTTGATAGTTGGTCACAGGGATGGGGAGCAGGGCAGAGGAGGGAATGCAGTTAGCATTAGTATGATGGCTAGGTGGAGGGCCAGGGGAGGGAGGGAGCAACTGGGGGGATCATTTTATGAACTATATAGATGTCTAACCAATGTACTGTATACTTGAAACTAATTTAAATAAATTTTAAAAAATGAAAAAAAAAAAGTCCTTCGTTATTATACCTGACACATCTAATCTATCAGCAAGTCCTGTCAAGATAAAAGTTTCTACTTATATCTTGAATTCAAGCACTGATTGCTATCTGGTTTATAACCCTAGTCCAAATTAGTAACTCTTACCTAGGCTATACTATAATAACTTCCTAACCGGTCTCCCTGCCTCCATTTTCTCCACTCCTGCTGCCCCACCCCGCCATCTCCATCCTCTGCAGAGAAGCTAAAGAGAGCTTTGTAAATGATAAATTGGATCTTGTCACCCCATTGCAACCAGAATAAAATCCAGACTCCAAACCATGGTCCTATATAATCTGGCATCTGATTACTCCCTGTTGTAGTCTCTTTCCATACTTTATTTTCTGTGCTCCCTCCTCCTCATCCTTTGTCCTGTTCCTTAAGCATACCAACTTTGTATCATTCTCAGGGGCTTTGTGCTTACTGCTGTTTCTATTTAGAATGCTCCTGCCCTGATTTTCATATGACTGTTTCTTCTCATCTTTCAGGTCTTTTCAATGTGTTTGCCTTTGAGCAGCTCCCCTATTCATTCTCTTTAACAATACTCTTTTATTTGCATATTTATTGCTTGTCTTTGCCGGGTAGAATGACATTCTCTTCAACTCAAGAACTTTACCTTTTTCCTTGGGGAATCTAAAATAGTGCCTGGTGCACAATAAGGTTTCAATAAATATTTAATTGAGGACTCTGATTGAAATATCTTTCATGGTTGACTAGTAGAAAACTAATTAGGGTCTGGAAATTTTTCTGTGGTTAGGTACTATATTTTATTGAGATGAGAAGTCTGTGAGGTAAGTCAACCAAGAAAGAATTGGAGTAATTTGTTAAAAACAAACCTAGAGCAAATAAAAAAACCTCAATACTATCTCTCCATATATACCATTATCATTTAGTTCTTAAGTAATTTTCCAATAAATAAATTCTAACTAGGTAGAGGAAAACATAAAAAATTTAATAACTCACTCTAGACTGAGATAATGCGTTATTTAAGTTGTAAAAGAAGCTATTAGTACCTATTTAACAACTAACACGTCTTATTCATGTGATACCCCAGTCAGCTGATACCCCACAATCACTTTTATTTTTATGGTACATTGATATTGTGACTTACGTCTCTGTAGGAAGTAGGAAGAAAGTGTGACGTTGTAAAGCACAAATCTAGTTCAGAGTCTTTAAAATGGTTTTAGCATCATAGAGGTATATGACCACAAGATTGTTGGTTGGCTCATATCTTTGTAGAGCTTAGTTATTCATAAAGCAAATTACTTCACATATTTGGCTTAAAAATGGAAGGGTAGGTAAGGTTTATTTCTAAGCATTAAGTATATGGTTAATGTAAGACAAGTCAAGGTTGTCAGCAAGCAGGATAGAAAGAGTTCAGACTTAACAGAATCTTGGAATTAGAAGGAATTTTAGTGCTATTTCTGTGAATCACAGTATAATGAATAAATTAGGTATAATCTGGACTTGAATTGAATACCAGTACAGATGTTTGACTACATTTATGATGTCCTGATATTCTTCAATCATATATCTTATACTCTTATATTCTTTTCAGGCTGGCCCTCACTGCCATGAATAAATTTGAAGAAGCAGTTACAAGTTATCAAAAGGCATTAGATCTTGACCCTGAAAATGACTCCTATAAGTCAAATCTGAAAATAGCAGAACAGAAGTTAAGAGAAGTATCCAGTCCTGTAAGTTATTAATGCCAAATGAGTGAAATATTTTGTTATTCACAATTTATTGTAATAAAATTGTAGTGGTTAGAATAATGATCAGATATAATTGTTTTACAGACAGGAACTGGATTGAGCTTTGACATGGCTAGTTTAATAAATAATCCGGCCTTCATTAGTATGGTGAGTACATTTCCTTTTCTGCTCTTTTTTCCATAAAGCTATATAATTCCAAAACTTTTTAGAAATAAATAAGGGAGATTTTGTGGTGGTGGTAACAGAGAGGTGACGTAATGTCATAGCTAAGGTTTTTAACCTGCCCATATACCTGTTTGTGAGAAAGCCATGGATGGACTTCAAGAAGCCCATGGATCCCCTGAAATTACATGTAAAAATTTGTGTACCTGTCAATATGTGCATATTTCTAGGGAGAGAACTATATTTTTGTCAGATTGGCATAGGGGTCTGCAAATCTACAAGAGGTTAGAAACCACTCTCTTACTTTGAAAATGGCCCTAGGAAAATGTCTAATAATTGAGATCTGAGGATTTGGGCTATTGTGGTTCTCTAAGCTTTCCTCTCAGCACTATCTGCTTCCTTTCTATCTTGAGTTTATTTGAACTTTTAGTGTAATTCTTATATATATGTACTTCATCCTTCAGAACTTATAGGTCTTTTTGAAAACACTTATAGGTCTTTTTGAAAACACACATGCTCTCTTCCAGTATGTGGAAACTCTGATCTAATAGGTCAGGGATGTTTCCTGGGCATATAAAGCTCCTTGGGTGACTTTATAC
>NW_011888963.1:2482981-2486583 GCF_000151845.1 Pteropus vampyrus
TGCCTACAGCACCTGGTCTTCCTAGGTGATCTCCCATCCAAGTACTAGTCACGCCCGACCCTGCTTAACTTCCGAGATCAGACAGGATTGGGCGTGTTCAGGGTGGTATGGCCGTAGACACAATGTATTTTAAATGCCATTTTTTCTAATATCATTTTTATATTCCCAATGACTTTGTATAGCACACTTAAACTTTTCAAATGTTAGTACATACATGGCTTAGCTTTCATTCTTGTTTTTTTAAAAAAAATCTTTATTCAAGTTCCCTAAATATTAACTACCTTTAATGAGAGATGCCATTTTTCAATTCCAGGCAGCAAGTTTAATGCAGAATCCTCAAGTTCAACAGCTGTAAGTATATAGAAAGAGAGTATTACATTTTCCCCCTTCCACTTGCCAAGCTCCTAAGTTAAGCACATCTCCAAAATGATAAAACTGCCTTGAATGCCAGTCAATTGAAACTTAAAGCCACACACATTTGGCTTGACCTTCTACACAATGTAGGTATATTTAACTGACTTGTCCTTGGCTAGTATCTTACTTGTTAAGAATATTTGCCAATCCAGTGATATATCTCTTGCCTATTCTAGAATGTCAGGAATGATGACAAATGCCATTGGGGGACCTGCTGCTGGAGTTGGGGGCTTAACTGACCTGTCTAGCCTTATCCAAGCGTAAGTGTTACTTAAAATAGAAATAGTATAAAAGTATTTTATGTTTTACACTGTCTCTAAGGTGAAGGGACCAGGGCGTTCTTTTTTAACTTTTATCTTTTACTGTTAGTATCAGTGGCCTCACTAGTTATTAAATGTAAAAGAAGTTTATATAAGTTATGATTTTCAGACTGAAGGGCAAGAATATAGAAGATTTGGATCCAAGAAAAAGTTCTTTGACAGATTTGAATAGATACTCAAGGATCGAGATGAAGGTCAAATAGCTACTTAAAGTATGCATTAAGTACATGTATATTTAAAAATTGTTAGATATATTAATGTTCAATTTAGGAAACTATTTTATTCAGACTTTTTCAGTGCATGTCATCACTAAAAGAATTCCTTGTATCTTCTCATTACCTTTACTTTCATCCAAGTTGCTTCAGATACACTGCTTTTTGAATTTTTTTTTTTTTAACACATTAAGTTCCATGTGGTTTCAAGCTACCAGGACAAAGCCCACCTCTTCCATACACACACACCCTTAATCTCCTCAGCTCTTCTACTGAGGAATTTGGCCTTCTCTATGACAGGCTACTTTGGGAGCTTTCCCTTCACCAAAACTTTGTAGTAGCCAGATTGCACCTCATCAATGATGGGAGCAGCTTTGGTCTTATTTTTGGCAACATTTACGCCTGTCTGCTCACTGACCAAGGTCCACAGTTTATCAAGGTTGACAGTTGGGCAGAAGCTCTGGTCCTACCTTAAGTGGTAATGCCTCACACCAGCTTTCCCAAAGTAACCTGGGTGATATCTGTCGAAGTTGGACCTGCAGTGATGTGTGCCACAGCATTACCTCGGCCTCCCGGGGGGTTCCGGTGCTTGCTGATGCGGCCCTGGCCGTGGCTCACATGGCCCCGAAGTTTCTAAGTCTTCCTCAGTTTGGATGGCCTGTCCGTGATCGAGAGGAAAGAGAGCTTGGTTGCTTTTTGAATCTGTCTGTGATGCTGTCACTGAAAATTTTATATGAAGCCACAAGTACCATTTGCTCTTTGTGGTCACGACCATGTTACCTCATTTGCAATATTGCATTTTTAGAGTGATAAATTTAAGTGGCATGATTATAGCGATGTCTAACACTTGCAACTAAGAAGCACACATGAGGAATTTATATTAAATATCTTTACCTTTTTAGAAATCAGTTCTGTTCATGACTTATGTACACATCCCAAAATGAGTGTGACACGTGTCATCTGAGAGACTATTAAGTCTTGACTATAAGAGCAAATACCTTGCATTATGTTTGAGCACACACAATAAAAGCATATATATTTTTTAGCCCTTTGTTTATTCATAGTTAAGCACTAGAGGGAGTGGATTTCACCCAATTCAGGAACTCACTCTTTAGCTTGGGTGTTTCATTTCTTAAAAAGAGCAATGCCCTGTAACAATGCTATATAGGGGCACTGGTAAACTTACAGATACTAAAGTTGTGATGCTAAAACTTGTTTTTATAGAAGTTCTCCTTAGGTAGTACCCACATCCATTGCAGTTCTTTTTGCATGAGTATGGTGTGGCTGGGAATTCCCTAATTCATGCCACTTTGCCTCTTTACTTACAGGGGACAACAGTTTGCTCAGCAGATACAGCAACAGAATCCTGAACTTATAGAACAACTGAGAAATCACATCCGGAGCAGATCATTCAGCAGCAGCACCGAAGACCATTCCTGACTTGACCGAGGACCCTAGCCCAGAATGCAAATGGTTATGGCTCTGAAGCGTTTGCTATAGATAGTGGCCAAAAAACAAAAACAAAAAACCTAAAGAATAAATCTGTCTAGACAATAAGTTTATCACAGACTTGAACATAATATAACACCTTTGTAAATGAATGATCAGTAGCCTTGTTAAGTGCCAGTACACACTGGACAGGGTACCATTTTCAAATCATCATCATGTTTGTACATTAGACTTAATAGCAGGGTATATTGAACAGTAAGGCCGTTAGTTGCTGAGTTCTCTAGCTCCAAATTCCCTTAAGCAGACTTTTGAAAGGGGAGGATGACTAAGAGGAAAGGTTTCTCATGCTGGGTTAGAAGAAATGTACTTGCCAGAATGGCTGGAGAGAAATTTGTTATCTAGGTTTAGCTTCAATAATGCTATCAGTAATGAATAGATATCATAGGGGCCAGTACTATCAGTAATGCTGCTTGTTCTGATGTGTGACAGGGAATCCTAGGATCTGGTGGAAAGCAGCACTTGGTGGAAGGGCTGTTTTGAAAAGAATAAATAGATGCTGTGACTGTGTAAAAATTGAAGGTAGGTAGGATGCTCAGGTTTTCTGCATAGTTCTTAACTTATCTTGCCTGCAGTTTTGTATTGATAACATTAGCATGGCCAATTATGCTAAATGCAGAATAAAATACATTTAGAAATCCTTAATGGTACTGCTTAGGTCAGTTGTGTAACTATTCGGTTTAACTAGCACAATTTTTCCAGTGGTGACCTTACCATGGAAACTCTCAAATATATATATATATAAGTAAGCCTATGACTTGGCTCTTGACTTAAGGATTTTCTAAGTGGTGTTTAATTATGTACCCATAAACACTTTTTTTTTTTTAAACTCAGTAATTATTTATGGATTACAAAAAGCATCTATCACTAACAATGCTTGTTCATGTAATCCTCTGCTATAATTTGGTTTGGCATGTTGCTTTTATGCTTAACCTTAATTTGATGCAACCTAAACATAATGGGGGCTTAAAATATTATATATTGAGATTAAAATATATGTTAGTTGGTGAAGAGAAGTGGCATTGTTAGGTATTAATGGCATGGCTCTAGAGTGATGGATGAGACCGTTCTAATTCCAACTGGAATTACTTTTGTTTGTGAATTATATAATTTGTTAAGTTAGGCAGACATGCAAGATTTCACAAGTGTG
>NW_011888963.1:2486633-2493355 GCF_000151845.1 Pteropus vampyrus
ACATCCCAAAATGAGTGTGACACGTGTCATCTGAGAGACTATTAAGTCTTGACTATAAGAGCAAATACCTTGCATTATGTTTGAGCACACACAATAAAAGCATATATATTTTTTAGCCCTTTGTTTATTCATAGTTAAGCACTAGAGGGAGTGGATTTCACCCAATTCAGGAACTCACTCTTTAGCTTGGGTGTTTCATTTCTTAAAAAGAGCAATGCCCTGTAACAATGCTATATAGGGGCACTGGTAAACTTACAGATACTAAAGTTGTGATGCTAAAACTTGTTTTTATAGAAGTTCCCCTTAGGTAGTACCCACATCCATTGCAGTTCTTTTTGCATGAGTATGGTGTGGCTGGCAATTCCCTAATTCATGCCACTTTGCCTCTTTACTTACAGGGGACAACAGTTTGCTCAGCAGATACAGCAACAGAATCCTGAACTTATAGAACAACTGAGAAATCACATCCGGAGCAGATCATTCAGCAGCAGCACCGAAGACCATTCCTGACTTGACCGAGGACCCTAGCCCAGAATGCAAATGGTTATGGCTCTGAAGCGTTTGCTATAGATAGTGGCCAAAAAACAAAAACAAAAAACCTAAAGAATAAATCTGTCTAGACAATAAGTTTATCACAGACTTGAACATAATATAACACCTTTGTAAATGAATGATCAGTAGCCTTGTTAAGTGCCAGTACACACTGGACAGGGTACCATTTTCAAATCATCATCATGTTTGTACATTAGACTTAATAGCAGGGTATATTGAACAGTAAGGCCGTTAGTTGCTGAGTTCTCTAGCTCCAAATTCCCTTAAGCAGACTTTTGAAAGGGGAGGATGACTAAGAGGAAAGGTTTCTCATGCTGGGTTAGAAGAAATGTACTTGCCAGAATGGCTGGAGAGAAATTTGTTATCTAGGTTTAGCTTCAATAATGCTATCAGTAATGAATAGATATCATAGGGGCCAGTACTATCAGTAATGCTGCTTGTTCTGATGTGTGACAGGGAATCCTAGGATCTGGTGGAAAGCAGCACTTGGTGGAAGGGCTGTTTTGAAAAGAATAAATAGATGCTGTGACTGTGTAAAAATTGAAGGTAGGTAGGATGCTCAGGTTTTCTGCATAGTTCTTAACTTATCTTGCCTGCAGTTTTGTATTGATAACATTAGCATGGCCAATTATGCTAAATGCAGAATAAAATACATTTAGAAATCCTTAATGGTACTGCTTAGGTCAGTTGTGTAACTATTCGGTTTAACTAGCACAATTTTTCCAGTGGTGACCTTACCATGGAAACTCTCAAATATATATATATATAAGTAAGCCTATGACTTGGCTCTTGACTTAAGGATTTTCTAAGTGGTGTTTAATTATGTACCCATAAACACTTTTTTTTTTTTAAACTCAGTAATTATTTATGGATTACAAAAAGCATCTATCACTAACAATGCTTGTTCATGTAATCCTCTGCTATAATTTGGTTTGGCATGTTGCTTTTATGCTTAACCTTAATTTGATGCAACCTAAACATAATGGGGGCTTAAAATATTATATATTGAGATTAAAATATATGTTAGTTGGTGAAGAGAAGTGGCATTGTTAGGTATTAATGGCATGGCTCTAGAGTGATGGATGAGACCGTTCTAATTCCAACTGGAATTACTTTTGTTTGTGAATTATATAATTTGTTAAGTTAGGCAGACATGCAAGATTTCACAAGTGTGAGAGAAAACTGAAAAATAAAGTAATATTAAATTAGTAATACTGATGATTAGGGCCTTACTATAACTATTCTCAAAAGATTACTTGTTATCTTGATGTTTAAAAAGCAACTTTTCCTTTCTTTCCCTTTGTGAGATTAGACCAATGGTTCTATAATTTCATTGTAAGAATCACCTGGAGAATTTGTTAAAAATGCAGATTCAGGACCATACTTTCAATTTTTATTTAGTAGGTCCTATAATAAGGAATTGCCATTTAAAGAGTACACCATGTGGTTCTCATATAGATTCAAGGACTCTAATTTAGAGCAGCACTAGCTTAGAGATTTCTCCTCAGTAAGACCAGAAAATACCTAACCTGCCTGGGCTCAGGCTACAACAAAGACCTCTATGAACCTATAGTTCTGGCCAGAGAAGAGCAGGACTTAAATTTTAGGCCTTCTGAATTAAATCTCTTGTATTTCACCTAAACCAACTTAATTTTTCATAAATTAAATTCAGCTCTTAGTGTTCAAATTTTATATAGAATGAAGTACTAATTACATGAAAGTGATGATTATGATGAAAAAATGAAGTTAATCCTTAATTAAAAAATAGTCATTCTTATCCAATGTTGAATAAGAAAGTTTCTAGCATAACTATCTTGAATGCATTAAAAATATTTTCAGATTGATAAAACTGGTAAGCCTCTAACTCACTGACTAGGAAAATAGAGAAAATATAAATCAACCATATCAGAAGAGAAAGAGGAGATACCATTGCAGACACTGTAGATATTAAAAGGATCTTTAGAAAATACTACAACCAACTCTAGGTCCATATATTTAACAACTTGATGAAACAAAACTCATTGAGGAAATAGGCATTTCTTGTAAGATACAAACTACCAGAGCTCACTGAAGAAATAGATATCCTCCAGAAAAGAAAACTATAACCACAAATGATTTCAATGGGGGAATTCTACCTAACACTTAATGGAAAAATAATATTAATTCTGTATAATCTTTTTTAGGAAATAGGAGGAAACACTTCCCAACTCATTTTATATACTTATTACTCTAATACCAAAATCAAAGACATTATAAGAAAAAAAAAAACACTTTAAAACAATGTCTTGATTTGCTAGTATCTGTTGTGAAGGTAGCCATTCATTTTACAAGTAATGAGAATTGATGTATTTATTCCTTTTTACCTTTCCAGTTTGTTTCTTTGCTAATATATCCACCCATAACAAATTCATTCTAGATGATACCTGTCCACTCACCCGGATTTCCATTGGATTCAAACCATTTTTTGCTCATCGAGTACATTCATTACTTTGGAATCACTGCATTTTAAGAAAGTTTTGTGTAGTTGGATTGTGCTAGCTACTCTTAAAATGATAAGGAATGCCCCAAATCTTATTCTTGCTTGTCTGGAACAAGAAGGCATTAAAGTAAATCTTTATATTCATTTTACATAGGAATGATTGACTTCCACTAACCACATTTCATTGTAGTAGTTGTAGCTGTTATGCTATGTTAACTTAAAATGTCCTTTTTATGCAAATGACATTTTCATTTAATGTACCAAATTGTTTATCTAATTTTTGTAATATGGTTTAAATAGGTCCTTTCTAAGATGACATTATCTAACCTTTACTTAAAAAATGAACATGTGTCTAGATTATTGCTTATAAAAACTTTGTAATTAAATCAAATTATGTAGCAGATTTCAAGTGACCATTATATGTTACTTTTTAAATTGGAAATGAGTAAATAGAAGGTTCAGTCATGAAGAGATGCTTAAAAAACAAAGTACCCAGAATAGCAGCTATAAAATCTTATTCATCATTTAATAAATCTTAGTCTTTTTGGAAGACAGACAGATATTTTACACTTCTTGGACTTTCATTTTGGACCAATTTGTCATTGCAAATAATTATGCATTTAAGAAAAACCAATTTTTGTATTAGACTTAATGTACTCTTACATTTAAGCAATTGTATATACACCCTTGAGTTCCGACTTACCAAATTAAGTTTTTATTTAACAACATAACCTTTTGTTTTCTTGACAAAATATTGAAACTTGTAGTACATTCATGTTGCAAAGTTGTTTATAATCTTAATTTTCTCACTGTTTGTTCATGGCATAAGTAAATTAGTGTAATTATATGCAGAGATAGAAAGTTTAATAATATTAATACATGATTTAGAGTTCAAAATAAAATACCAGAAGCTAGAAATCCTTCAAATATGCCTATGAAAATAAATGGCTTATTTTTTTAATGGACGTAGAATTAGAAAATTATCAGGCTTCTTTGTTAAAAGTTAACAGAGTAATCAACAATCTAAGGAAAAAAAAACAGTTCTGATCTGCTGTAATTGAAACTTAGGTGTATGGGATTGTATGTATACACAAACAAAGGCACATACCAATACAATAATTTTGAAAACAGCTAGACATATTGTGTTAGCAACTATAAGATTACATGAGGACTATCCCAGCTGTTCTAAACAAACTTTTTCTGTTGCCTGAGGAACTAGGAAAAAAATCTGGGGTTAATTGAAACATTTCTAAATAAAGTATTATAAGAATTCTAAAGTTTTAAGAAACAACTGTATCTTCTAGATCAGATCAGCAAACAATGGCCCGCAGACCAGACGCCTGGATTTGTAAACGCCACTGTGCTCTTTTTGTCTACTGGCTGCTCTCATACTACAAAAGCAGAGTGAAGTATTTTAAACAGAAACTACATGGCCTGCAAAGCCAAAAATATTTAGTATATGGCCCTTTACATAAAAATTTTGCTGACCCCTGTTCCAGATACTTGGTTAGGGACAAATGGCCTCAACTCTAGAGCTTTTTGGAGAACAAAGTCCAATGGTCATTTAAATGAAACAAGATAGAATATGGGTATGAAATGTGCAAATGTTCATTTAGAATAAAACTCACAAGATAAAATCAGTAGATGGTTCTTTTTAAAACAAATATTTAATATTTTAACTTTTACAGGAAGGAAATTTAAATAATACATACTTATTTTGCTGTTGATCATTTTACAAAGGTAACAAAAATACAGAAAGTTCAGTTGAAACTTAGTGAACAGCATAACATTGGAAATATTCTTCAGCTTTCCACTTTAATTGCCGAAGATACCACACAGACTTGTGCGATGTCATCGTATTCATATGTTCTCTTTAAAAATGTGTCGGTTAGTCTTAAGCCGGAGATGCTCTATTGAGAGAAAGATACAGGCCTAAGTTTTCATTCATTGGTAATTACCAGAGAAAATATGGAAATAGTACATGACTATGGGTTAATAGCCCCCAAATACTGAATTTATTAAAAAGAGAGCATACTTGCAGTCCCTGTACTGAAGACAGTAGAGTAAGGGCAAGGCAGAGAGAGGAACTTGGATGTAACTTTCCAAGCTGTCGTCCTGAAATGCCGCACCAGTGGATGGAATTGGTATTGCACATTTCCAAAACCAGATCCATAGTCCTTTCACTGCTGGAGGAATCAGAAAAACAGGAATAAATCTTGTTCCTTTCACAAAGAAGTACCTGAGTATTCCAATATTGTCAGTGAATTTGTTTTCTTGGTGTCCAGGAGAATAGAAGCCAGAAACAGAAATGAAAATATTTTTATTTCACTTAAGAATCAGGAGAATAAAAGGAGATGGCATCTTCTAGGGTTTAAAGTGGCACTGAGACTAATTTGCCTGTCTGGATGTTGGCCTTCTGATTCTATTACTGAACACTGGCTCCCTGCTGCTGATCTGTTAACAGCTTTGCCATTTCTCTGGGAGACTTCCAGACATCTGTGTCTAATCTGGTTGCTATGCATTCTTCCTATTTCTGTTAGATATTCCACAGGAAAGAGAACGATGAACTGAGTCTGGTCCAGCTTTTGCTGTTTAATGTTTCTTTACCATGCAGATAACATAGGAAATGACTGACAAGGTTCATGAGAAGTAAATACTATTCAGTTTGTTGTGTTAACATGAAAAGCTTGCTTCTGCTTATAATTCATATCACCTTAATAATTAAAATATCGGCTTAAACATATTAAGTTAAAAAAACCTTTTACTTGTAAATCTGCATTATTAAAAAAAAAAAAACAACAAAGGTCATAATGAAAAATAGTCTTACTCTACCACAATTCAGGACTACTTTCAAGTCTTTTAGTTTTTTTCTCTCAGAATTGGCTGCATATGTTAAAATACTTATTTAAATTTTAACTTTAAATTTATTGATTTTTAGACATAATGATTTAATGATATTTAGCTATTATATGTCTCTGTCTCCCCAACAAAAATTTGAAATGCCCACTATGTGGCACAGACCAAGTTAGATGCACTACATGAATTTTCTCATTACATTTTGCAAAAATCCAGTAGGTATGTTAAATGTGTGTGTGTGTGTTGGGACATGAGGTAAATCCCATTTTTATAGATGAGGAAACTGAAAATCTAAGAAACAAGTGCTTTTTGGAAAAGAAACTTATTTGAATCACCAAAAGTTAAAAGTGAACACCAAAAGAAACTGAATTTACTTTTTACAGCACTTTGTCACTTGGTCAATAACTGACTTGTTGTACCTCAGAAAACTCAAAATAAAAAAATCCAAAAGCAGACCGTAAACGCACAGGGTCTTTACCCTGTGTGTGATGTTCGCTGAGCTCCTATGATGTGGCAGGCACTGTATTTACAATGCAGGGTTAAGACATGATCCCTTCTCCTGAATAATTCATAATCTAGTGAGGAAGGGACTAATAATCGTAGCAATATGTGAGTGTCACTAAAAAACTATATTAAAATTTGCTATGACTCAACAACAAAAAAATCCAATTAAACAGTGGGCCGAAGACCTGAACAGATACTTCTCCAAAGAAGAAATACAGATGGCCAATAGACATACAAAAAGTGCTCAAGATCACTAATCATCAGAGAAATGCAAATTAAAACCACAAAAAGATATCACCTCACACCTGTCAGAATGGCTGTCATCATAAAT
>NW_011888963.1:2493405-2506259 GCF_000151845.1 Pteropus vampyrus
ATAGGAAATGACTGACAAGGTTCATGAGAAGTAAATACTATTCAGTTTGTTGTGTTAACATGAAAAGCTTGCTTCTGCTTATAATTCATATCACCGTAATAATTAAAATATCGGCTTAAACATATTAAGTTAAAAAAACCTTTTACTTGTAAATCTGCATTATTAAAAAAAAAAACAACAAAGGTCATAATGAAAAATAGTCTTACTCTACCACAATTCAGGACTACTTTCAAGTCTTTTAGTTTTTTTCTCTCAGAATTGGCTGCATATGTTAAAATACTTATTTAAATTTTAACTTTAAATTTATTGATTTTTAGACATAATGATTTAATGATATTTAGCTATTATATGTCTCTGTCTCCCCAACAAAAATTTGAAATGCCCACTATGTGGCACAGACCAAGTTAGATGCACTACATGAATTTTCTCATTACATTTTGCAAAAATCCAGTAGGTATGTTAAATGTGTGTGTGTGTGTTGGGACATGAGGTAAATCCCATTTTTATAGATGAGGAAACTGAAAATCTAAGAAACAAGTGCTTTTTGGAAAAGAAACTTATTTGAATCACCAAAAGTTAAAAGTGAACACCAAAAGAAACTGAATTTACTTTTTACAGCACTTTGTCACTTGGTCAATAACTGACTTGTTGTACCTCAGAAAACTCAAAATAAAAAAATCCAAAAGCAGACCGTAAACGCACAGGGTCTTTACCCTGTGTGTGATGTTCGCTGAGCTCCTATGATGTGGCAGGCACTGTATTTACAATGCAGGGTTAAGACATGATCCCTTCTCCTGAATAATTCATAATCTAGTGAGGAAGGGACTAATAATCGTAGCAATATGTGAGTGTCACTAAAAAACTATATTAAAATTTGCTATGACTCAACAACAAAAAAATCCAATTAAACAGTGGGCCGAAGACCTGAACAGATACTTCTCCAAAGAAGAAATACAGATGGCCAATAGACATACAAAAAGTGCTCAAGATCACTAATCATCAGAGAAATGCAAATTAAAACCACAAAAAGATATCACCTCACACCTGTCAGAATGGCTGTCATCATAAATCGAAGAACAAGTGTTGGTGAGGATGTGGAGAAAAGAGAACCCTCATACACTGTTGGTGGAATTGCAAACTGGTACAGCCAATATGGAAAACAGTCTGGTGAGTTCTCAAAAAGTTAAAAATGGATCTACCTTTTGACCCAGCAATTGCACTTCTGGGTTTTTATCCCAAGAAAACCAAAACAATAATTCATAAAGATCTATGCACCCCTATGTTCATGGCAGCACAATTTATAATAGCCAAGATGTGGAAGCAACCTAAATGCCCATTGACAGATGATTGGGTAAAGAAGTTATGGTTCATATATACAATGGAATATTATGCAGCTTTTAAAAAAATGAAATCCTACCATTTGCAATGACATGGATGGACCTAGAGGTTATTATGCTAAGTGGAATAAGTCAGACAAAGAAAAATACCATATGATTTCACTTATATGTGGAATCTAAGGAACAAAAAGAACAAACTCATGAAAAACAGACTCACAAATACAGAGGACAATCTGGTGACGGACAGAGGGGAGGGTTTCGAGGAGCCAGGAGAATGGGGCAAAGGCTTAAGAAGTACAAATTAGTGGTTGATAGGTGGTCACAGGGATGGGGAGCATAGCATAGGGAATGCAGTTAGCATTAATATAATGGCTAGGCAGAGAGCCAGAGAAGAGAAAGAGCAATTAGGGGGATCATTTTATAAACTATATAAATGTCTAACCAATGTACTATACATTGAAGCTAATAAATTTTAAAAAAAATTTGTTATGACAGAGAAAAAGGTGATTAACTGTGCGTGGGAAGTTCTAGGTAGCTTCATAGGGGAAGTAGGTATTTTTATAATTTTGAAGAATAACTATTTCCTATCCCCCTCTAATATTGTAAGGTTGGAATGGAAATGGAATTAAAAAGGATTATACATTCAGACTATGAGGGTTGGGATTCATTATTACAATATTATCAAAATGCCCCAACAAATAATAGATACCAAGTAGTAAAAGAAGGAGTAGCAAAAGTGATAGGATTGAGATTTGACCCTAGGTTTTTCTGACTTCAAAGCCCTGTGCTCTTTGCTTCTCAATAGCTACATAATACTCTCACTTAATTATCAAAGTCCTATTTTCCAATCTATGATTATCCCTTTTATTAAATTCGTAACCAATTTATACTTTCTTAATACTAAAGATACAGCTCAGGTATAGCATGGCTCAAAAAAATATACCTTATTACATTAAATCTATAATGTATTATTCTATAAGAACCTACTAGTTCATGCTTTAGTAATGTGAAGTAAGAGGGAAGTGTGAACAATGAAAAGTATATGGGCTTTGAGGTCAAATATACGTTTCAAATTCTGGCTCCATCTTTTCTAGCTCTCTGACCTTGAATAAGTCACTTAACCTCTACGTTAGCTTTCTCTTGCATAGAACGTGAATAATACCTACCTCATAGGGTATGATGCATGAGTATAATCAAATACAGAAAGTGTCTAATATAGTAAGACCTCAAAAATATGTAATATACAGCTACCAGATAAAGGACTTTACAATGTTCAACATCAACATCAGAGAAGGCTATATATTAAGAGGAAACTTAAAAGAAGACAGTATTATTTAAAAGATTTTAAAACTTTCTTTTAGGTAGATGAGGAAGAAAGACATCCATCCACAAACATTGGCATTACCTGCAGTTTGTTATTTTACAGGTAATATGAAAAGGTTCTTCTAGGTTTACAGTATCTGGGATTGCCTCCAAAGACAACCTAACATCTCCATAACCTGGAGCCTAAAAGAAAAAACAACACAGTTAATATCTATTATAAAACCTTTCCATTTTAATGACGGTACCACACCAATACATTCACGCAACAGTTGTGGGGTCTCCAAGCTGATATTCTGAGAAAACATTTTTTGGTCATTTTACTGTTCTTCATCCTAACTTTCTTTGCTGCTACTACCTGCAAAACAGCACTATAGACCCTGACTGTTTTCGCTATAATTACTCTGTTCAGTAGAGTTAAAATGAGTCTAACAAGTAATTATCAGTAAAGAAACTTCAGGAGGTCTGAATCTTAAAGGAATGTTTTCCAAAGATACTGTAGCTTATACATACATAACTCTATAAATAGGTAAGATTACTGCCTAAACAGAAATAGAGGATGATCACTTTGAAATGATCCAAGAAGAAAATCATGTCTATTCACAAGACATATCAGCAGGGATGGACCATAGAAATACCAAAGTCTGGAACATGCCATGGCAGGATGATAGTTAATTGCTATATTTAAACATAGGTCCAGTGATACTAGACATATTGCGGTGACTGCTTTGTAAGTTGTATAAATGTCTAATCACTATGTTGTACACCTGAAACTAATATAATACTGTATATCAACTGTAATTTAAAAATAAAAAGACCGTGATAATATTTTTGTTTCAAATTGTTAAACAGTAAAAGAAAAGTAAATTTTAGAATGTATCAGAATAGATAATATTTAGCACAAAAGGAGGAGGATTCTGTAGCATATTCTAACTAGCACAAGAAAAAGAAGACTGGTAGCCATCCCTACTCTCAGAGCAGAAATACAGATAAAATATCCTACCAGTGCTTATAAGGTAACTTTAGTGGGACTCGCCTTCTGGGTTTCAGATGACTCGGATTTTAAACATCTTTAAAAAAAAGGTATGAACTGAGTATGTGACTGTAGTAAGAGACATTGCAAAAAAAAAAACCCCAAAAAACGAAAAACCAATATAGTGGAACACAGATGAACAGTGAGTATAAATTACCATAGACGGGAACAATTGATAAGCAATTATTTTAATTTCTGTCTGGTAAAGTAAAAACAATGTTTTAAGGATAAGTTAACATTTGAACATTCTTCATTAATTTCAATACCAATTTTCTACCTAGAGATCAGTGAAATTATTAGTCTTTTATCTCTAGTAATATTAATGCCTTTTATAGTGGTCTGATTTTCAGTGATAGACCTAGGAAAATTTAAGTTGTTCTAACTACCTACCACTCCCACACCAAAGCCCCCACTAGTTTTTTCCAGACTCACCATTCTTTGAAGTTGGCTGGTCTGTAATCTTCCCCTTTCACCTAGATTTGTTTTCCACACTATATCCAACTTTCCAATTACTGTTACTCCCTTAATAATGCCTGCTTTTTCTGCAAACTCTTTCTTCGGTTTTAGACAGTACAAGTACTGGCGTGTATCCATTGGCTGCAAATATGTTCTTGTCCCAAACGTAGTTACACTGAGAGGAATGGAAATAGAGATGGAGATTATTCTCTAGCATCTTTTAAAAGAAAAACATTGATTGTGATTGTTCTCTTTGATTTACCATCCAAAAATCTGAATGATTTACCATCCAAAAATCTAGAACAGACCAGTTCAGTGGTTTCTACATAATTGAAAAGAACCTGTACTAAGAGGATTTATTTTTCTTTAAATTTGTTCAGTTGATGTGGACAATCTTGAGGTTCTTTATAATAGAATGCATTATATTACCTAAAATATTGAATATGTATCAATTAACTAAAAAAATGCAATAGAAATCACAACTTTAAGTATTCTTTCCTTTATAATTATCAAAAAAATAGTTAAGAATAAGGAGAAATATAACATCATAAACTAAGTAATCATTTTCACAATGAACTAAAATATCAGGAAGAGAATGGAAAATTGTCTGTCCTAGTGGGGTCTGGGAGGCTACGAATTTTTCTGTATCTAACCATAATAAAATAAAAGCAAACTTTTCATTTTTTATTAAGAAAGTCAGGTACTTTCTCCAGCTATTACCTTTTATCCATATTAATATAAACCCTACATTTATTTCTTCTTCTAAATTACTCATAGAAAGACATATATTTCATTTTTACAAAATATTAAATCACCTATTCCTAAGCCCACTCCTTTTGATGTTGAGAGGAATATTTCTTAAAATTTATCCTCATCCTTACCCTTTCTAACTTTTCCATCATTCCTTCTCATGCCTCAGTTTTATCATTTGCAGGATAAAATGAAAGGTTCCATATTTACCTCACTGAATTATTATAAAAATTCAAAAAACAAGTGATTTAAAGAGTAAAACACAAATGCAAACAATTAGGATCTTTATTTTTATGAATAGGTAGATAGTACAAAATATTTTTAGAGCAGTGAAACTATTTTGAATAATACAATAATAGTTGAATACATGTCATTACATTTGTTAAAATCCATAGAATGTATAACACAAAAAATGAGCCCTAATGTAAACTGTGGATTTCAGTTAATAATAAGTATAAATATTGGTTCATCAACTGTAACAAATGTGCCACATTAAAACAAGATGTACATAATAGGACACTGTTAGTGGGGCCCAGATATGGGGAAACTATGCTTTCAGATGAATTTTTCCATGAACATAAAAGTTCTCTAAAAAAAATAAAGTCTATTAATTAAAAACAAATTATAAATCCTCCAAGAGTAATGGATGTTAGAAAGTTCATACTTTTTAAAATAAGAGCAAACACTTGATAATTAATATTTACCATTCTCCAGCTTGGTTGACTGAATTTAATTCTGCTACGTTGTACATGATAGATGGTTCCAGTGAAACTTTTTCCATAAACATGGGTGAGGTTGTAATATTCTGAATCTGGGCTTCGAGAAATACTTCATCGGTCTGAGGATATGAAAAAAATATCCACCAAAGTATGATGGTATTTAAAATATTAACCTCAAAAAAATATCTGATCTATACAAAGAAAAAATATTAATCACAAATGTGATTAGTTCATGCCTGCAAATCAAAGTTATCATAATTAATGCAAGAAAAGAACTCTTCACCCTAACATAATTAACAGGGGCAAGGTCGTGTTAGTCAACTGATAATTTGTAAACAATGGATAGGGGATAACTATAATATTTTTTGTATTAACATCCAAAAATATTTAACTGAAATTTCATTCACAAATGTCACAAATTTCATCCACTAGAATAATCTATTTTATATAATCTTATAGGATTTAACTTTAATTAAAACAATTTGTTAGTGGTCATTAGTAATTTCTTGTTTCATTTTAAATGTATTTTTAGGGCTAAAAAATATGTGAATTACACCTGACAATCTTAGAACTTTTAAATAAAACAAAAGGTATTTTGTAGCTTTAATGAAGATTTGAAAACTGATGCTATTCAGCAGTATTTCAGTCAATGAGTAATTTAAATAAGCACATTTAAAAAATTTTTTAATCCCTGATTGTTTATGTTAAACATCCTTTTTATACTATTTGGTTATTATTTTTGTGTGTGTGTAATTAAAAGATAACACAATTTGGTTCATTTTTATACTAACCTATATAAAAAATGATGTACTAAAGATATTCAAGAATTAATTTGTTCAAAAGTTTCACAGTAATATATATACATATAGAAACAAAACAAACTATGACCAAAATAATTTGGCACTTATAAGGTTTTTTAACAGTAAATCCAGGGAAATGAAAATCCTTTGCAAAAATAAAATGATGAAGTTATAATCTAATGTATTAGTATCTAAAATAAAACAAATTCTTTAGTCCTTGGCACATGTTCTCAAATGAAAATAGAAATACAATGACATATCTGTTTAAAATATACCATTTAAAAGCATTATTCTTACTTTTCCTCAAAAAAACCCAAAAACAATAAATATATCCCATCAATCCATTGCTTTAAAAATAACCATAGACCCACACTTCAATTTTAAAATGCAATTTTCTGCATAAATTTAGAAAGGTTTTAGATAAAAGAAAAACAAGCAGCATAATGGAAAATTAAGTTAGTTTGAACAGTTAGTATAAAATAATTTGACATTTGAAAAATTAAGAATTCAATGCTATGGCAGTTACTGTTGTTATTATATATGTAATGTAACACTGCATAAGCAAATACTGCTTATATTAAATAAAAATTTGAAAATGATTTTAGCCATCTTGGGAAAATTTCATTTTCTTCTGTTTACTATTGTCAAAGGGCCATCTTTACCTGACCCAGACTTAAAACTAAAACCATAGTGCATTTGCAGATAAATTTCACCTAGATTACTCCAAGAATTGAAGTATATAGTAGGGTATTTTACAGTAGGATGTTAAAAACCCCATAGCTATTTTAAACAAGGTTAACATGACTTTTTAAAAAAACACCTAAGGGAAAAACACTAAAAATGAGAATAGTTTCAATTTGACAATTTAATCTCTGATCTATTTTTCTCATAGAATAAGAAATCAATATAATATAAAAAGTACAAAAAGTTATACACATCTTTTTGAAGTCAAATAGGTGTTATTCATAACTAACTTTGTTTTTCCACTATGTTTTGTAAAGAAAGATTAGTCAGAGAGAAAAAGTGGTAAGTAAGAATATAAATTTATAATAAAAAATCAAATTACCACAGAACTGAGGTCACTCTAATGGAAAAATAAAAAAGAAAAATTAGAAAAATCAGAATTAAATGTTAAAGAAAAAGAATAACTAACTTTAAAATAAAATGCATTTCTGCATTTTTTTAAATTTACTAAACAAGACAGCATTAGTAAAACAAGAAAGTAAATAGAAAGCAACATAAATATGACAAATCATTTTTCTAAAAAGGTGAAACTGCTAAGGTTAAATAACTATAGAAGAACACTACAGGTGAATATTTAAACAGAAGCAAGTATTCAAGGGTACGTAAATTATATCCCATGCTTTCTAGTTCTATAAATTCTTTACCTACATTGTAATTACTCATTGATTACTTAAAATGTATATGCACTATCCTTCACACTCAGATATACTGCAGAACTTCTCCTAAATTTATCTAATAATGGAATCCTTTATTAGATACGACCACGTTAGGTGATTAGGGTTCAATGGATCACATTTCAGGTGGGCTAGACCATCTCAGACAATTGAGAGTTTATTCTCTTCTTGTTAATAGATTTCATGGACTTTTTTTTCATATATATTTTAAAGCTACGTGTTTATCAAGGGCCACTGCAAATGTCCTTCTTTTGTCAAACACATAGCTGGAAATCATTTCACCTTTCTATGTTCCCAGAGTATTTATATACCTCATGATCTAGTGGGATAGGGGTGCTTATGTTATAGTTATGTCATGCCAGTCTCACCCACTAGATCCAAGTTACTTCTGGATTGAGAAGATGTTCAGTTTATATACATCTTTCTTCAGTACCTGGCATGGAGCCCTGTACCCACCAGGTGACCAGTGTTTGAATCCTAGCTTCTAATATCATCAGTTTTCTTGCAAGGCTTTCCTATTTTAGAAGACTACAATGAAGTTTCTCATAAAATTCATTTTCCTTTAGGTGATTCACATATTATTAGAATTCTTAGAAACAGCATACAAAAATGTTTGCAACAGATGTAGGGCTAATTATAGTTGTGTAAGGACTATGGCACAGAATAGTAAATATCACCTACAGATGTTAGTGTGGTTTACTAACTCCTATAATTTCCCTGAATTTCCTAGTTGGGGTCAACAGAATCTGCCTCATGCTACAGGCTGAACAGTATTTGTTTGCCTAATAGGTATTACTGAATATTTTAGAGAGGCCCTAAATCTTACTTGTTTATTCTTGGTTTTTAAAAGAGTTGTCTATTTTCAAAAGTTCAGAATTTTACTAAAATTTTTATTGAAGTCTGTTGGCAAAGTTTAAAAATTATGTCTATATGTGATTTTAACTGGAAAAGAAGCAAAATTGTTACTATGATAAAAATAGATTATATATAAATGAGTAAAGACTAAGAATATGGATTAATAAAAAATCAATTACTTTTTGGTGTAATGAAATTGTGGGTTTTTTCTTTCTTGTGGGGGAATACATCATTTTTAGAATATTATTCATGGAATAGCTAGCAATTTAAAAAATTCTTTGCAAATCACTCTAAATATTAGTGTAAATTTTTGGTACCAAAAATGTACCAAAACATTTTCAACAAAGAAAACCTAAAACACCTTATTATGTGCACTCCTAGGAGCCAATTATAGCAAAAATGAGACCCATCTACTTACCTATTTATTTTTAATTTTCTAACATATCTATTCTAACAGAATAGTTACCAATCTCCCTTCATAATATGAATGCTTTCCCAACAAAATGATAAGACTAAAATTTACCAAGCTGAATAGCTATACTATAATTAATCAACAGTACACTATTAATAGCAAAAAAGGTAGAACAAATATGTAGCATCCCAACTCTTCTACCCACCAAAGAATATGTTAACTCTTTAAACATCTAGTAATCTCCTTGATGAGACTACACCTCCCATCATATATGTATGCTCTTCACTATAACATTCCATATGCGTTTGCAAATCTGCTTGGAATGCCTTCACTGTTCTGACACTGATGTTTCCAACATCCACTGTTTCCAGACTGTTTCCCAGCTCTTTCATGAAGCTTTTTCAGATTACTCCAAAATCTCACCTCCAGAGTTCCTGTAGCATATCTTTTTATATCATTCTCTTTAGACTCACTATATAATATGCTAGGTAGTTTTGTTATTTTATGCCTTTTTTTTTCTCCTTAAATAGGTCTTCACTGGAGGTTAGGTTCCTTATCTTAGATATCTCAGTTTGCCTAGTTCTAGAACAAACTTTATACTGAATAAAAACTCAGTAAAAAAGTAAGTAAAGCTGAAAGTAAAAATATCTACCAAATATAACACGTGACTGCAAATTTCTGATTATCATCTGGTTTCAGAGTAATAAAGATATAATTTTCATTTCAAAATATTGTAGTTGAATATCTTTGAATTCATCACTGTGATATGAAACACGTGATTTTTAGGAAGTAGGTACCCATTAGGAAATCTGATTTTTCTGGTGTTCTAGAAGCCAGAATTAAATAAAATTTTGTAAAAGAAATTCAAGCAATAAAACCTTTCTCCAATGGCTAATTCCATTTTATCTCTTTTGTTAGGATAGAATACAGATTATCTTTTATTCTAAAAGTTACTTCTATAATATTGCCAAACTTGTTTCTCCCAGGTTGTTTCAAACCATTCACCTAACCAGCTGGCAAACTGACATCTCAGGACAAACAAGTTAATATGCTGAGCTCTACTTGTCAATGTATTTCCATGTAAACATTAAATCTTTTTTGCAGTATTAGATCTACTACAATTTTTGTAATAACAGAACAATATTGTAAATACTCAACAGATTGCTAATGTTTTTAGAAAGGAACAACAACCATTAAATGGAATTATAAGGCAAACATTTAATGAAAGAGGTGAAAGCCTCAAAAATTAATAATGAGAATAAAAATCGAGTCATACTGATTCCATGTAAATTGAAAACAGCAGATTAAAAGAGATCCACAATGAAATTATTTACTTTTGATTGAACTTTATGATCACTTTTCACAAGTAATTTGCAATTTATTTCACTAAAGAATGTAATACATCAGAATTTTAATCAAAGATCTTAATGTTTATCTGAAATCACATTAGGTGCCCAACACTTACCTCTGCATTGTAAAATTTGGTTTTGACATCCAGTGGTTTGAGAACCTAGTTGAATAAAGCATATTAATCAGAAATTATTGTTATTTGACCACTGATTTTTTATTTCTTTCTTTTAAATAATAGGGCTTAAATTTATCAAAGGCATTTTCCAATTTTAATTGTAAAATTCTTTTCTAATTGGTACACAATATTTCCTCAAAAACAAAACAACAACAACAACAAAAAAACAATCCTAAATGCATTTTTTAAAAAGCAACCATCATTCCTTGATTGGATGATAGTTACATGGGTTTTACTTCATCACGTTTTGCTCAACACATTTTTTTCTATATTTCACACAAAAAAAATGTTTACCAAAACAAGCAACTGAAGCTCCTTTTATTTTCTTTTAGAAAGCATACAAAATGTTAAACAAATGAGCAATATAGGAAAGCAATAGCGAAATTTTTTCCTATTGATAGTACTTTCTTTTACAGAAGAATGAAAATATAGATAGCGTCATACTTAGATCTACATATGGATTCATATGGTAGTCTCATCTCCCCACCCACACACATATGCATGTTAAACTGGTGGTTTTTAACTATTTTTGATCAATGACTGTGAAAACTGTGTATAAATACAAAATTCTACCTACAGTTTCTGTGACTCATGCAGTCCCTGATGAAGCTTGGTCAACTCAGCCCAAGTCAATAATCTCTCATTTAAATATTTTTTTAGAAATTTGATAGAATTTACACTTATTTTTTTCTGGACTTTACACTCATGTTTTCCCCTTTCTAGGTTCTTATGTGTTTTGTCAAGTCATAAAAACAAAACATTTTTTTTAATAAAAATCTTCAAGTTTCATTATAAAAAATTACATTGGTAATAATAATTTCTGTTTTCATTTAACTTAATTATTTCTAATTTTAGATTGCTAGCAATATGACAAATCCAAAAATATTAAGCTCTTTATTTAAAGGAGCCTTTTTTCACTGTATATAAGTAGAAATAAGTGTACACTTCTAGGAAAAAGAAAGGCATCTAAAAACCATTTACCGTTGTCATATTCAATACCTGAAATTTGAAGAATTTTCTAAAATACATTTTTTCTCCGCCCTGAGTTGTATAACTCACTGCACACACCAAGCTGAAACAGAAAGATAGCTTAACGATTCTGAATAATTTTCAATTTTGTTTCTTAACAGTAAATCTAATACACTTCAATTCCATCTACAAATCTGGAAAATATTTATACCAATAATGTGAAAGTGTAAAATGAACCTGGAGCAGGAAAAAAAAGTTCCTGTAGATGCGGATATAATTACACGAACAAGAAAGCTCTGATTAGTAAAATGAGATATACAAATTTTGGAGCAGGAAATCTGTACCTTTTCCTTCAAAAGGTGAAATATATTCCAAAATAAATTTGAGAATAACCAAATAGTTGAATGTAAAAAGTAAGTTCATATAAACTAAAAGAAAATACAAATTTTAAAAAAATTCCAGGATGGGGAAAGAGTTCATAACATAAATGCAATGAACAAGAAAAGATTCTCAAAAACTTTTAAATTGGATAAATCAAAGACACTAAAACAAAATAAAAAAGCAGATAAGAAATGGGCAAAATACGAAATGGTTAGATTCTTAATAAACAAAGAATTCTTGTTAGTCAATATGCAAAACATTCATATCTCACTCAAATTAAGAGGAAAGGAATACATAGATAAGTTGTAATACCATAATTGGCTAACAAGAATGTGAAAATGTTCAGCTTCACAAGTTATCAAGGAAACAAATTAAAATAATGAGATAAGATTTTTCCATCTAATAAGATTTGGCAAAATTCTTTATAAGTTATATCAGCATTGGTGAGGGTTTAGAGAAACTCTCTTTACACTGCTAGTAGTTACAAGAAAGTAGTTACAAGAAAACAATTCTTCAGTAAGAGAACCTTAAAAATGCTTATATACTCCCATAGTAAACCCGCTTCGAGCTATCTATCATAAGGAGATATTAAGGGGTTCATTATGGTGTTATTTATAATAGTGAAAAATTGGAAATAAAGTTTAATATTAGAGTAAACAAATTAAAGTAAATGGTCCTAGTGTGTCAGATAAAGCCATTTAAAAAATAATGTTTCAAAGAATACTAACTCAAGTGGGAAAATGTTCACAGTGAATTGAAGAAGATAAAACCATAGGTAATATAATAAAACATTTGTAAAATACTATGCAAATTATATTATGTTATTGATATGCACATACAAAGACTGGAAAGAAATACACCAATATTTTAATAGTGGTT
>NW_011888963.1:2506309-2508649 GCF_000151845.1 Pteropus vampyrus
CGAAATGGTTAGATTCTTAATAAACAAAGAATTCTTGTTAGTCAATATGCAAAACATTCATATCTCACTCAAATTAAGAGGAAAGGAATACATAGATAAGTTGTAATACCATAATTGGCTAACAAGAATGTGAAAATGTTCAGCTTCACAAGTTATCAAGGAAACAAATTAAAATAATGAGATAAGATTTTTCCATCTAATAAGATTTGGCAAAATTCTTTATAAGTTATATCAGCATTGGTGAGGGTTTAGAGAAACTCTCTTTACACTGCTAGTAGTTACAAGAAAGTAGTTACAAGAAAACAATTCTTCAGTAAGAGAACCTTAAAAATGCTTATATACTCCCATAGTAAACCCGCTTCGAGCTATCTATCATAAGGAGATATTAAGGGGTTCATTATGGTGTTATTTATAATAGTGAAAAATTGGAAATAAAGTTTAATATTAGAGTAAACAAATTAAAGTAAATGGTCCTAGTGTGTCAGATAAAGCCGTTTAAAAAATAATGTTTCAAAGAATACTAACTCAAGTGGGAAAATGTTCACAGTGAATTGAAGAAGATAAAACCATAGGTAATATAATAAAACATTTGTAAAATACTATGCAAATTATATTATGTTATTGATATGCACATACAAAGACTGGAAAGAAATACACCAATATTTTAATAGTGGTTATATGAGGTAGTGACATTGTAGGCAATTTAATTTTTCCTTCATACTTATGGCTAGTACTAAGCTAGATGCTAGGTAGGATGTAGTTGATCAAAACACAATACCTGCTCTCAAAGTGCTCACAGTAGGAAGCATCATAGCAAGGTACAGGTTTTGAAGTTACATTTAGATTTGAGTTCTATGCCATTATAGATATTCCATTCTACAAAAGTGTCATTTTCTGTAAAATGGGGATTTTATACATTTAATATTTCAATAAACTCAATTTCAACAAATATTGGCCTCTGTTTTCTGCTAGATCCTGGGAATATAGCAGACTTCATGAAAATCATACTTTAATATGGAGTTAGGCACTCAATAAGTAATTTAAGTACAAAAGACAATTTAAAAAATAAGTTGTAGGTGCTACAGACTATACAAAAAGGTTGACTTAATCAAGTCTAGAGGTCTGGAGAGTCTCTTTGAGGAAGACATGCTGAATCCAAGATATGAAGAAGTAGAAGTAAACTAAACAAAATGACACAGGCATTCCTTTGTAAGGAAAGAATACATTTCAAGTCATGGAGTTCAGAGGTAAAATAAGTCCAATATGACTGCAGTGTAGAATGGGAGAGAAGAGTGACAAAAGGTGAAGCTAGAGTAGCCAGTAAGGATTAGGTTGGGGAGAACTTCGTAAAATCTATACAAAGTTAGAATTTTCGAAGGGTAGTGAGTGGTCACTGAGGAGTTAAGTGACTTATCTAAGATCACACAGTTAATAAATGATGAAGCTGAAATTTAAACTGTAGAAAATTTGACTACAAATCATACCAATTACAGAATATATATTTAAAAATGCCTTCAACAGAGCCTGTCACCAAAATAAACTGACTGAACAATAGCTAATATTTTATACTTTAACATTATATAACACTTAAAGAAAAGAAGCAAAAATTGTGATATAAATGGAGATGAAGAAGAAACACATCTGAGTTAAGAACTGATAGGATTTGTGAACTCATTTGATGTGAGGGTGGTAAAGCAGATGGAGAAGTCTAAAATTACTTTAGATGTTGAAATGTTCACATTTGACTAGACTGAAAAAAAAAAAATACAGCTTTCACATTCGAATCCACACAAAGGCCAGGAATACAGAATTTGAGATTGTCTTCTTATAGCTTGTCTTACTTTGGTTCTGTATTTCTGAGTTCTCAAGGTAGAGTGCATATATATAGTTAAACACAGAGTACAGAACTGAAAACTTGTGAATTTAAAAATAAATGCTATTAAAATCAGTTGTTATTATTTCACAAAATAATAAACATACTTTTAGAGTGCTACCTGGGTTGTAAATGATTGCAAGGTTTTTTATTTTTTAGATAAGATTGTAGATGCAAAAATGAAACGTGATAAATAAGGATAAATTAAGATTCTTTTCCCCTACCAAATATTCCATTTAAAGTTTGTTTCTAGCAAACATGTAAACAAACATGAAACATAAAATTCCTTCTGAAGTAAGTTCTTAGGTTTAATGATAACTGGAAATAAAGCAAAAGTTGCAAATAAATATACAAGTAAAAAGCCTTTGAGAACATGTAAAATTAATCCTTACATGTGTGTTCCAATTTCCTTCACTTCATGGTGTATGACATCATCAATACAACAATCGGGTTTAAGTTCAGCCACT
>NW_011888963.1:2508699-2512772 GCF_000151845.1 Pteropus vampyrus
GTAAAATCTATACAAAGTTAGAATTTTCGAAGGGTAGTGAGTGGTCACTGAGGAGTTAAGTGACTTATCTAAGATCACACAGTTAATAAATGATGAAGCTGAAATTTAAACTGTAGAAAATTTGACTACAAATCATACCAATTACAGAATATATATTTAAAAATGCCTTCAACAGAGCCTGTCACCAAAATAAACTGACTGAACAATAGCTAATATTTTATACTTTAACATTATATAACACTTAAAGAAAAGAAGCAAAAATTGTGATATAAATGGAGATGAAGAAGAAACACATCTGAGTTAAGAACTGATAGGATTTGTGAACTCATTTGATGTGAGGGTGGTAAAGCAGATGGAGAAGTCTAAAATTACTTTAGATGTTGAAATGTTCACATTTGACTAGACTGAAAAAAAAAAAATACAGCTTTCACATTCGAATCCACACAAAGGCCAGGAATACAGAATTTGAGATTGTCTTCTTATAGCTTGTCTTACTTTGGTTCTGTATTTCTGAGTTCTCAAGGTAGAGTGCATATATATAGTTAAACACAGAGTACAGAACTGAAAACTTGTGAATTTAAAAATAAATGCTATTAAAATCAGTTGTTATTATTTCACAAAATAATAAACATACTTTTAGAGTGCTACCTGGGTTGTAAATGATTGCAAGGTTTTTTATTTTTTAGATAAGATTGTAGATGCAAAAATGAAACGTGATAAATAAGGATAAATTAAGATTCTTTTCCCCTACCAAATATTCCATTTAAAGTTTGTTTCTAGCAAACATGTAAACAAACATGAAACATAAAATTCCTTCTGAAGTAAGTTCTTAGGTTTAATGATAACTGGAAATAAAGCAAAAGTTGCAAATAAATATACAAGTAAAAAGCCTTTGAGAACATGTAAAATTAATCCTTACATGTGTGTTCCAATTTCCTTCACTTCATGGTGTATGACATCATCAATACAACAATCAGGTTTAAGTTCAGCCACTGCAGCATTGGAGGCTGAAAGATTTAAACGCTGAGAGCTTGTCTGAAGATCAGCCTTGAAAGAAAGTAGTAAGAAAAATCCAAATGAGATTGGATGGAAACAATAGGGGAACAGGAACAGAGAACTAGAATGAAAAGGAAGCAACACTTCTCTGTGTAAATCTTTCTGTACAACTCTGATGCTTAGAACCATGGCAATGGTCCACAGTCACATGGACATAAAAAGTAAATAAAATCAACCAAGTAGTAGGGGGAATGAAAAGTTAAATACAAAAGGCTCACACTGCTATAGAGGGTTTTCCTGATTAGGTAAACCAAAGGACCTCAAACTGCATTCCAAAGAATGCAAAGCCACCAATAGTCTTCATCTATACAAAAATACTATAAAAAGAAACATGAGAATTTAAACAATTCATTGATAAAAATTGCCAACCCAAAAGTGAAAAAAAGGGAATTTTAAGAAATTGCCACCCAAAACCAACTGCAAAACAGAAAAAAACTGCAATACTCAAATTGAATTAAATACCCTTAAAAAACATTTGGGGATATGAAAAAACACCTTGAATTTAAAATTTCAAAACTAAAGCAAAAATTAAAACAAATTAAACAAATTGAACTCAAAAAGATAAAGACCATATCAGAAACAAAGACTAAATTGTAAGGCATCCACAGAAAGATAGATTTGAATAAAAACATGGTAAGAAGCACTAAAGAAAACCAGATAAAAAAGAACCAGTTTACATACAGAGTTTGTAAATGATAAACAATGAAAACTTTCCGGAAATAAAAGATTTGAATCTATAAATTGAAAGGGTCTACTTGGTATCAAGAAACCAATTCTGAAGCCTACAGAAAAAAACTGCCAGGGCCTGCAAAAAAAGTTATCAGATAACTTACAGAGCAAGAGAATTAAACTGGCATCAGTCCTCTCAACATATATAGTTAGGTAATAAAGGAGTCGCATTTTCAGAAAACAAAAAGAAAATGTAAAAAAAAAAGGATTTTAGCATTTTCAGAAAACATAAGGAAAGGATTTTGTATCTAGCAAAACTGTCCTTGCATAAAATATGTCCTTGCATAGGAAAACACTTTTGAACATGCAAGGACTCAGAGAATACTATATCCAGAGGCATGTTCTGAGCCATCTATGTGAGAACTCCCCATCCAATCGATATGCAAAAAAAAGGTAGAAAGATATGAGACAGAGAAAAAAGAAAGTAGTATAAGCAAAAGATGGGAGTTAAAGGATGCTATTAAAGACTAAAAGGTCTACAATAAGCAGCTAAGTATGAAAACAGGGAAAGAAAAAGGATTATAAAAGGCAGAAACACAAAGGTAACAACTAGAACAAAAATACAACCTTTCTAAACACCCCCAACAAAAAAACATTGAAAAAAATAAATGAACAATGAAAACACATTGCGTGGAGAAAAAAACATAGCAGATATAACATGATATGCTTAATATTTAAATATAAAATCATGTGGCATAGTTGAAACCAAGTACCTCAAACTTATCAATATATGTGAATGAATTTAATTCAGCTATTAAAAAATTCAATTTGGCTCACAAAGCAAGACCCAGTTATATGTCATATAAAAGAGACAAAAACAAAATGACTCAAAAGCTAAAAATAAAAAGACAAGCAAAGGCATACTAGGCAAAGAGAAACTGTAAGAAAATGGGAGTAGTGATTCTAATATCACAACTACAATTTAAGTAAAAAAATATTAAATGTAGCAAAGGGGGATACTTTTAGTGCTAAAAGCCACAATTCACAATGGAGAATAAGTATAAATATGTATACACCAAATGGCACAGACTTTATAAAGAAAAAAGTATAAGATATAAGGAGATATAAATAAAAACACACTAATCATTTAAGGTTAACAGGCCACATGTGGTACAAGACAGACCAAGTTGACAAAAAAAAGTAAGTAAAGATATAAAAGATCTAACAACACAATCAATAGGGTAAATAGTATAGATATACATATCCAGCTGATAACAGAAAATATAACTTCTCAATTATACATGGAATAGTCATTAAAAATTAATATTAGGTTACAAAGAAAACATTGGTAAGTTCTGTAAATAGAAATATAAGAACAACAGTCTGATTACAAAACAATAAAACTACTAATTATTAATTTAAAAAACCCATTTCAACCTGAAAAACCTTCTATTAAACAATCCTTGGGTAGAAAGGGAAACACAAAGAAAATTACAGAATTCTTTATAAAGTAATCATTATGAAAATGATACAATCAGAATCTGTAGGATATACCTAATGCAGTGAATTAGAAGAAAATTCACTTTTATCAATGGAAATAAAAGAATAAAAATAAACAAATTAAATCCCTAGCTAGAAAGCTAGAAAAAAGAACAAAGTAAATAATCAGAAGCACAAGGAAAAAGATAATTAAAAGCAAAAATTAATGACGTAGAGAACAGAAAAACATTTGCTATAAGGTAATAAAAAAGTTTTTTAAAAACAATATACAAACCAATAGCTACCTAAATTAATCAAGAAAAAAAGAAGCAAAAAAATTCAAAATAAGAAATGACCAAGGGAAAATAATACTGATACAGAAGAAAATTTAAGAAACTACGTTGTTGCAGACCTGTATGCAAATACATTTGAAAATCTACATAAAATGGATCATTTCCTAGAATAAAACAGTTTAACAAAATTTACACCATTAGAGATAGAAAACTTAAACAGACTAACCTCCATAGGAAAAAAGTGAAAATGCTATCAAGTAGTTTCCCCCACAAAACAGCACCAGAACATATGATTTTACAGGAGAACTCTACAAGCCCTCCAAGGACCAGATAGTCTAAATGCTTCATATATTGTTCCAAAGCGTTGAAAATGAAGGAAAATTTCCTAAATCTTTCATTTAAGAACTATAATATGGATACCTGAAACTTGATAAATAAACATAAAAAAGAAAAATATAGGCCAATATAATGCTGTACTTCCTATATTGTCTTAAGTGATTCTGATGTAAATAATTTAGATCTTAAGATCTATAAAAAATGTATATCATGAATCTGAATATCTATTTGTGACTAAGA
>NW_011888963.1:2514907-2545395 GCF_000151845.1 Pteropus vampyrus
ATAAGAATAAATATTTAAAAGTTTTTTAAAACATATATATATATATCTCAAACAAGAATGCCACTTACTTTTACCAATATATCTTTTACAACTTGATTGCTATCATTATGAACACTGATATAACTGGAAAAAGTCTCTCCCAAAAATATGTTCCTGTGAAATAAAATAAATTTTTAGGCAGAAATTTATTCAAGTTTTATCACAGATATTCTATTTGAGCACCACTGAGAACTGGAGAAATAGAGAACAATTTATTAAAGGAAAGAACTCAGGTAAAATATTGCTTCAACATTCTTGTTTACACTAGGTTGCTCATTCATTACCTAGTGTAACTCAAAATACTGATTTAATCTATAAAACATGATATAGCTCTTGGTCTTCAATTACTGCACAAACTGCCAGTCATCTTAGAAATAAGTCATTAAAATCAGGTTCATGGTAAGAGTCTTAAGTTTGTTACTGAAGAAGATAGATAGGAAAAGGCCATTTTTGATATAACTTGTGAACTGAATCTAGAAGAGATCTAAGTAATTGATCTCAGAGTTATTTTTTACCAATTTATTTGATTTTTCTAAGTTATTTTAATAAAAACAATAACTAGTGGCTTTATATTTTTTATAAAATGTTTTCTCAAAATATATATTTATAAACATATATGAATGTATTTAAAAATATTAAAACATATTTATAACTACATATAAAATATTTTTACATGACTATATTCCCAAGTTTTCAAGATACTAGTTAATAAACACATTTTGTAAAGCTTTCAAAAAAACCTGAAAAATTCCTGAAAAACCTGAAAAGTTCCTGTCAAATTCTCTCACTTGCAAACAGAGAGGAACCAGGGGCTTCTATCTCATTAATACTCTAGAATAAGAGAATAGCTAAGAGCAAGAGAAGGAATTAAAAAATTGAGTTCCTAATTAGCTGACATGTCTGATAATTTATGTTGGGAGATGGCTCAAGTTGAATAAAAGAGCTACTTTTGAAAGACGTTTAGATTAAATCAGTCAAAATAAAGGGAATCAATGGGCATTAAAAATATAAAATCTAAAGAAGAAAGCTAAAATTTTATCACCCTAGGAACCCCTATTAATATTTCGGTATGTATCTTATTTTTTTAAATCCTATGTATCTAATGGTTTTTCAAAAACCAGAATCATGCAGTATAATTTTCATAAAACTTTTCTTAACTACTTAAATGTATCCTGAGCATTTTCCCAGCCCATAGTTATTTTCTGAAAACTAGATTTGTAATGACTTTAAAGTACTGTTGCATTTCTTATGTGACTACATCATTCTTACCCAAAATTCTGTGGTAAAGTCAACATTTCTCCTAACATTAAAATTTCTGCACCATTTACAGTCGAAGGATCATCTCTCATGAGTTGGTTAAAGAGATCTCCTACAGAAAGAGAAAAACAAAATTCTAACCTTTACCTTGTAAAGAAGTTATACTTACATAAAGAAATAGCTGAGAGAGATTTTTTTCCCCCTCTTTAATTCTGCCCACCTCCCAACTTCCACCCTTGACCTATAGATGTTGCCGGCTCCCCTTAAGAACTGGATCTCTAAAGGCGGGGGGTCTCCTCCCATACGCTCAGGGTGTGCACCTGGGGCCTAGTGCACCCAGGGTATGGTCCGTGGCTCCACCTGGGGCATGAACCCAGGACTTTCTGCGTGTAAAGCAGATGTGCTAACCACTACACTATGGAGCCACCCCCTGGGAGAAATATTTTTAAAAATAATCTCCACAAAATTATTTTAAAAATCTAATTTCTAATCTTCAATTTAACTAGTGCATGTCAAAAAGTTCTGGTTTCACTTTAGAAAAAAAGGTCATGTGATATAAAATATATTATAGAAAGCTCCAATAATTTTAAATAAAAGAAATGCTCATACATACATTGATGGAACATTTGAAGATAAATGTAATTTTAAAAGTATCATGACTATGAAATATCATTACTAAAACAAAAATAAAAGTCTCTTGTTGCCATGGGATAGCAATAGTATCTTGACTTACAGATCATGAGTGAGACCTGTTACTCAGATGGCCACCACTCACATGGTACAAAAAGAGGCAACAAAGAATGCAGCAAAGAGTTAGCATAAGATTGGCAAGGCTAGGCTTACGGTAAATACAGGCAATCTAGGTTTCAACTTTTCCTAGGTGCAAGTAGAATAAAGCATGTGCCATACCAGGTAAATCTTTTTCTTCACATGTTACTGGAATATTGGTGAATAAAGTAGGCTTAGTCAACCGCATCACTGTGAATTAAGAAAGTAAAACAAAAAAACAAAAAACAAGAAAATATTAATATTGCTTTAGGCTAGTACTCCCAAGTCGAGTGTATAATATTCATCAATTTTATACTGATATACTTCCTAAGACCACTATACAGAAATGATTTACTAAAAACGTTAATATATGAAAAAATTATATGAGAAAAAAAGAGAACAAGTTTGCTTTTATTTATGGTCTAATGAATCGTAAAAGTGAAATATAACATATCTCATTATAGAGAAACTGAAAAATAAAGAAATTTTAAAGCTTAAGGTCTATTAGGAGAATGAAGCTTTAAAAAAAATCCTGAGTGGCTTCACTGTAAACAATACCAACAAAATATTAATCAAAATCAGCCTGGCAGGAAAAATCTTTTAGATGTACCATTTCAAATATGAAACAATAATTTTATGCCAAAAAAAAAATCTTTGTGAGCTTTATCCCTTGGTTAGAATCACTGGCCACTGGAAATTCAGTAAGTGGTGGCTCTTTAAGCAACAGTCTGCGTAGAAGTTACAAAAATATCAGTTAATGTATATAGGTTTACATAATTCCAACCAAAACTAAGATTTGTTCTTGGAACATGACAGAATGTGTCTAAAGTTTATTTAGAAAAACAAATTAATGAAAATAGGAAATTAATGGGAAAAATGAGGAAGAACTGTACTTACAATATATTAAACCATTTGAATCCATAATCAACTAATCGGCTTATTAATGTAAGACCACATAGATACCTATATATCTATATATCTATATATCTATATATATATATATATATTAGTTTAAAAAAGGATTATTAGGATACAGCAAAATAAATCAACATTACAAGGTGCTAGAATGACTGGTTAGCTAACTGGAAAAAATAAAATTTAAGTTGAAAATTCATTTCAAATATCAAATAAATTGCATATGTATTAGACAAAAAAGTAAGCCATAGAAAACTAGAAAAAGTATTTATTAAATCTAGTCTAGCGAGGATAGGACATCTTAATAAAAAAAACTTTTTCAATTATTTCTAAAGATTGACATTTGACCACATCAAAATAAAGACAAAAATATAAAATTAAAAATCAAAGCAACATAAAATATTTCAGAAAATGAGTCACAGACTATTTCTTTATGTTCTATTAAAAATGTTCATTCCATTCAAAACCAAAAATCTTTAATGATTATAGACATAAATGGCCAATTCACAATACAAGAGCATTAACCAGCTACAGATAGATGATGTGGTGGGGAGATGGGGTGGGGAGAGTGGTTGAAGAAGAGTTTCTGAATTACACTTTTATTTTTAACTAGGAAAACAGATTAAGTACAATATAAAGGGGATAAAAAGTTTCTCTAAAAATAATATACAAGAGACAGATTTTCTTACAATCTAAATATCTAAATAAGACTCTAAGCTCACTATTAACACCAATTGGTGTTTTGTTTCCTCTCCATTTTTTTTTTTCATTTCAGAAGAAACCAAATCTTAATAAAGAGGAAACACACTCTCAATGTAATCCTGACACACATTTAAAAAAAATATTTTAATTAAAAATTATTGGGGTGACATTAATAAGTTTCAAGTGTACAGTTCAACAGTGTGTCATATATACTGCACTGTGTGTTCTCCACCCAAAGTTAGATTTCCTTCTGTCACCAAATATTTTACCCCTTTTACCCCCATCTACCTCCAGTCTCTCTCCCTCCCTCTGGTAACCACTAATCCACTGTCCATGTTCATGACTCTCTGTTCATTTGTCATGTTTGTTTGTTGCTTTCAATTTTATACCCTACATGAGTGAAATCATATGATTTTCAACTTTTCCTGTTTGACTTATTTCACTCAACATGATTATCTCAAGACCCATGTTGTTGGAAATGGCAGTATTTCATCTTTCCTTATGGCTGAGTAATATTCCAATCACCTTTATCGAATCATCTACTGTCGGACACTTTGGTTGCTTCCATGTCCTGGCCACCATGAATAATGCTCCTGTGAACACTGGGGTGCATATATCTTTGCAGACAAGTGTTTTCAGTTTTTTTGGGGGGTAAATATCCAATAGAAGGATTACTGAATCATATGGTAATTCAACTCATTTTTTTGAGGAAGCTCCATACTGTTTTCCACAGTGGCTGTACTAAATTGCAGTACCACCAGCAGTATACGAGGATTCTTTTTTCTCACAACCTCTCCAATACTTATTATTACTTGGCTTGATGATAGCCATTCTAACAGGTGTGAGGTGGTATTTCATTGTTGTTTTGATTTGTATTTCCCTAACAGCTAGTGAAACTGAGCATCTTTTCATATCTGTTGGCCATTTCTATGTCTTCTTAGGCGAAATGTCTGTTCAGGTCTTCTGCTCATTTTTTAATTGGATTGTTCTTATATTATTGAGTTGTATGAGTTCTTTATATATTTTGGATATTAGGCCCTTATCAAAGGTGTTGTTTGCGAATATATTCTCCCATTTGGATGGTTACCTCTTTGCCTTGTTGACACTTTTTTTTTTTTTTTGCTGTGCAGAAGCTCTTTAGTTTGATATAGTTCCATTCATCTATTTTTGCTTTTACCTCCCTTGCATTTGAGGCCAAATTCATAAAATTCTCTCTAAATCTAAGGTCATGAGTTTAGTACCAATGTTTTCTTCTATGCAATTAATTTTGAGTTAATTTTAGTGTGTGGTGATAGACAACAGTCTAGTTTCATTCATCTGCACATGGCTTTCCAGCTTTCCCAGCGACATTTATGGAAAAGGCTTTCCTTTCTCCATTGTATGATGAAACACTCTTTTTAAGTGTCCTTGAGTTCACCTAAGTGTGTAGCCAATTTATTTGCTTATTATATGCTCAAACTTCCATTATGTACAAGTTCTATAAAGCTTAGTTTTTGCTGATTCTATTTTTTTTCTAGGAGGATGAGACAGTAGGGAGTGGGTAAAGAAACTAGCCTCCATTAAAAATAAAAAGATCCCACTTTGTAAGTTATATAAATGTCTAATCACTATGTTGTACACTTGAAACTAATATGATATTATATGTCAACTGTAATTGAAAAATAGAAAAAGATTAAAAAAATAAAAATAAGAAGATCCCAAAGTGGCATTAAAAGTACCTGTTTTCTTCATATTTTCAAAAGAAGGTAAAAATTAGCAGAGGGGATAGCAGTTGTAAGAAATACTATCATCTTGTGGACTCAAAGAAAATTACTATAAAGCACATTTGTCATATTGCAGATTCTTAAACAGGAACTTAGATAGCTGAGTTATTAACATACAACCATCTCATTCCTTGAAGGACAATCCAAAGTATGCCCATATTCTATATTAAATATAGATTTAAAACTTAATGTTTACTGTTTTATAAGGAATTAATGGACCTCAAAACGTAAACATAATGTTAGCTGGATAAGAGTAAACACCAACTAAAGCAAAGTTTAAAAAAAATGGCAGAGGAACTATAATAAAGCACTGGTGGTTAAACAGTAATTTATATCCAGCCTTGAATGTTAAAGCAGGTTCTTGGTCAAAAATGAAAGAGACAAAAAAGAATGTGATTTTTAGTTCAATGCCAGATATTCACCACACATGTCACCTAGTGCCATGTGTAGACACACTTTCAGTGGAAATCACAAAACAGACATTTCATTTACTTATGAAATTCAGGTTTCATTTAAAATCTTATAAAAAAACTTTCATAAGTCTTCAGTAAAATTAAGAAAACAACAGGCTTGAGGTTACAAATGAATGAACTGGGCCTAGTTCGACTTACACATACATTTTGCTTGGCCACAACATTTAAAAAAAAAATTAGGTAGAATCTTCAGATTCAGAGTTCTTACATTCCACAGTCTTAGCTGTCTAGTCCCTAAAGGCATTCAAGTTTGTGAATCTTGAATTAATTTTGGGTATTTTGAGGAGATTAAATTGAAGTAGATAATTTAGCAGAAGCTCATTTGGGAAATTTTCAAAAAGTGGTCTTTATTTGTTAAGTTGGTAAAGGAAGTTAAATTCATGTGATGCCCTCCACATCTTTTTCCTTTGACTTTGACTTAACATTTATTTGAAGGTAGATAGCTTGTCAGGGAAAAATTAAATTCTGGTACTGTTGCCACTTTTCTAGAGTGTAAATACTGATGGTTATTTTACCAAATGCCCTCAGATTCGCCTTCCTGTACATCTTTGTTTCCTCAATTTATTTTCATGTCTGTGACTTAACAGTAGAACCTATAAATATTGCTAAGCCCCACTATTAGGCTAGTGAGAGAACCATGAGTCCTCAGGCTCTAAATACTCTAAAAAGGCTTCAAAGAAGTAGCTGTGGATTCTAAATTCTTAGGCCTAATTACTTAAGTACTGTCTTGGTATAAGAGAAATGAATCTTTCTAAGTTCATGGCAATATTAGCAATAAAACTTAATCTTCATTTTCTTAATCCTGAATTACCTTTTCATCGTTTCTCAAAGAGTTAGAAAGCAATTTATATAGAATTAGAAAAATTTAAATCTGCCACATATGAAGACAAAGAAGCTCTTTTTAATGTGATTCTTAGATTAAAAGGCTACTCATAAGAATCCCATGACCCCTGACTATACCTTGTATTTTCAGCTGTGTACAATCAGTTCAATATAAATCATAAAAAAAACTATGTTGTCTGTGACCCTATCTTATGAGTACCTAACTTTTAACCTATGATTAGCAACCGTACAGTAAATAAGACCTGAACGATAAAAATCAAATTCACCATTTATTATTCCCTAATAATATTAATCAACTCTTATTTGTTTTACCAGCAGTCTTGGATTGAAAGTAAGATTAACAAATAAAAGAGGAAGTAATTATTGAAGAAGTTACCTTGGAAATTCCCTCTACATCAGGTGACTTTTCATTTAAAGACTTTTGGAAGCATTCAAGCATATGATTATTTTATGGACAGTAGTCTCATTTGAGACAATAAAATGGTACTAAAAGTAGTTAAAAACAAAAACAATGTTTGGAGGGAGTAAAACCTAATTGGAATAAATTATCTAGTTAAAAATTAGTAGACTCCTCAGATTTTAAGCAAACTCAGCCTATGAAGAATCCCTCCAAAGGGCACATTTACCATGTATCATGGAGGCTCTACCATGTCTGGCACTATGCCACAAAGCAAATGTGTCTCTGCCTTCCTAATGAGTACAGTCTTATAGGTTTTTTTAGGGATTTGGTTCTACTGCTTAAAAGTAGTAAATCCATGTAAGTTCTGTGAGGGCAGGGTCCATGTTTGTCTCCTCCCCTACTGCATTCTGGTACCTAGCTCATGGTAGGCATTTAAATTTGTTTAAGAAACGCATGCTTTTATAAAAATTTTTTTCTATTATCACTTTGTTTACTTTTACGAGGTGATGTGTAAACCCAATTTATAGCATTTGGTTATGGGAAACCAACAATGACTCCACAAACCAGCCAACTAGTAATCAACATTATCGGTCATTAAGACTGTATTATCTGTATTAGAATAAAGAATAGAGATCTCTTATCACATTTGATACTTCCCTTCAAAACAGGTTATAGCTTTAGATACATTATGGTCTTAGGTAAATTATACGTTTTTCACCTTTGTTTCAAATCAACACATCAACTATTGTCTATTATACAGGAAACATCAGCAGAATCTGGGCTGGTCTCTCAATGTGAACTATATTCATGCCACTTGAATAACATTCCCAATAAAATTGGTTTTAGTTTTATTTAAAAAAATTTATTACACTTTCAGGAAAGAAAAAATACTGTTAAATTAGATTATAAGGATTCACCCAAATCCAAACTATTCACTGTAATTCATAGGGATATCTAATTCAACCATTGAAAAATAACAGAACAAAAGGAATAGAACATTTTACTTTTAAATTCAGTATAAATAATAAATTATCACAATTCATTTAAAAGAAAATTGCTAACAGTGAAATCCAGAAAGTTCTTGACTTAAATAACAATCCTAGAAATTCAACTGATAGTTATTTATTTCTGGGATACAAACTGTACACGTTACCACACAATTATTTTTCACAGTGTTAAGAATAAATAGGCTCTATTAGCAAAGGTTCAAATAAAACAAATAAAGTCATTAAAAATTTAAAAACCGGTAAAAAATTTACTCATTTCGGTTCATACTGTTCATTCAGAATATTTTCCTTTTTGTCAATCAGTGGAATTCATTACATACTAAAAATAACACCATATTTATGCACAAATAAATTTATTTTCCCAGTAAGAGCTAATTTTCCTTTAAGGAGATTTCCTACATATTCACAGTACATAATATCACAGAACACCCATATTTGGCCTAAATGTCTCTGAATTGTAGCATTACAAGATGGAAGTTCATTGTGCCTGATAATGCGATTGAGTTTTGCCCAAATGTCTTCCAGAGTTTGGTTGTTACAAATAGTGTGTTCTATTGTCCATCTTGCTCTATAAAATGAGTGTAAATTTAGTGCCTTTAAACTATCTTGCAATTTTTCAGACAAAGGAAAAATATTTTCAGTACTATTACTGCTGGGAAGTGAAACACTCCAAGACCTCTTCTTGTGCCGCTTTCCCTCTTCTGATTGTTTTTCCAGATTTCCAGAGATAGTCTGTTCATTCAGTGTGTGTGACTGGATTAAGTGCTGCTTTTCTTTTAAATTAGGTTGAAACTCCAAGAGATCTACTGTGCAATCATAACTCTGTGATTTAACAGCATGTTCTGCAATGGTTAAGCACTGTTTCACAACATCAGTTGCCTCTTCAGAAATCACAGGTGGTGATCTTTTTGGCTTGAGTGGGAGTTTGAACCCATCATGTGGAAACCAAGGAATAAATCTCGATAGTGGACGTGTAGGAAAGTCTTGAATTGCTTTCTCTGCAATTTTTAGCAGTTGTGTGGGATCACTCTCGTATGGTCGATAATGTAATATTACTTCTGTAGTCATTCTGCAGTAATCCAGTCACTCTTAATGAAGATAAAATTTCTTAGCTGAGCTCCTCAGAGCTAGAATGTAATTTATAATGACAAGACTGTCTCTCTTTCCAAATCAGAGGGAAACAGGACCTAAAGTGAAAGTATTGCAAAGAATAAGATACAGTAGGGACAGCCTACATACAAATAGGCCGAGAGAAAAGGAAAAACAAAAACCAATCCCAATACTATTTTACCTAAGTGTTATTGGTAAATGTGAATGTAATCCACAAAATTGGAAATCCTTTCTCTCACCAAAATAAGCGATCTGGATTAGATGCCCTAAAAGATCACTTCTAGCCTAAAAATGCTAGAAGTCAACACATTTAACTCAACAGATATAAAGAATTTGGAAGTAATATATTAGGTAATAATAATCTTAAGGTCATACCATAAACAAAGCAAATTAGTGATTCTTAAAAGGTTAGATTTATATAAAGATAACAAAAATGAAATAGTTCTTAAAATTTTAAGATATCTCAGTAGTAAACAGTAAAAACATGAAAATTATTTAACTTTGCATCTTAACCATGCTAGGAACTGGTTTTGTGACAGTCTCCTCTGTATAATTGGGGCACATAAGCAATTTCAAGATCTTAGTATCATCGCTCCTGAATTCCAGTTTGGAGGAGGAACAAGGATAGGTCCTTATTTTTTTTTCCTGTTAGAACACAGAAGTCCTCAAGTTGCCCCAAATTAACTCATTGATAATAAGTTCCAGCATATAGTACACAAGGTCAAGAATGGAGCCTTCGAGGATCTGCAAGTTAGGCTTACTGACCAGGTCCAAAGCTGCAGGAGTCATAGTACAGGTTCTTCCATATCCTTACTGTGCAAAAAGAGGTTGAATCCCTTTTCCCCCAAATCATTAGAAAACTCCTTGACGAGGGTTTTTCCACTGCAAAGATGACAGTGGTGGGGACTCCTGGCATGATGTCACAATACTCATTTGTCCACTGATTCTGAAGAAGTAATCTCATAATGATTCTTTTCACCTACTATTAATGTCCACTGACTAACAGATTTGATGACTCTTAAATTCATAAATAACTGTGATCCTTAATATCCATAATTTTTAATACAGATCTAAATATAGTTAGCACATTCTTTCAAGAATTAATGCTGTTATTTTTTTCTTTCTTCTTTTTTACACTTTCACGTCGTAAGGTATGGCACTGAGAATTCTTTCACTGCTGTCTCAACTTATTCAGTGTTGTACTCCAGAGATACTGAAGTTGTGAGAGCTCCTTAATATTTTAGATATCTAAGAAAGTAAACTTAAATGACCATATAAATTGATATATTTGGCATCCAATAGCAGTAAAATTAAAACTTGTGCAATTTTGATTAGGACATTGGAGAAGAATAATACCAAATAACTTTAATAAAGCTGAAACTATTAGTGAATTTCAAAGCACCTGTCCTTTAGGCTGCTAAAATAATCTTTCCCAAGGTATCTTCTGCTTTGGAAAATAAAGAAAACTAAAAATTCCAAATGGCAGTTAGTCTCCATACCACTGAAATTTAACTGTGTTTAACAGCTCCCAGTTTGTATAAAATAACACCTGGCAGCTAAAAGGACTGTTTCAAAGTCCTATCAAAGATAAGTAAAAGGAAAGATTTCTGAAAATTCAGTTTCCTTTATTAGTAGGCAACATGGAGTCTTGGAAAGATCCAGGAAGGCCTTGTGACGAAGTATTGCCTCAATCACTTATTAGCTTGGTGATCTTGGAAAAGTTTCTTAACTTCTGAGAGTTAAGTAACATGTATTCCACATATTTGATGTGATACTGAGAGATAACGAACATGACAGTTCCTTTTCTTTTTATCCAGGAATAATCCATTTCAGTCCAGCTCATTTGTTCAAGGTAAGCTTACAAATTCTATTGCTATATTACTTAATATTGCAGTTTCTTAATTCTATAGTCAGAGACAGTCCTGTTAACCTAAGCTACTAGTATATGATTTTATGTTACAAATGAAACCAGTGAGCTTGTTTGTCGCCTGCACCCTAACTAAGGCGGTGGTGGTAGGAGAGGAAGTTCCCTCAAAATGGATATCACAGGAAGTCGGTGCAATTCATCTGAATTCAAATGTCTACTGAGCATTTTCTCAGCTCAGTCCAAGAAGGTATTGGTAACCACATAGCAGAGCATCTAAGAAACAAAGGGTGAATTCGTGGTATAGAAAACGGATGAAATAAAGCTGAAAGCATTTCAAATAAGTTTTTCAGAAATCAGTAGGAATTCCCCCCCCTGCAAAAATGCCGTTTTTCCCTTATGATCTACTTAAATCATCAAACTTACTCAAAATTGTTTGCTGTGTACAAAAAAAAAAATTAAAACTGACAATTTTCCCACATACACAATATTTTGAAGTAAACTACAGTAAGTTTTAACAAACTTATGTTAGAACTATGTATTTCTAAATTTTTGGCACAGCTGTCGTGCAATACTATATTAATTTTACAGTTGAAGTTGAAGCTTGGTAACTTTGTCAGCGCTACTTGAAGAAACAATAGACAGAAGTCAGCTGTCATCTTATTTAACCGGGCTTGCACCGGTTGTAGACGTCAGCTTCTGCAGCTGAAATCTGTGTGATGACTGCGGCAGCACATAACAAGGTATTTACCAGGTACCTATCTATTTTATTCTAGAGAGAGGCTCTCGAATCTCAAAATCTAAGAGGAACAATTGCTTTTTGCTGCTCGACGCCAAAGGACAGCAGCAGGGCGAGTACTGACAGTTTAAGAAGAACAAGGCCTACATCCTAGAGGCCAGGGCTGTGTAGCAAAGGCTTCGAGAACTAGAGAGAAGGGGAGAAAACAGATTAAGGGGAGTCAGGTTCGCAAGCTTACCTTTCAGGGCCAGCAAGTGCTCCTGTTTGGGGGGATTCACTTCCATTTTGATCGGCACTTTTGACACAATGCCTACGGGGGCCGAAGACGGTCAATCCGATCCGGAAGAAAACAGAAACGCGCGTTTTTGAGAAGACAGGGTGTGAAACACCCTCCCAACAGTTACTTCCTTCCAGTGGTGTCAAATTCTCTTCTTACCACGTCCCTTAAGGACCCAACAGCTTTTCTTTTGCCAAGGTCATTTTTTGCCTCTTAGAAAGCTATACATAAAAATATGACTTCAAGAAACCATTCGCTGGGAACAATACGCGACCTCGGAAATACCTACATTGCCGAGTAAAAGATACCGATGTGGCACACTGGAATTTGTAGTTTATGCAAAACCGCATTGCGTGCAGGGAGATGTAGTTCCCCACTCTCCCTGTCCCTTTTGCAGTTGGGCAGAAAAACTCGTTGTTGGAGGAGTTTCAACTCCAAACTTATGTTTTATCCCTTCTTTTTTCTTAACTCTATTCCTTCCATCAGTCGGAGACTAATAAAAATAACAAAGCACCCATGCGCAAGACCGTGTAACCGGCTACCGACAGGCGGGAGGAGGAGCGAGCATGCAGGCGAAACACGCCCGCCCCGCGTCGCACTGCGCCAGCGCTCAGCGGCGAGCGCCGAGGCCTGTGGGTAGGTGGCTCTACCCCGCCCCTCAGTGGAAGTCCCTGAGGGCCGCTTCAGCGGCGCTGCTCCTCCTGGGATGGCGGCCCTGGTTGTAAACAAGCCTGGAATGGGACTAGACAGTGGCCGTCAGGGCAGCCGGGGGTCGGCCGTGGTGAAGGTGAGGGACCTTGTGTGTTCTGTTCTCCACCATTGGCCTCCCTTCGGTTTATCCCGGAGATCTGGCTGCAGCGCCGCGGCCCTGGCTTCTTTCGACGGGATGCGCGGCCTCTGGGCTCCACTCGGCTTTAGTATCTTCGCCCTCCCCATATGCGACTTTTGTCCCCGCAGGCCTGAAGTGGCCTGGTCTGCTCATGCCAGTCCTCTGCTTGGCATCACCTTTGGGGACGTTTTGAAAAGGAGCTTATAGGTCCGTGGGAGTGACCTGGCTGTTCTTTTCCCAGGTCTGCTTTTAAGCTCAACAGGCATTACTTAGCTTTTTAGAATTTTATTATTATTTTTTATTAAATAGAGTCATTATTATTGCCAGGTTCTATGATTGCTATTTTAACTTGTTAATATCTACTTATAAGGTAGATGTTAATTCCCGTTTTACAGGTGTGGAAACAGGTTTAGGTTAACACGATGTGTGGCAGGGCCAGGGTTGACTGGCTGTAATGTTTGCTTTTCACTGTTGTATTACTCTTATAATTAGACATCTATTATTGATTGATCTGCCCCATTCTTTCTTGGTGGTACAGTCTGTCAACACTCGAGAAGTGTCCAACAGCAGCATAACTGGGCATTGATGCTAGGGTATATGGATTGCCCTTTGCTTGAAGTTTGAAATTCAACCCTGTGTCAACTCTCCAAGATGCCGTTACTAAAAAATCAACTGGAATACGTGTAATTCATTTTTCCCTTCCGTTATATATGTGGAAAAATCTGGAAGGGAAGACTGATCACAGTGGTTTGTAGAATAACCTTAAGGATTATTTGTGATCAGAGAAGTTGATAATTCTCATTCCTGGCTACATATTAGAATCACTAAAGACTTTTAAAGAAACTACCGATGCACTCTTCCCAGTTCTGATTAAGTCGACATCAGTATATTTTTTACATTCCGAGAAGTGATTTTAATGTGCAACCAGGGTTGATAACAACTGTTCCAGATAATATCTGAAGTTCTTTTAAGATCTTGAATAATAGACACTTATGATTTTTTTTTACCTAATGTTGGTTTTATATAACAAATGATACATTTTAGCTCACAACTGTGTTATCAGTCAGTTTTGGTTGTTGCTTCATCTGAACTTTATACATTAATGAAGTTATTCTGAAGATACACAGCATATCCGAGATGCAGAGGAGCCATCTTATCATTAGGTATGTTCTGTAGTTGAGATTTTATTTATTGAGTTGTATTTTTTCTAAGTAGAGAATACTTGAAAATTACTTTGTGAATTGAATTAAGTTGTCATTGGAATGGATATTATTTCTATACTTCTTTTGTCACTATGTTTGCCTTAAAATCTCAAAAATATACCAAAGCCTGATGTAACACCAGTTTGTTATAGCACAGTTTGTCATATCAGAGGCTCACTTTGTTCATTTCCATCTTTACTTGTGAAATGTGCCTGAGCTGTGCAGTAGGACAGTCCTTTTTGGCAAGAGCCTCTTGACATAATTTATAAGAAGTATGGTGGCATAAATTTTTTAAAAATATTGTCATTTTCATAGATGAAAGCAAGAAGTATTAATTGGAAGGTAAAGTTTGAGGTATATTGATGCTAATATAAGGTAAACTGGCCTCAATGAACAAGTTGATAATGACATGGCTTTTATTATTAGGGAAACAAAAATAAAAATCGGATATGAAATTATTTGCATTCAGGAAAGAATCAGGAAAGTTTCTTTTGAATAGTGAGCCTTCTTAGTACTTTTAAAATATGGTCTGGTTTATTAAATTTGATTTACATGTAATGAAGTTGTCTTTGGCAGATTTGTGAAGTTTTTAAAATTAAGAGCTTTTTTCCTCTCTAGGCCTTAATTTCTTACACAGTTAGCCAAAATTCCTATTCATAAATATTGAAGAAAGAATTTCTTAAGTCTGTTATTTACCAAGTCGATGAGAAATAGTCTAGTAACTCTATTTTTGGACCTGTGTTTGGTTTACTAATCAGTGGAATTTTACTAGTTCTTTTTGGAAAATCCTATGATAACAACATAGGTAAGTTCTTTTATCTTACCTAATGACAGGATCGGAGATATAACATATGAATGAACTAAATAAAATTTTAATTCGGTCCTTTGGAGTTTATTGTCATAAACAAGTAAAATTTATTATGGTGTCACATTAGTGAGAACATTTGTAAAAATGTTGCATTTTTATTATCATTCTGTAGTGAATCTATTTAATAAAATTTGATATCTAAATGAAACTTTTTTCCTGCCTTTTAAAAAAATATAGAATAAATTGAAGTGTGTGTGAATAATATGTATAATTTATATGTAGCTGTTCCCAGCTATTTCCTTTCTTCATAGGGAGCCACCATTCCAATGTAATCAGTTTCCTGTGTATCCTGCCAGAAAGATAAGATGCCTATATAACGATATATACATAAATATATTCTCTTTTTTCTCCACTTTTGTACAAAAGTTCATATATTCTATATATCCATTTTCACTTTGCTTTATTCATGTGAAATCATTGTGTGTGTGTACATAAAAAACTTCCTAACTTCTTCACTAGACTACATAGTTTTGCAGTATATGAATGTACCATGCTTTATTTTCTAGTCATGTGTTGATAGATTTAATTGCATTTCAAAGTGTTTTGAATGAGATTGAATATCTTTTCATATATTTAAAGAACTGTTTTCATTTTCTTGTGAACTATGTGTTAACATTTCAACTTTTTTTGAGCCATACTGGGATGCAAGCCAATAACGAATTATCTGTTTAGTTACAATGAGAGATATTTGCATTTCAGGCACTAAGTCCAAAATAATTGCAGAGTTAGGGTTACAGTTTTAATGGATTAAGTCTGATTTCTATTCTGGGATTTTTGTTTTTTTTGTTTTGTTTTTACTGTGTACTGTATATTTTTTGTAGATGGCTGAACTGTTTTAAAATTTTTATTTTGTCGGACTTTATATAAGTACATAAGAGTTGGTGTTTGGAATACCCTGTTCCTGAGAGCTTTTGGGTCTAACAGGGAAAAACAGATTGGAAAGTCAATAAAGTCTTTTGTATTAAAGTATTTTGTACTAAAAAAATTAAAGTATTTTGGGTGTTAAGAGAGACACTTATTCATGGTACAAGGGGACCCATGGAATACTGTGGTCATTTCAGTTGGACTGAGCCATGTGTAGACCTGAGAGATATGATGTTTAGGAATTTGTTGGTTTGTTAATGTAAAAAAGGATCCACTAGAAAAATGTCTATTTAGCTTCTCCTCAGCATTAGCATAAAGAAAGAGACAAAAACAGTTTGTCATGTTCCGGGAACTACAGACTGTTTGATAAAGTTTGAGAATAGAGTCTGAAAGGGGGTGACAAGCAATAGGACAGAGACCAGATTTTGGCATGTCATGGATGACAGGCATAGGAGTTTGTGGTACCATTAAACAGTTCAGTATGGGTATTTTTAAAAATTAATTAAAATTGTGAAACACTTCAGATGTATTAAGAAATAAAAGTACCAAAAATCCTTCATTGATAAAAATACACTTTGTTGACTAATAAAATATAAACTCATGGGCCTGGAAATCAGAGTATGCTGATTCTTGTTGCCTTTCTTTTGACCGACTACATGGCCTTGGGCAAATCATGTACTTGTAATTGGAACTAGACAGACAAAATAGTTTTTAACCTAGGGGTATATTTATTAATTGAGAATGAGGAATTGAAATTTAAGTCAAAGATAATTGCTTTCTTCTCTTTTACAATTGTATAGTGTAAAAGAATACTAGAAAGTACTTCAGAATTACTTATAATCTTAACAAGTTTTTGTTTTATTCATGTGAAATCATGAAAGCAGAAACTTTTTACAAAGATAAATTGTCATCCTAGCCCATGTTTCAAATTGCTTTGTCTAAATTAATGATGATTTTTTTAATGTTAGGTAATTGTGGAAAAATTGTTTAAGAATCCATCTTTGGTAGAATTGTTACAGATTCCGATATAGTGCATCAAGCCATAATTTTCAAAAGATAAAGATGATGTTAATTTACAACATTACTTAGTCTCTGATACTTAACATTTCAGGATTTCACGGTGATTTAATTTTGGTAGTATCTGTTAAAAGAAAGGATAAAAGGTGATTTAAAGTTTTAGAACCTAGACAGTTTTTTTCATGGAAGAATAAAGTCATTTAACAAGATTGATTTAATATATTACATCTTTTTTTTAATCTTAAATAAATATGCTTTTAAAAATCATTTAAAGAGCACATGTTCCCTTTCTAACTATTAGGTGCTAGAGTGTGGAGTTTGTGAAGATGTCTTTTCTTTGCAAGGAGACAAAGTTCCTCGCCTTCTTCTCTGTGGTCACACAGTTTGTCATGACTGTCTCACCCGCCTGCCTCTTCATGGAAGAGCAATACGTTGCCCTTTTGATCGACAAGTAACAGACCTAGGTAAGAAGATATGTATGTATTTAAGATTTAAAATTGTTTATGTAATACAAATGTCATAGAAAACAATTTGTTTCTACTCGATTTTTAAAATTATATAATTCCAAGGAGGAATTATATTAAACACCAGTAGGCTTGTAGTTTCTATTAACACCAATAGGCTTGTAATTATAAACTAGTTCACTCTTAGGTAGTAATTTTATTTCATCTTCTGGAATGTTTATATTAATACTTATATATGAAGAGCTTTAAGACACCTGAGAAAAACATGCTAACCTTACTCAGAGAAATAAGAAAATTCATTTGCCTGAAGCCATTAATCCAATAAAACAATGTTTCCTTAATAAATGAATAGGCCAGAAATGAAATACTGATCAGTAATTTGCGTGTCAGCATGTATTTATTTACTAATATCAGACACAAGTGTTTGTAGCTCGCGATAACTACTTGTTTTCTGTTAAAATAAGTTAAAAGGTTTTGTAGATTTTTTTCAGTTTCCTGCGTATTTTTAAAATTTATATATTTCAAAATGAGTTATTACTGTGGGATATCAGATTTGGAAATAATAACATATATTAACACTTGAACAGTTATTTTACAGACATAAGTTTTATAAGTTTACTCTTTTTGATAACAGAATATTCTCCAAAATAAGTTGTTTAACGTTGTCATTTTCTTTTTCTAGGTCAGTAGCACTATTTGTTTTAAGGCTATTTTAATATATTTATACTATATTTCAGGTAGAACATGTTCAAAATAATTTATCCTTAAAAAAAAAGAAAGCAGGAGTATCCAGATTTTTAGACTGGCAAGCTTTAAAATGCTATGAAATGTGAAATGTTTTCTTGTAGGGGAAGAGTAGATTTCTTAAGGTTTTGGTAGTATTTGGCTTAAATAAATGCATAGTATGCCTATTTGCCAGAAAACTAATATAAGACAGTGTTAGCATTATTATAGATGATGATAACTTATTATTAGCCAAGAAATAATAGAGATGGGAGGGGGAGATGTGTGTATTTTGACATTCTTTTATTTGGCCTTTTATTCTGTAAGATATATATATAAATATCATGCCATCTTAATAGAAAACTATAGGAATAGACATTTTAGAAATAGTAAATTTTTGCATATAGAGGATGGGCCTTTCTACCTTTTTGAAGGTACATAAATACCAAAGTATGGGTTGTTACCACCCTTATTGTTTAACTAAACTTAGGAATTTATGATGGAATGGTTAGTCATATCCTGGATTGTAATTAATCATGATTGCTATCATATCAATAATAGAAAAAAACAAACCAATAACTCTGCCTTGGATATAGACTGTAATTACTATATCTTTGTAGATTAGATTTTTACTGTGATTTTAGCTTATGGAATATGTGTTAGTGACCCTTGGTATAGTTCGATGTCATTTAAAAAATCTTTTTAATTGTATTACAGAAATAATTTATATACATTGCAGAAAATTTGAAAATTTATAAAAGTATGAAGAAGAAAACAAACTACTATTAATGTGAATCAGAATTCTTCTCTAGTCCAAGAACAATATTGGTTGTTATTTGTGGTAGTTATAAGAATGGTTCAGCGATATTTCTGGTTCTTCTTTTCTCTCCGCATGGTAACATTGTACTTTCCTGTCCTCTCAAAGTTAGCTATGGCTATGTTATTTCCTTTTAACCAGTGAAATATGAATAGAAGTGAAATGTTAACTTCTAGAAAAAGGTGTTAAGGGATTTATTGTAGGGGAAGAGCAGGTTTCTTAAGGTTTTGGTAGTCTTCGATTTAAATAAATACATAGTATGGTTTGCAGTAAATTCTTTTCCCTGCTACAGTGAGGTGGCCCAGGTGGTTGGAGGCTCAGTGGCCTGTATCCCTAATCATGGCCAGTAGAGAACACAACCTTTCTGGTCTTCCCCAACCCTAGAGGTGTTGCATAAGCAAAAAGTGAATCTTTGTTGTTTTAAGCCATTGAGATTTTAGAGTTATTTTGACAGTTATAGAAGTGTTAGAAATATACTGGGCAGTAGATAGATACTGCTAGGAGTTTATGTGTATCTGTTCATTATATAATGACAATATTTGGAAAATTGTCAAGATCATATTTTTAAATAAAGGACTTCCTTAGTTTACTTCTTAACCTTTAAATAAATAGAGTAGATACAACTCAGATTGTAAAACGTTTGTGAAAAATTAAAACAGTTAACAAGAAAGCCTTGTGAGGCAGCAAGTTTTGGTGGAAAAATGCTGATTAGCTGCAAAACGTACTTGGGAAAGGACACCACAGAAGTCAGAGAAGAGGCTAAAGATTTTTAGCCTGATTTGAAATGTTTTTGGAGGACCTCCCCCTCCCCTCTCCTCCCTTCCCCTCCCCTCCCCTCCCTTCTTTTTTCTCTTCTCTTCTTTCTTTTTTTCTTTTTAAAGAAGAGATGGGCTAAGAGGAAGGGGAGACCTGCAGCCAGTGACCCCATCATCCTTTCATTTATTCATTCAGTATTAGGTGGCAGCTATGTGTCAGATGGTATTTGTTGCATAGAAGCTCATAATAACACATAACAGATTTATTCTTTCTAACTTCTGAAGGATCTGGCTTTTATTTATAGGCACAGAAAGTGAGAGAGAGAGGAAGAGAAAGAGAAGGAGAGAGAGAATGTATGCATGTACAAATGCATGCTTAATCTGGCCTTTTATGGTCAAGTTCAAGGAAAAAGAAGCATTGTTCCTTATTCACATGTGTCTAGAGTCTTATCTACTAAAGAGGGATTGCTGTCTTACTTTGATGTGAAGCTCTGTAAATTTGCTTGAGGAGGAGTTTTTATAGTCATAGACTGCTATAGGGTTGTAGGTTAGAGAAGTGTGGGGAAAATATCTTTAGCTGTTCTAGTTTCAGTTTACTTAGAGATGGAATTATTTTAGGTTAAGTGTATCTTTTATACAGTGCTTTTCAAACATAAGTCATAACTTATTTGTGGCCATGAAATCAATTTAGTTGGTTGTGACAGAATATTTAAAAAAGAAATAGAACTAAAAACATCAGTGTGTTGCACACTATAAGGATGACTATTGGTGTGTGAAACTATTGTTTCAGTTATATATATGATATAGGATCCTGGGTTGCATTGTAAATTGTATTTCTTACTGTAGGTTGCTATATTTCAAAGCACTTGTTTTGGAATATATAGTAAAAGTCAGGGACAAAATAGGATTTGTAAAATTAAATGATAGAAAAATAATAGAACTTTATGTTTGTACTTAGAATGTTGAGTTCTGTTTTTAACGAGAATATTAAGATAATTGTTCTAGCATAAGAGGAAAATGGGAAGAATTTGAATTTTTAAAATTGAGACATTATTAATGACTAAACTAGTTGACTTAGAAATTACTATTGAGGTATGAAGTTAGATGACTAATATTCCATTCTGCTAGATTTAGTTTTTGTTTTTATATTTATCCTAGGAGATTCAGGTGTCTGGGGATTGAAAAAAAATTTTGCTTTATTGGAGCTTTTGGAACGACTTCAGAATGGACATATTGGTCAGTATGGTGGTGCAGAAGAAGCCATTGGGATATCTGGAGAGGTATTGATTGAGCTTGGTTAAATAGTTGTTATAAGCATGAATTTTTTCTTTTAATTTAAAATATTTGACATTAAAATCACAATGTTCTCACTCCATCAGGTAGGATTCCAGAAACACAACTTTTTATTACATTATAGTTCTTAAGGTGACAGTACTTGTAGTAGAAGAAAAGTAAAACTGAAACTGAATTCCCTGAAAATGCTATATCCAAATTATGTTTCATGTATAAACATGTCTCCTTATCATAGTTCAATTCTATCCAAAGATAAAGTGAAAAATTAAGAAGATCATGGAAGAATAAGAAGGACATGTCAGCTACATTAAAGCAGAGGATGCAAAAGTGAATCAGTCAACAGTATAGCACAGAGAAAGAAACAGGAACTCCATGAAAGAGGTTATTTAGTGTAGAGGAAAAATGCCTTAAAGATAGCAGTAGTTCCTCAGGGAATTCCTGCTATAAAATATCTGCATGAGAAGGTTAAATTATGTGTAGTTGTATTCTCTTTATCCAGACAGGTAAATATGCAGTAAATATTAGAAGTCCATAACACAGATTAAAACACATTTTTAACAGAGAGTTGTCTGCATAGCTTATAGACTGTTCTGGATATAAGAATAGTTGTTGTAAATAACAGTTAATGATTTTGGTGATCAACTTTAAAACCATATGTTTAGTATCAAGGAAAAAATGTCAGATTGATTTCCACTTCTGTTTTCTTAGATCATGATTTCTTTATGTAAAGTGAATTGGTGAAATGAATTTCAAACTGAAGCATTGTTTTCTGAAACTTTTGCTGTTCTTTCACATGCTGTATCTTATCTTTGTTTCAAAAGACATTAGACTATTATCTAATGTTGACCTTGTAAATTATTTGCCTGGTCCGGAAAACAGAAGACGTGAATTTTTTATTTTACATGTATACATTTCTTATAATTCCAAACAAAACTGTTTAACTTTGGGTTCATTTTTTATTTCATGTGATGTTGAATGGAATCATTGATGTATTTTCTAAATTTTATTTCTGGAAAAAATTTATGCCAGATCTCTCCCTGTCCAATTATAGCCTTTAATATTCAGCAAAAGTTTCCAAAGCATTCTTATCTGACATGTGAAACTTTCCAACTTGAAATTTTTTTTAGTAATTCATGAAAATGAGAAATAATATATAAAAGTTTATATATAACAGGTTTTATTTTTTTTAAATTGCTTAAATCAGTGGCTTTCAATCAGAATCATGTGATAGACTTACCTGTGGAGCTTTAGGAAAAATATACAAGCTCAGGTTTCATCTATACCCTATTGAAATAAGTATTTTCCAGGTTGGAGTCTTAGTGTACAAGTTTTTAAAAGCTTCGGGACTGATTCTCATGCACACCCCTGGTTATCTAAATAGCATTTGTGCTTCTCTTCTTCCTATACGTCATCATGACAAATAATATTTAAAGCAGTGGGAATGTATTTAATATTAGTTTTTTAATCTTAAAAAAAGACTTCTAACCTCTATTCAGTTTCTTCGCGTAAAGTGAGAGGATTTCATGGAGGACATCTTTGTACTGACTGTGAATTTATGAGAATAGTTTTATTTTTGGCTTCAGATTCATAGCATATATTGGTAATCAATTTTGGAAATAGCTACTCACTTTTTATCTATAGAAATGAATACTTTCTCAGATGAGTAGCAAATGACCTTTGTACTTAATTACCTGTGTATTTTCATATATAAAGTCTGTTAGTTAAAGAAATTATAAGCTTTTATATTTCAAAATTTGTCATGTTATAATAATTGGGATTCAGTTTTAAGAAATTAATTTTTTGTTTATTAGAGCATCATTCGTTGTGATGAAGATGAAGCTCACGTCGCATCTGTATATTGCACCGTATGTGCAACTCACTTATGCTCAGAGTGTTCCCAAGTTACTCATTCTACAAAGACATTAGCAAAACACAGGCGAGTGCCTCTAGCTGATAAACCTCATGAGAAAACCATGTGCTCTCAGCATCAGGTGCATGCCATTGAGTTTGTTTGCTTGGAAGAAGGCTGTCAAACTAGCCCACTTATGTGCTGTGTCTGCAAAGAATATGGAAAACACCAAGGGCACAAGGTATGAATATAATTAAACTGGACGACTCTGCCTAGTTTACCAGCCTGCCATTTATTTTCACTGAGTTGGTTCTTTATGCTAAAAGCAGAGATTGAAGAGAGTAAGCGATGAGTGAGTTGAGCTTGGTAGCCTAAAAAGAAATGAGAGATTTAATATCTGAATAATAATAATTTCATAGAGGCCTCATGATTCTTTCTTTACTGAAAAATAGCTTTCCAGCAGGAAACAAAAGTTCTCTTCTTTGTATGCATGTTTTCATAATGCACTGGATTGTTTTGACAATATTTATGTCTACTGATGAACTACTGCCTATGATAAAATTTTAGAGAGTCTTTTGGGTTTTTGTTTAGTGATAAATGGACTTCCAAATATTGAATTATTTCTTCACAGGATAAATAGTTTTGGGGTGAAGGCGAATTAGTATTTTGTGTGCTGTACTTTTTGTAAATGTGTTAAAAAAGCCACTTGTGGCTGATGCTTTTTTTATTAATAGGCGTGATTTAATAGTTTTTTATATCATTAGTCAATACTTTGAGTTTTTTTTCTATAATTACATTGCATTTTATAGCATTCAGTATTGGAACCAGAAGCCAACCAGATCCGAGCATCAATTTTAGATATGGCTCACTGCATACGGACCTTCACTGAGGAAATCTCAGATTATTCCAGAAAATTAGTTGGAATTGTCCAGCACATTGAAGGAGGAGAACAAATAGTGGAAGATGGGATTGCAATGGCCCACACAGAACATGTATGGATTTTCTTTCTTCTTTACCTTTTTACCCTTTTTCCTTCTTACTTTTCACCTTCTAATAATATTTACTGAGTAATTATGTTGTGCCAGTACTGCACTAAACACTGGAAATAATTTTTTTAAGTTTCTATCTTCATGGAACTTAGAATCCATCATGGAAGAGAGACAGTTTCAAGTGTGGTAGCTGTTTATTTTGTGGGAGAAGTACATGATTCCTTGGCAGTACATAAGAGGGGGACAGTAATTTAGGTGGGTCAGGTAAGACTTCACAGAAGATATGATGTCTAAACTGGGATTTGAAGTAATTTAGTCACGGAGAAGAGCGGAGTGGGAGGTGAGTTGTTGCAGAGAGGGAAGCATAGAATAAAATGCTTGGAAATGAGAACTGGACATATTGTAGAACGTTTAGTTCACTGTGGATGAAGCTTGGAGTATTGGGTAGGGCATGGCAAGAAAAGACATTGGAGAGGTAAGGGCCAAATCATGCAAGATCTTGTTAGCCATGTTAAAGAGTTTGGACTTTAAGAGCATAAGAATGACAACCAGATTTTCATTAAGAAAGGTTACTTTTCAATGCAGAAAATGAATTGGAAGAGCAAAAAGATTGGAAGCAGGAAGACCTATTAGGAGGTGCTGAAATTATCCAGCTGAGAGATGTTATGGAGGGAGAATGGAGAGTAGAAGATGGATTTGAGATTTTAAAGAAGTAGAATAGGTAGTTCTTAGTGATTGATTAATAATACTGATTGGTTAGGTAACTTGGAGGGTCAGGCACGATGCATAGGTTTCTGTCTTGCCTAACTGGCTGGATGGTGACATCATGCACTAATGGCAGAGAAGAAAGAGTTTTGGGAGGGGGTAATGGGACCAATGTGATAAGCTTAATTTGCATGTTGAATTTATTCTTTGAAGTAATCAAGGGGAGATACCCTCCAGTGAACTGAAGAGTAAGAGGGCGTTGGGAAGTGAGTGTGCTAACTTTTAAGAAATTTGAAGAGAAGGAAGGAACTAAGGTGGTAATTGTCGTTGCTTTTTAAAACTGAATTATAGAGAAAGGAATCTTTTCATATGGGAATATAAAATAAAAGGGCAGACAACATGTAATGTTTTTTTTTAATCAAACAAATTTAAAGCTAAGTCGTTGAGGAATAATGTTAGAACAGCTCTGTCAAATATAGCAGCCATTAGCCACATGTGGCTAAGTTTAAATTATTTAAAAATTAAATAAAATACAAAATTTTAAATTTAGTTCCTCATTTTCACTAGCTGAATTTCAAATACCCTTCAAGTAGTAGCTTATGGCTATGATATTGGACAGCACATGTATAGAACATGTTCATCATCACAGAAAGTTTTTTTGGATATTATTGTGCTAGAGTAGAAATATGCATTCCCTCAGGAAATATTATCGAACACATACCAACTGCTTAACACTGTTGTGGCTGAGGAGACACCACTGTACAAGTCAAAAGCTCTATTTTTGCAGAGTTTACATTCTACTGTGAGGGGAGAGACAATAAATAAACTGCTTATGGCAGCAGTATGTAAGGCGCTTTGGAGAAAAACAAGGGGAAGGGTGGAGTGCACATTTATGTGGGATATTCGAGGACAGATTAGACCTAAAAGAGCTAAGAAAGAGAATCGTGCAAATATTTTGGGGAGAGCATTTCAGGCAGAGAGAAAAGCATGTGCAAACAGGCCTGAAGTTGGAGTGTGCCTGGTGTGCTTAAGAATCTGTGAGAAGGCTAAGAGAGCTAGAGTAGAATGACTGAGGAGGAGTATAGCAAGAGTTGAAGTCTGAAAGGGTCTTATAGGCACTTGCTCTTCTTTCTGCCAGGAATGCTCTTCCTCAAGATATTCATGTGGTTCCCGGTCTTAACCTCCTTCAGGTGTTTGCTCAGATGTCGCTTTCTCAGCGAGTCTGTCCTTGAACACCCCTTATAAAGGACTTTGGCATTTACGCTGAGTAGAATGGGAAACAATGGAAGAGTTGAGCAAAATAATTATCTTTCTGTCTTATTTTAAAAGGATCAGTCTGGCTGCTGGGTGGAGAATACATTGTAGGGGGCGTAGTAGATCTAGTGAGGCTAATTAGAAAACTATTATAATAATCAGATGAGAAATGATAATGGCTTGGATCAGGTTGATAGAGGTGGAAGTGTTGAGGCATGATTAGGTTCTGGATATATTCTGAAGTCTGTGGAATTTGCTGAAGGATGAGTTTTGAGATATGGAAGAAAAGTGTTGAAGATGATTCCAGTGTTTTTATCTTGAACAACCCGGAGGATGGAGTTGCCATTTATTGAGATGGAGGAAACTAGGTTGGGGGTGGGAGAGACTGGAGATGAGGTATTCCATTTTGCTTGAGATGTCATTTAAACAGTTAGATATCCAAAGGCTATGATTAAGGGGAAAGATCTAGCATGGATGTATAAATCTTAGAATTTTTAAGGATATAAATGGCATTTAAATTTTCATTATTTCACATATACAATCTTAGTTATGGTTACAGTTGTTTAAAACTTATTTTTATTTCCTTAGGTACCAGGTACTGCAGAGAATGCCCGGTCATGTGTCCGAGCTTACTTTTCTGATCTACATGAAACTCTGTGTCGTCAAGAAGAAATGGCTCTAAGTGTTGTTGATGCTCATGTTCGAGAAAAATTGATTTGGCTCAGGCAGCAACAAGAAGATATGACAATTTTGTTGTCACAGGTTTCAACAGCCTGTCTTCATTGTGAAAAGACTTTACAACAGGTAAGTAGTTTAAACACAGGAAGGACATAGTTAAAAAAGGATTTGTAAGGTTAAGTAGATAATTACCTGAGGTATACACTAGTTTAGTTTATTACTTTAATAAATTTTTTTTATATTATTATATGTTACCACATGCTTACGACACGGTCTCTAACCTTGAATTGTTTCACTAACCATATCAGTGTCCTCTTTCATGTGCTCTTCCCACCATAAAACCATGGGTTCTAGAACTGCTCTAACTTCTTGTCATTCTTCAGTCATGCTAAGCCATTTTCTCTGCCAAGTATGTACATTCTTTGGTGGGCTTACATCTATCTCCCTTTCCTGATAGTCTAGCCCACATGTTTGTGATTCTTTGAAGCTCCTTCTTTGTTCTTTTTTGGGGAGGGGTGGAGGAGAGAGGGGTACCTCCCTAGCAGGTACTACCTATCGCTGCTCTAATTCAATGGTTCTTTGACGTCACAGCAAACCTTTGTTTTTTTTCATGGTTGAGGTATCATAAGCAATTTGTCACCCAGTTTGCAGATGATGTACGTTTTAAATAAATTAGAATTATGGTTCTTTTAACAAAATGTCAATCATTTCTATTTTGGATTTGCATTCATGAATGGGCTATCTAAGGCTAATTATTGCCCTAGGAATTCCCAATAAGCTGCAGTTGATCTTTACTGACATATTGCTAATAATTGTGTTGATTTCAAATCATTGTAGAGCTAAACTTTGAGAGTTTTTTCTTTAAAAGCAGATAATCTGATTGGAATTATATGAATGTGGCCAGGCCATAACCATATCACTCTTGAACTGTTTAATCCTTATTACATTGAATTATAATGATGTGTTTGCCATTTCTTAAGTTGTCTTTGAGCTCCAATCCTATTCTTCTGTATTTTGCTTTGTGATGCTCAAACTCTACAAGTCACATATCTGCTTTGCCAGTTGGCCCATGTTAGTTTAGCCAATAAGGGACACTAGAGAAAGACTAGAGGGTGGAGGTAGTTTCCTGTGGGTTCCCATTTGCTTTGTGTTCCTGTGAAAGTCACTCCTTATATGAGATAATTTTCCTCAGATATCTGAGATTGAGCTCTGTGGGTCCCCTCCTGTAAGTTTCTAAGTTTTAATAATTCTAGCATCTCCCCTTTCGTTCCCCAGCCCAAAGGGTAGTAGCGATAACCACACCTTGTTAACAGTTCTTCATATTAAGTTCTTTCTGTTCATATGACTGATGTGGTGTTTGTCTCCTGACTTGAACCTGAATGATACAGTATACGTATTTGTCCTAGCTCTTGACAGGCTGCATCTTGTATATCTTTATATGTTGAAATTCTTCGTATCTGGACAGAAAGAGCTTAATAAATACTTGTTTAGTGGGTAATCAAGCCACACAACAAAATCAAAATGGATCATGTCCTAAATCATATTTACTTGCAAACTTCAAGGTCAAATTTTAACATGTATTTTATTAAAAAGTACATTTGTAGTTACTGAACTATTTAGAAGTATTTTAGAGTTTCCGAAGCATTGTGTCATAGTGGCTGGTAATTGTTAATGATGTGGTATTATCTCACTATGTTAATGCTAATGAAATTAGGGTCTTTGATTTATTCTTCATATAGACCTATTAGTTTCATTCTGATTTTTGGCTACAGAACCCTAACCACTACAAATATTCTTAAAACTTCCTGCCAGAGATAATTGAACAGAGGAATGGATGGCACATCGCACATTTTATTATCAATTTTGAGAACAAAATTTAATCATCCCTCCCCTCTAAGTTCAAGGCATGATGCTGAATGGTGAGGATTTGTTTATTCATTTAGCAAACGTGTCGACTGCTTACTATATGTCATGTACATTCTAGGTACATGGGATATATCAGTAAACTAAGCAAGCAAAAAGTCATAATCTTGTAGAGTTAACATTCTACAAGAAGACAGACAATAAACTGTAACCATATCTAAAAATGTAAATTATATAGTATATGAAAAAGTATGGAGGTACAGCAGATTGCATTATTAAATAGGGTAAGCATTAGTAAGAGAAGGTGAGATTTGAACAAAGACTCAAAGAGGAAGTTGAAAGAATTAGTTTAAGCACTTTTGGGAGGAAGAACAGTCTAGCCGAGGAATTGGTTAGAGCAAAAACCCTAGGCAGCATTCCTGGCGTGTTTGAGGAACAGCAAGAGGCCACTGTGGATGGAATAGAGTAAGAGAAGGAGGGCAATAGAAGCTGAAATCAGAGGGGTTAGGGATTATATATGTGGGCCATTGGAAGGACGTCAACTTTTACTGATTGAAGTGGGGAAACCGTTGTAGAGTTTTGAGCACAAGAGTGACTTGATTGTACTTTTTAAAAGGATCACTCTACTGATGTATTAAAAATAGTTTGAAGGAGGGCAAAGATAGAAGGAAGGGGTTCAGAGCTTAGGGAGTTGTTGTAGCATTCCAAATGAAAGATAATAGTGGCTTGGATAGTGAGGGTTAGAGGTGCCCAGGTTCTGGATATAAGATACAATTTGTTGACAGGTTGAATGCAGGGCATTAGGGAGGAAAAGATAAGAGTGAGTAACTTTAAGGTTTTTATTCCAAGCACTGGAACAATGGAATTGCTATCACCTAATATGAACATGCAACAGTGAGCAAAAATCGACACCACTGCTCTCATCATTGGGAGATATGTCTTATGAAGACAATATTGGCATATGTATGGAATACCTGGAATAATATTTAAGAAACTGGAAAGGACTTGACTTTGAGGAAAGGACCTGGAGCTTTAGAGTGAGAGGGAGGCTTGTCAGTTTGACCTGTAGTCTTTTTTTTTTTAAACCAATATAGGTATATTTTAAATTATTTGAAAAACATTATATAGGAGTACAATATACATACAGAAATGTGTTCAGAACTGTTCAGTTGGCTGAATTTTCAGACAGGATATTACTGTATAACCAGCCAGCACCCAGATCAAGTAACAGAACATTACTAGCATTCCAGCAACCCCTCAGACATCTTTCTAGTAACTACTTGCTTTTTCCTCTAAAGGTAAACTATCCTGATTTCTAATGCATACCTTATTTTTTGCCTATTAATATAAATGGAATCATACAGTATGACACATCATGTTATTTCTTCTTTCATACTCTATATTATTTTTGTAAAATTCATGTCATCACATATAATTGTGGCCCATTCTCATAGAGTGGTATATAGTGTTGCATTTGTGAATGTACCGCACTTTATTTCTTCATTCTTTTGTTGATAAGTTCTTAAATTATTTATTAATGCCTTATTATTATCTTAATCAAATTTACATTTAAGTTAACTTTGAATACTGTAATGTTAAATGAGCTTTTTTTTGAGTTTTGATGATAGCTCCTTTATTTCTTTAACATGTTTATAAGAAATATTTTCTTTTTTAGGATGACTGTAGAGTCGTTTTGGCAAAACAAGAAATTACAAGGTTACTGGAAACATTGCAAAAACAGCAGCAGCAGTTTACAGAGGTTGCAGATCACATTCAGTTGGATGCCAGCATCCCTGTGACTTTTACAAAGGTAATGTCCTGTACTTCATTTTTAGGTTTGTTTTTTGACAAATGATAATTATTTATATTCCATGATAATCAGCTTGAAAGACAACCAAGAAATTAATGAATCATAGGACTTAAAAAAAATTTATTAGTGGAAAATACAAAGAGATATAAAGAATCTTCCTGTACCCAGCACCCACTTTGACAATTAAAAACTTTTAATTTCATCTCCCCTTTTCCTACTTCCCTTTCTATCCGCAGTCTCCTAGGTTATTTTGAAATAAATCCCAAATCATATCGTATTTCATCTATGAAATATTTTTCAATATATTCCTATAAGGTAAGGACTCTTTAAAAACATAACAAAATACTGCTA
>NW_011888963.1:2546683-2574493 GCF_000151845.1 Pteropus vampyrus
TGTGTGTGTGGCTTTTATTTTTGTTTTTTTGATAGTAGCCATCCTAATTGGTGTGTGGTGATATCTCATTGTGGTTTGGTTTGCATTTCTCTGATGATTAGTGATGTTGAGCATCTTTTCATATGTTTTCTGACTATCTTATATCTTCTTTGGAGAAATTTAATGTAAGTCCTTTGCCCATGTTTTGAGTTGACTTTTTGTTGTCGAATTGTAGTTCTTTACATATTCTGAATGTAAATACATTATCAGATAAATGATTTGTAAATATTTTCTTCTGATTTGCAAATATTTTTTCCCAAAACCTAGGTTGCTTTTTTTTGACTGTCCTTTGATTCACAAAATTTTTTAAGATTGTTACTGTCTCATTTGTCTGTTTTTGCTTTTGCTGAGTGTACTCTTAGTGTCATATCCAGGAAGTCATTGCCAAATCTAATGTCATGAAGCTTTCCCCTATATTTTCTTTTAGGAGTTTTAGTTTTAGGTCTTGTGTTTAGGGCATCAATCCATATATTTATAATCTAATTTTTTATAATTGTTATATCTTTATAAAGTTACCCTTTTCTCATTATATAATGACCTTCTTTGTCTCTTATAGTGGTTTCTAACTTAAAGTCTATTTTGTTTAATGTTAAGATCACCACCCCTGCTCTCTTTTGGGTATGATTTGCATGGTATATCTTTTTCCATCCTTTCACTTTGAGCCTATGTATGTCATTAGATATAAAGTAAGTATCTTGTAGACAGCATATTGTTGGATCTATTTTTTTTAAAATCCAATTAGTCAAACTTTGTTTTTTGTTTGGGGAGTTAAATCTATTTTTATTTAAAGTAATTATTAATAGGTAAGGACTTACTGTTGCCATTTTGTAAATTGTTTTCTGTATATCTTATAGCTTTTTTGGTCTCTTCTTTCCCCTCTTACTGCTTTCTTTTGTGTTTTATTTTGTAGTGACATGGTTTGATTCCCTTCTAATTTCTTTTTATGTATATTCTATGGATTTTTTTTTGTGTTTACTATTATAATTACATAAAATATCTTAGTTATAACATTCTATTTTGTACTAACTGCAATTGCATACTAAAAACCTTACTTTACCCCCTACACTTTGTTATTCATGTCACAAATTACATCTTTATATATTGGATACCTATTAACAGAGCCTTAATAGTTTAAAAAATATTTTTGTTATTTCAATTCTATAAAAATTAATGAACCAAAATTACAATAGTACAGGTTACTATTTTTTCATGTATTTACCTTTACCACTTTATTATTTCATAATGCTTTGTGTTCTTTTTGTTTGAACTTGAAGGACCTCCTCAGCATTTCTTATAGAGCAGGGGTCAAATGGTAATGACTCCCTCAGCTTTTGTTCTTCTGGGAAAGTCATTTTTTCCTTCATTTTTGAAGGACACTTATATGTAGCATTCTTGGTTGACAGCTTTTATTTTTTTTCTTTCAGCACTTTGAATATGTCCTCCTACACCTTTCTGGCCTCCAGAGTTTCTGCTGAGAAATTGGCTGATTATGTTATGGAATTTCCCTTGTATGCAATGAGTCACTTTTGTCTTGTTGCTTTTAAGATTCTTTGTCTTTGACTTTTAACAGTTTGATTATAGTGTATCTCATTGTGGATCTCCGGGTTTATCCTAGTTGGAATGCATTGAGTTAGAATTTTTATGTCCATTTCTATCCTCAGATTGGGAAGTTTTCAGCCATTATTTCTTCAAGTAAGCTCTCTCTGCCCCTTTCTTTCTTTTTATTCTTCTGGTACTCTCACAATGCATATATTGGTCTTCTTGCTAATGTCCCATAAATCACTTTAGTTTTCTACTTTTCTTCACTCAGTTCTTTTTTCTCCTCTAATTTGGTGAGTTCAAATGACTTGCATTCAGGTTTGCTGATTCTTTCTTCTGCCTCGTGAAGCCTACTGTTCAAACTCTTTAGTGAACTTTTTCAATGCAGTTGTTATATTTTTAGCTCCAGAATTTTAGTTCTTTTTTGGAGTTTCTTTGTTGATATGCTCATTTTGTGCATTCTTTGCTTTCCTGATTTAGTTACTTGTCTCTGTTTCTTTTAGCTTACTGAGCATTTCTATGATAGGTATTTTAAATCCTCTGTATGGCAGCTCATAGATCTGAATTTTTTTCAAAGTCAGTTTTTAGAATTTTTTTGTTCCTTCAATTGGGTCATGTTTTCTGTTTCTTTGTATGCCTCATGATATTTTGTTGAGATTTGGGCATTTGAAAAAACATCTACATCTCCTAATCTTTATGAACTGGCTTCGAGCCTGGGAAGACCTTCACCGATCAGTCCAGCTAGAGATTCTGGGACTTTTCAAACCTTTTCTGGGGTTATATCTTCTCTGGGCTTGTGCGTGTGCTTTTACTTATCTTAAATTCTCTAAGCACTTTGGCCCTACATTTTCTCAGAGTCTAGTAATCTCTTGCTCCCCATGGTGTCTCCCTGTGCAACTACAGCTCCAACATGGCATGTTCTTGCCTGTGTTTCAAGTGGTTTTCAAATATGCCACTGGTCCCTAAGAGGTCCAAGTCAGGTGAGACAGAAACCAGTCTCTAGGGCAACCCCCAGATGAGTCAGAACTTTGGACACTCAGTCCATTCTTCTGTTTCTGCCCCAAAGAAGGAAGCTTGTATGGGAGTTTCCCTCCTGCTTGCTCCGTTATTGCCAGGTTGGGGTAGGGACATAGATGCGTATGCAGAAATCTGTGAATTTTCCTACCCCTTTTGTTGGAATCCCTTCTTGCTTTTATGTTGGCCCGGGTGCTTTAGCTTCTCAGCTGATCTCTCAAGTTCTCACAAAGGTATTCTGGTCCATATATACTTTTTATTTCCGAGGCTTAGGACTATACTAAAGTGTGGATTTCGAGCCATCATCATAAGGATAGTAAGTGAAGTACATGGAGTAAATGAAAACATGTAGAATGAGAAGCTGGCCTCATACAGATTCTCAAGAATACCAACATTTAAGAGGTAGATAAAAGGAAAATGAGAGGGAGCATCCAAAAAAAGGTAGGATGAATACCAGGAAAATTTTGAATCATAAAAGCCAAGAAAAGAGTGCTCATATGAGGAGGCAAAATGATAATTGCTGACACTTATATAGCACTTATCATATGCCAGGAGCTGTTGTGGGCACTTATATGTGAATTTTTAAAAACTGATTCTTGCAAAAATTGTATAAGTTTGGTACTATTTTTATCCTCATGTTATAGATGAGGAAAGTGAAGCAGAGAGGTCATGCAGTTAGTAATATGTACAAGTATGTTTATTGCGAGTAGGTTCATTATTTATAATATAAAAAATTCAGAGATGACCTACCATCTGTCAGTTGAGAGAATTGGTTACATTGTGGTTCATAGAATATAATGAAGCAGTTGAAAGAAAAAGGTCTGTCTTTATGTTTTGAAATGAAAAGGATTCCATAATATACTGTTGAGTATAAAAGTTAGTTGCAGTGTATGGTTTTTTATTAAATTTTTAGAAGTATATTTGTCTTGTTTGTATATTAACCAGTGTGTGCATAGGATAGAGAGATATACATGAAATTAACTGGATGTTTCTGGGAAGTGAGCAGCAATTTTCATTTTTAATTAATAATATATTTAGCACAGCATAAAAACCTTAAAGAAGATTCAATTAAGCTAAAAAATCTGGGGAAATTAAGTGCCGTTTTTTTTTTTTAAATTTATACAAAAACAAAGTAGTTAGTTTTACTAAGGGATTTCGCAATAAGGAGTGATTCTTCTCTATGAGATCAGATTCAGAGTATTTTAGGGAATACAACTCATTTCAGTAGGTTGAGGAATAAGTAGGAGAGAAAGCAGTAATTAACAAAGATTTTATAAATAAAAGTATAAATCCTAATGCTTTTAACTCCATGTCAAAATTAAAAGATTAAACATTTTTTTAAAATTATAGGACAATAGAGTTCACATTGGACCAAAAATGGAAATTCGAGTTGTTACATTAGGATTAGATGGAGCCGGGAAAACCACTATTTTGTTTAAGTTAAAACAGGATGAGTTTATGCAGCCTATTCCAACAATTGGTAAGTATGAGTATTGCTTTTTATCTTAATGGACATTTTATAGGCAAACCTTAGCTTACAGATGACTTCCTGGGGTTTTATTTTATGCCACTCTGGCATGGAGATGGACTTTTTTTCTGTCTCTAAGACACCGGCAGTTCAGAGGAAAAATGCAAGATTCAGAGCTGTTGGAATGAAATGTGGATGGTAGTATAGAAAGAAGGAACAGAGTATTGGTGGGACAGTTGAAAGGAATAAAGGACTAATGATCCTGGCTGAGCGTTAGGAGTAAGGGGGTGGGAGTATGCAGAGTTGGCAGGTACCTGGGTTTCAGGGTCCTAAAGACACTACTAGAGCTCCAGAGGGCTGACAGCTGATAAAGATATACATTCTTTATGTAGGTTTTTTAGGAGGGGGGTTGGTTAGGCAGCAGTAGATATTTGCTGTATGAAGATAATTTGTAAGTCATAGTTATAAACAGGAGCTTGACTTGTGTTTGGCATATCACTCACTATAAATATGATAAGCTCAGTTATTAAAGTAATTTTTTTTTTTTTAAATAGGTTTTAATGTGGAAACCGTAGAATATAAAAATCTAAAGTTCACTATTTGGGATGTTGGTGGAAAACACAAATTAAGACCATTGTGGAAACATTATTACCTCAATACCCAAGGTAAGTGGGAAAAATGACATCTTAATTTTTCAGATTTTTAGGATGCCGGTTTTCAGTATATTGATTTTAGTAAAGCTGATATTTAAGCATTGATTAAATACTGACTTGACCTTTAAATATTAGTAGCCAGACCCACATTATTAAAAGAATGAAAGTGGAAAAACTGGGATATGTACTTTGGTTTATTTCATGAAGAGCCATAATTGTAACATAAAAACAATACTTAGATATGTGGGCAATTAACAGTACTTATCTCTTGCTGCTCTTAACAGTTAAAGTATATAATTAATGTTCATATGAATAATTGCTGGCAATATTGTGGAGTATAATATAATTTGTGATGTATGGTTCTGCTGCTCAATTGAACATTTATCGTATTATATCTCAATAGCTCTGTTTCCACTCAGTTATCTGTGGGACAACCTACAGTGGTTTGCTTTTGACCAAAGTGTGTTATATTGCATATATTTAACCTAGTATTAACATTTGGGCCCCATTCTACACTTTTTTCTGTATCCCAACATGAAGCTTACATTTATGCCACCTGTCATCCTCCTTTCAACCTAGAAAAGAGACTAGATAATTATTTTTATTTTGGGATTTTGATATTGAGTTTAACCAGTGGTTAATGGGGGAAAAAATGAAATTTTGATCATGAGGAATGGTTGAAAGCCTGGGGATGTTTAGCTACCATAAAGAAGCTGGAAAGATTTCAAGATTATCAATTCAATAGATAATTATGAAGTTTCTGCTGTGTATTTTGAGTACAATCTATGTGGAAAGTGCTGTGCTACGTACCTAAAGAGAATCTTTGGGAAGATGAAGATGGTGATTTATTTATTTTTAAAGGACTATCTTTTGGTAAAAGAATTAATAATCAAAGAATAAGTAGCATCAGTAGGTAGATCATGAGAGGTATATTTTCATTCAATAAGAGAAAATATTGACATACACAGCAACTTGTGTTTGTTTGGTAAAGCATGTGTTACAAATCCTGTTATAGATGGGGAAATGAAAGCTGAAAAGTTATGTTAACTACTTGAGATCATACCATTAATTATTGCTAGGTGCTTCTTTAATAATAGGCAGCCTTTCTGTGAAAATAGTGGTAGTAGACTAACTACCCATAATATAATAATGAGCGCCTTAAAATATTTGGTCTATTTACTGAAACTTAAGTGGTGACTAATTGAATGTTTTTTTTTTTTGGGTAGCTGTTGTATTTGTTGTTGATAGCAGTCATAGAGACAGAATTAGTGAAGCACACAGTGAACTTGCAAAATTGTTAACGGAAAAAGAACTCCGAGATGCTTTGCTCCTGATTTTTGCTAACAAACAGGTATTTGTATTTAAGAACATTTATTTTAGTAGTTTTGTGCATTCCATATCATAAGGTAGCTGGAAAGATTTCAAAAGAGAAATAATTAGTAGATATTTATAACGTTTTTGCTGTGTATTTGGAGTGCAATTTATGTAGTAAGTGCTGTGCTTTGGTACCTTGGAGTATACAAAAGGAAATAAAGTAGTTGATGCTCACCAGAAAGTCCCATGTATGTATACGAACATGTAAGTGATTATATATGATATTCTAATGCAAATAAAATTGGTAAGTAACTTCAATAATATTAACAAAGTATTATAGGAAATTAGTTCTCAAGGTGACATTTTTAAGATTTTTAAAAAATAGGATTTCAGTTGAAATTATGGATAAGTCTTTGAGTCAGTATGTGAAGGAAAAAACATTGCAGGCAGAGAAAATAAAAGCACGAGTATTTTTAGGGAGTATCAAGCAGATCTTTATGTGAGGGGCAGGCAGAAGATGAAGAAAATCTAGAATAACAGATAAGGCCATATTGTAAAGGCCTGACAGGGCCAGACTGAGAAATTTAGGTTTTATTCTGTGAGCAAAGGAGAACCATCCAAAGGTTTTTGGACTAGTTGGTGATAAGATCATGTCAAAGTTTTAAGACTAATCCTGGGCTAGGATATAGAATTAATCGCGTACAGGGGAGGGACTGGAGATGGAGATGAAGGAAATTGCTGCAGTAATTTAAGTGAGAGAGTTAACAAGATCCTAAACTAGAGGAATAGATAGGTGGAAGCAGATTGAAGACATTTTATGAAGGTAGAATTGTAGCAATTTGGTGACCGTATGGGGAGGATGAAAGACAGGGAGTAGTGGAAGATCCCTAGATCTTGAGCCTAAGTTTCTAGGAGGATGAGAATATTTTAGTGCAATAGATGTCATAAGGAGGAAGAATAGGATGAGGAACAAAAGATTTCCCCCTTAATTAAAAAACAAGTGAATACACTTCACTGTACTTAGGATTGAAGACATGCAGATAGACAAAGTGAAAGATCATTTGCCAACTATCATATTGTTTAAGACAAAAATCTTTGATAACCCTCTGGCTCACATACACTGTTGGAGTGGTTATCAAACTGAGACATTTTCTTAGAGAGCAATATGGCAATAACTTGTCCAAGTTTTTTTTATTTGTTTGTTTATTTGTTTAAGCCTACAGCACCTGGTATTCCGAGGTGGTCTCCCATCCAAGTACTAACCAGGCCCGACCCTGTTTAGCCTCCGAGATCAGGTGGGATCGGGCACATTCAGGGTGGCATGGCCATAGACCTGTCCATGTTTTAGATGCATATACCCTTTTACCTTGCAATTCTACCTCTAGTAATATATCCTGCAGACTAATATCCTAAAGTTATTCTGCAGATACTTTTGCAGATGTATATACCTTTAAAAAAAAGGAAAAAAAATATATACACACACGTGTGTTTATGTATGTATGTGTGTATATGTATATATACGTATGTCTGTGTGTATATGTACATATACACACACACACACATATATATATATATATATATATATGTAATAGCACATAAGCCCACAACTTCAAGCCCACAACTTCAATCTAAATCTTCAGCATAGGCCTAGTGAAGAAATTATCTTGCACTTACACAGTGGAATACAATTCAGATGTTACAAATAATGTGGAAAATCTGTTCTGATAATGGAAAGATATTTATCTCCAAGAAATTTTCTGGAAAAATATGAGATATTATTACTGGTAATTGCTTCTGGGAAGTAGGGGTATTTGGAATAAGAGTTTAATAAACTTCATTATATAAGCCATTTTTTATGATATACATGTGTTAGTTTTTCTTTTAAATTGATACCTTATAATGACTCAGGCAGTATCATTCAAGCTGCATGGCTTTTATTGATTTTATTGTAAGCTATATATGTTACAAGCTATATATGTTTTAAATAAGTAAGCAATTTAACCAAAACTCGAATTTTTTCTATTTTTATTAATCTGAGAATAATTACTGAAAGTGAATCTAGGTTTTAACTTTAGCTTAGGCTTCCGTTAGAATGGTACTAACAGAATTCTATACAAACAGTAAATTAGGAAAATGATGTTGATGGACTGGTTTAAAAACGTATCTTTCAGGATGTTGCTGGAGCTGTGTCAGTAGAAGAGATCACTGAACTTCTCAGTCTTCATAAACTGTGCTGTGGTCGTAGCTGGTTCATCCAGGGCTGTGATGCTCGAAGTGGTATGGGACTATATGAAGGGTTGGACTGGCTCTCACGGCAACTTGTGGCTGCTGGAGTATTGGATGTTGCTTGATTTTAAATGCAACAGTTGTTTAAAGTTTTGTGGTTAAGAGTTATTTTGCACATATGTTCTAAGACATTCTACATCTCAAAGATAGTTAATTTAGGATAAGTATATAAAAGGAATCTTGGACTGGGAATTCGGTACAATATTGCTTTTTAAAAAATTATTCTGTAGTGAAATTTAAATTCTGATTGAACAGATTAAATTGGATTAAATAGGGTTTTGCGTATACATTTTTTAAAAATACACATTGGTTATTTAAGTTTTTCAGATTATTTTGACACATATATTGAGAAATAGTTACAGAGAAAGGGTAGGTGAAGGTTTCTTCTTATAGCCAACTGAGTGCCTAATGGAACCTCTGTGTCAAGTAAGTGAAGCATAGCTTCTTTTTTAACTTGCCTTTTCACTGAATTTTGGCAGTAATTAGTAGTAAAACGACAGTGATTTAATGAAACAGAATCCACAAATTGCATCTTTGGGTAATAGAATTACTTTTATCTTTAGGTATAACAGAACAACTTTAATGCTAAGACTATAAGCTATAGATAATTAACTTTATAAAGCGTTTTATTAAAACTTACTCCTAAAGCATTTTGTATAAAACCCAGTGAGTCAGAATGAAATGTTATCTAACTAGGCCTGATTGTCAGATTTGTACTAAACTGAAAAACAATTAATAAAACTGTGAAATCAGTTATGTTCTAGTTGATCTTCACTTATGAAAGACCCATTTCCAGAGCTGACCCTGGTTGTATTATTTCCTAGGTCAGAGCTTTAAATTGGTCTATTTTTTCAACATATTTAAAGTACTTGGTAGTGTTTCTTTTAAAAATAATATTGCATCTGTAGTGACATGACTATACGTGAAATGTATTAAGTTATATACAGAACCAGGGTTGGCTTTACATAAGAGATCTAAGTAGAAAATCACCTTCACCCTTAAGAGACGTTTAAACAGTGGGGAAAGATTATTACATCAATTACTTTAAAATGTTTTCCTAAACTAAGTGCATTTATCTTGACCAAACATGATCAAGGCTCTTCATGACAAGACCTTAAAAAGTTATTTAAAAGAACATGTCTAAGGAAGGAAAAGAAGAAACGTTCAAAAAGTTTACATTACATTAAATTATGCATTATTGAGGGTAAAAGTTTAAAAATTTTGTGCTCTTTACTGTTTTTCATTTTTTTAAGAATACTCCCTTATTATGGCAGTACAACTTATTATATTTAAACATAGCTAGATTGGATTTTATGGTTTTTTAAAAATACTTTTTCTATTTTTAGGATGAGGTTGAATCCTAAATCTTAGTTGGAAACTACTATCAGGACATTGATGTGTGATGACAAGATGTGACTTTTAGGTGGAGTTATTAGTCTCTTCAAATGTATTTTTGTTTAAAAACAACTTTCAGAAAACAAAGCATTTAAAAAAAGGTCCAGTGTTATGGGCAATGTGTAAATAAGTAAATATATTGTCCTTATTTTTCAAGTAAAAGGTCATGCTGTTACAAGTGTAATTTGTGCATATACTTTTGGATTAAATTATTTAATATTTGACTGATTGCAAGAACTGTGAAAAATAAAAATGGTGTTATATTTGCCTGTGAGCCCTTGAACTGTTTTCTCTACTAGGTTGAGAACTAACATGTAAACTTGTTTTCCTTGTATATTGTATATTTCACCAATTTTATTAAACTTTGTAATTCACATTCTTAGCACATTACTAAACACAATTTAAAAATTGTGCTTAGACCTGATTATAATGTATAATAGTAGTGTTTGTGTGTGATTTTTTTTTTTAAAGAAATATTTTTCTCAGGCTCTTATTATTACTATTTGTGGTTGTATTCTTTCACTAATCATGTTAATGATTGTACTCGTTCCCTCTGGGAAATGTCAAATTTAAGAATGAGAGACATTTTAAATACCTAGCTTTAAATTTCTGTGTGAAATGAAACCCTAAATATTACTGTATGATTTATGTAAAGCAGGTTTTTCAAGTGTATAGCCCTGGTCTGTAATTCTGGAGTGCTTTATAATTACCAGAAGCCATTATTTGCATTCCACATATGGTCAGAATAGACAGCAATAAAATCTTAAAATCATTTTAAAGAAGTCCTATCATTATTCTAAAAATTCTGTTTCTCGAACCATCTATCTAGTCGTAGTGCCAGTAACCAATTTAAAAAGTCATATTTGTGCTGTGGTTAAGAGAAACAATAAAACAAAATTGGGTAGGGACTCATGTCAAATTTCAGATGTAGTTTATTTAAGATTTAGAAATAACATTCTGTATTTGCAATTTAAGTCGCATTTAAATGAGTATTATGTTTTGAAAAGAGCTAAAATTTTGCACTGAACAAAATCTGTTGCTTTAAAAATTTTAAATTTAACCTGTTTCTTTTGAGAAATAGCATTTTAAATAACCGTTTTAGAAAATGGCTTGGAAAACTTAGCTGTAGCCTATGAATATTTCTAAGAGAAAAACTTACTTTTTTTTAACACCTACAGCACCTGGTATTCCTAGGTCTCCCATCCAAGTACTAACCAGGCTCGACCTACTTAGCTTCTGAGATCAGACAAGATCGGGCAGGTTCAGGGTGGCATGACTGTAGATGAGAAAGTATTTTATGTAACATTGAGATACTTCTCGATTTGAAAAGTAGTAACAGGGAAGACGATAACTGTACTTTTCCCCTAAACGAATTAGTGAAAAGGACTAATGAATAAGTATCAGATGGTATCTTGCTAATAATTGAAAGCATCCTTAAAAAAAGACATCTGGCAATTTATGTGTTTAGGTTTATAGATTATGTTATATCTGTGACATGGAAAAATTCATTAATCAACTATGATTTTTACTCAAAGCAAAATAATTATATTTTGAGGAGAATGAGGCATCACCACCACTTGGTGGCAGTATTAACCAAAAATTTAGTTTTAAGCTTTTAGGAATAAATGAATTGCCAGGTAGATAAATCTCAACACCTAAAATTAGGAAGAAAAGGTAAATGTCACAGTGAAAAGTCATTTTATGTCCAACTTTATGTTATACTTTTTAAAAGGACACAATTTTAAAGTAGTACAATTTGATTTTTTTCATCATACAAGAGTTTGTGGTATTCCAATTTCTATTAACCTCCATTATTAGATATTAAAGTTTTTTGCTCTATATATTCTTTGATGGTATATTTAGTAAAGTAAGAAAAGATATACTGTAAACTTGAGAACAGAAAAATTATTTAGCTACATTAGAAAAAGAATGTGAAAAAGTAAATGAATCTGTATATAAAAACTAAAGACTCGGGTATTCATTTATTCTGATTCTTATATTTGAAATATTTGATGATTATTAAGGAATTTAACTCTTTTAACCCAAAGGACTTCCTTTATTAAGTTTTACTAACTACTTACTACTTAATAATAATCAAAAGACAAAACTATTCAGCATGGAATACAAACGTCGTAAAAGAAAGGAATGGTATATACTATCAGATCCTGGGTACCCTTTGTGGATCTAACGAAACATGAGGGCAGATTATCTGGCACGTTTTAAAAAGCTAAGGAACAAATACATACCACCCCCATTACTATGGTTTTGAGTCTCATGAGAAATTACACATAAGAAGTGCTATTTGCTTGAGTTTAGTCCATTTCAATTTTTTACCCACCACCCCAAGGATGAGAAATATTGCAAGAAAAAGCATTTTTAAAAAATGGCTTTTAATGAAAAATATAAAAATAATGCATCCTTGAAACATGATTTGTATGTTCAGCAAGTCTTAAGAGATTCCTAATGTAAAATAATCCTGTTTACTATGTGTATTTTTTTTTTACACATACAATGAAACAAATCTTATTTTACTTGACAGTAATATTTATGATGCTGACATCCTCATAGGGCTTGTCTGTTTTGGGATTGACTTTGACGTTGGAGATCCTTTGCACAACTTCCATTCCTTTAGTCACTCGTCCAAATACTGTATGCTTATTATCAAGCCAAGGCTGTGTTGGAGGACAAATGGAAAATCTTGGTAAACTGGGATTTCTTAAATCACATCCTCTGGGTGAGCAAACTAAAGAGAATTTAAATTTATGCTTTACTTTTTTATGTAATTAAAAGGATTGACAATAATTTCACTTAGCAGATTTTCAGAGTGATTTCCAGCTTTATAAACATAAAAGCATAGTATAATGTTTTAAGTTTCTGCACCTTTAAGACCAAAAGGAGCTGGACAATGCTTGCTACAGGTAAGTTTCTTTGCATGGTTTCAAGAATTATGGCCAAGGCTTTAAAAGTTCTCTGCAGGAATCTACCTGTACAATTAAGAGGCAGTCTGGAATAGTTTAAGCAGCAAGTGCTTTGGCATTAGAGAGATGGGTGCTCAGATGCTGGCTCTGCTACTTTACTTGACCTTTGGCAAGTTAATCATGTCTTTGTTTCCTCTTCTATTATTTAAGACTGGGTATAGTGGTACTAGAAGTATTGTGAATATTACATGAGACTATGTGCCTGGCAGATAGTAGTTATATTTTTCCTTCATTGCTTCAAACTTAATTCCAAAAAATAATTTTTAATATTTTGTAGAACTGCATAGCAGTAGAGTTAGACATTCTTTTACCATATTCCGTCAAATCCACAATGCTGTTATTGGTTGCCTTCTGATTTCAGAGGTTTAAAAATGTGGGGAAAAGGTCTTAAAATCGGGAATTCATATACTTTAATTTTCCCATTCTAAAGATGAGGAAAGAGGCACAGATGTGAAATAATTTGTTTTGGATTATACAAAACAATAGTAGCAAAACTGACTAAAACTCAAGTGTCCTAAATTACAGACGTATTGTTTTACAAATTAAAATCTCATTGTTAGGTAATTTTATATTTTCTTACATAAATTGTTTTCATTTTTATATCCTGGCAGATATAAATAACGGTAGAGAATAATGAAGCTCTCTCTTCCACTGAATTCACTGAATTCATAACCACTGAACCTTGGCTTACACATAATGCTGTTCTACTTACCGTTGGTACTACTGTTATGAAAAACTGAGATCCATTAGTATTTGATCCAGCATTGGCCATGCTGAGTGTATATGGTCTGTCGTGTCGTAATGTTGAATGAAATTCATCTTCAAATTCTCCTCCCCATATGCTTTCTCCTCCCATACCAGTACCAGTTGGATCTCCTGTCTGAATCATGAAGCCCTTAACAGAAAAATATACAAAAAAAAAAACAACATAATATACCGCCCTTTTCTATACTGTCTACTTTGGAGATCTTGTTTCCAAGAGTGCTTTGTATTCAGTCAAAACTTTAACAGTTACTATATAAAGTGATTTTATTAAACTCTTAGTAAGTTATACTTTAATTTGGATGATGTATTTCCAGTGCTCAACTGCTACCTAATTTCAAAGATTAAAACAAAAATGCAAAGGTCTTCATTTATAGACATGTACTACCTACCCCAATAATCCAATTAAAACCAATTAATAGTGTGAATAAGTTTTAGGATCTGTGTAGGATATTAGGTCTTCTATAACTGCCCTGCCCTCCTCTCTTTCCCTAAACACTCCAGATTTTCTGGATTTCATTTCACTAATTCCTCCAAAACTCTGAAATTTGATTTTTCCTCTTGCCATTTCTAACCTGTCAGTAACCAAGAACTACATCACTGCCCCCTTAATGGAATGATGCTCAACAAATCCTAGGCAGAATTCATTCTGCTCTTCAAATATTAATGGTGGTTCTTACAGACTAGGCGGCATCTGGGCTCTTCTATTATTTAAAATCTTATCTTCTAGATCTAAACGTTAGCCACTAGGAACAGATTACTTTGGCTATTGGTTTTATCTTAGCATGACCCTTTACTGATCTGACCCTGTTTTCAGCTGTTGACAAAATATTGCTGTAGTGTTTTTAAAAAGGTAACTGCTACTATTCCCCTTCCTTGATTCTAGATCTGATATTCATGACCATTCTTTGGGCTTCTGTAGTCCATTTTTCCTATTCCTTTCTAGTAAACTAAGCATGAGAGAATAAGATTCTTAGGTTTCAACCTCTTGTGCAATAACATACTACTCCTTAATCATAAAATTTGCATAACTTACCTTAATTATACGGTGAAATGTATGTCCATTATAATAACCATTTCTGCTGTGAACACAGAAGTTTTCCACTGTCTTAGGACACCTAGTAAAACATATATTTAAAATATCAGATCTATTCAGAGCATCTGAAGACATTTCTTTGCAGTTCTGCTTCCTAATGGTGTTTTTTACATCTTCTGAATATTTCAGAAGGACAGTATTTTTTTCACAACCTAATCTGAGGACAAGGAAGAATTGAAAGGGCATATAAGCAGTAGTATATTACTAAATCAAGATTTCTTGTTATATTTGACTTCAATAATTTTGATTTCAAGATTACTTAACAGTTTAAAAAATACAAACTTAGTGCCTTAAAATATATATAGTTTGCTGTATATGTAGGGTTAAGTTCCTGGGAATGGTAATTTCCTTAATAAAAACAATGTTAGGGTACACACATTCCTGACCAAGGACTAAATCACTGAAATGATACCTCCTAAATTTAACCAACTGAATGACAAACACACTGAGTACGAAGTTTTCTAAATAATAAGAACTAATCTTATAGGAAGATTTAATATGGTACATTATGTGTAATAGCTTTTAGAGCTGGGAATGGAAGGGAAAATCAAGAGAATCTTGCATGAAATACATGTGGTGCATGGGTTCTGAGCACTTAAAATGAGGTAGTCCTGGAGTCTAGAACTGCTGAGTTCTCTGTTCAGTACCAAGGTATGGTATGATAAAACATTCATATCCAAAATAAATAAGTACTTTTAAATAAAAGTGTTGTAAAAGATATCACCCTTTACCTCAAGACTAGCTAGAGATACTCTATTGTAGTTGGTATTGCATGTTCATTTTGCAAAGCTTTTAAACTGTCCAGAATACTTTTCTGCTTTTTTCAATGGAAGCCCTTATGTGTTTTATTGGAATTTGGTTTTAAAAATATAGCTACTGGTACCAAGGAAGAGGTAATAGATGTCTAGTAGATGTCAAGAAAGAAAAATAATTATCCTCTCAAGAATTTCCTGAGAGGAAAGCCAGTTACATTAAGTGAGCCACAAACTTATAGTTAGGATATGCAGTTAATAGTAATAGAAATATATATTTGAATATCACTTTATAGTTTACATTCAGCACTTTCATAGCCAAGATATTTTGTCCTCATATTTTATAAACCTTTTAAGTATCTGTATACATGAATAAAAATTTCCCATTTTCTAGTGGAACAGTTATTAGAAATCTTAGGGTTGATGCTCTATCACACATTTCAATTCTTCGAAATTCCTTAAGTCAAAACAGTAAGAATTTCAAGTTGCATAGTTTCTTCAAATATCTACATTTACACTGGTGTTTAAGACAACAAAACCAGCACATACTCAACAGGAAAAAGTTTGATGTGAATGTCTCCCATGCTTGTGTGGATAATGGCACTATCTGAAACTCGTTTAGGTCCTTCAGCCTGAGTAGCTGCCATGACTTCTTCTTTAGAAGGTTTTTCATTAAATACATCTCGGTCAGAATCTGCACTTTTTGTATCTTCTGGTTCTCGTTTGGTAAACTCAAGGAAAATAAAAAGTGAGTGAATTAATTAAAATTTTTATCTGGTTAAAATTTATGAACAAGAAAATTTCATTTCTCAAGTTTAGTAACTTCTTTAATAGCATCTTAATACTTTAAAATAAACTTATTATAAAATTTACAGTTAAAAAATTTGTTATAAAAAATAAATGCTTTCTGATTGTTTTAAAGCAAATTTCATTTCTAATGTAGTATTTGAGGAAAGCAGGAATTCACATCAGAATCCATATTTCAGGAAACACTTCCTATCATAGGATGTGTGAGGCAGTTAAATTATTTTTATATTTAGCTAATATGAAAATACATATGAAAATGTACAATTTCAAGTGGGATTTAATATCCTTTTGAGTGGAAATTTTGGGGGGTACACATTTAACAAGATGCAGTGTTGAGTTAGCTCTCTACTTCTGCCTTCTAGCATGCCCTAAGCTGCCATCTGTTGCTTTCTTTTCACTATTTAGAATCCCTGAGTTGAATTCCAGCTCTAACATTTACTACTTATATGACTTTGAGGAGGTAAATTCATCCATTTCCTCATTCATACATGGGAATAGTAAGAATAACCTCAAAATGGTACCTGTTGTGAAGATTAAATGAAGGGATGTAAAGTGCTTAGAGAATAGTGCTTACCATATAAAAGGCAATATATACATATTAGTAATTGTTATCACTATAAGGAGAATCTGGTACTACTAGGTAAGATGAAGATTCAAAGATGAATCTGTTTTGATCTTGACTTTTGTTTTTTTTGCAGAGCACCATCTGATATACCTAAACCCTGAGGCTTTGGAGAAAGAATGCAAATTTTGAATGAAGTTGTAGAAATCTCAGGATCCTTAGGGTATACGAAGAATTGAGAAAAACCTTTCAGTTGTTAAAACTCTGGACTTCTCAAGGCCTGTCCCTTTTATTTTACTCTCAATAAGGAGAACTCTTATCTCACAAGAAAGCTATACCTGATGCCACCTGAGTTCCAGGAAGGTAAAACTTGTGCTCCAGGACCTGTCTTACCTAATACCATTCCTTGATCCACTTGGATAGATTCCAAATAAAGAAATGACCAGCTAGGGTGTTATTACCTTAACATCTTATTCTCCAAAGTTTCCAAAGGAATGGCATGTCGTATTATTTATTTATATGATTTTTAAAAATTATCTTGATTTAGCTCACATATGGAACTACTTAAGTTCAAAGTTTGTAAAATTTTACTTAATGATATGAATTTAAAAAAATAGAAATGTATATATAAATGTATACCATTTTAAATATGTACATCTAATAAAACTGATAATTCATGAAAATGTTAGCCGTTTAAAAATGTACAGTGAGTGACTTATTTTTGTTTTTCTAGTTCTTCAAAGTTTATAAGGAACGCATGGTTTAATCAACAAAAGTAAACTCTGGAGAAAGAAAAAGGAAACATAACTTGTTAGTCTTTTAATAAAGTGGATGGAAAAATATGTTTTTACTGTATATCAAGAATTCTATTTTGTGATTAATTTATACCTTCAAAACAATTAAATTACAGGTAAAGAACAAGAAAAATTATTTTCCTTAAAAATATTAACATATTTTTAACTATGACTTTGAAATTTATAAGCAAAATTCTAACCTTAAAAGAATGTGCCCATTCCACATTAAAAGTTTGGTTGAAACTATTTCCTACATTTACCAAATGCTGGTAACCTTAATAGCATCACAGCTGCTTATAATCTCTCATGAGTGAAAGAGTACACTATAATGGGCCAGACACTACCAAACTTTGTGGATTTAACAAAGAAAGCATAGTGCTTGTAGTTACAGCACTGAAGAAGAAATGACAGTGTCAGCAACCAAAGAAACAAAAAAATCAAATGACACCAGCACAAGCAAGCACACCTAACTCAGACGTGATGTCAGAGAAGGCTTCCAAGCTGAGACCTTAAGTATGAGCAGGAGTTGGGGAGAGATGTGTGGCTGGCAAAAGCAACAGCCTGTGCAAATGCCTAGAGGGAAAAAAGAATACTCAACTATGGCAAATGGGATCAAGTTCAGTACGGTTGGTATAGCAAATGAACTGAAAATGAAAGGTAAGCTAGGAGGGAGCTCGGGAGTCATTAAAGGATTTTAGGCAAAGAAATTAAGTCCTCACTTGAGGTCACTGACAGGTTCTTGGAAACTGCGACTTTAATCAAAACAATATATAACAACCAATTTTACCATAGGCTAATTGACTTAAATGAGTTAAGTTTCTCTGGTATTAGTTCTGGTCACAAAACATCACCAAACTTATAAATAAAGACCCAAAACAGTTCTAATATTAAACACTGAAATTAAAATACTGAAATAAATGTGAGCTATGCATATACAAACAAAAAGTTCTAAAAGAAAGATTAATAAAAACAAATGAGATAATTATTTTCCAATCCACTTATTCCAGTTTAGGGTGGCTGGAGCCTATCTCAGCAGCTCAGGGCTTAAGGTGGGTATTAACCCTGGACAGAATGCTATTCCATTACAGGGTGTACTCACACACACGCCCACACTCAGACTGGGACAATTCAGACATGCCAATTAACCTAACTGCACATCTTCGGGACATGGGAGGAAACCAGCATACCCAGAGAAAACTCATGCAGACATGGGGAGAATGTGCAAACTGCACACTGACAGTGGTCCTGGCCCAGAATGGTTTCTTTTTTTCTTATCGACGTTATAACCAAACATTATTTGAGGACCTGCTGAAACCACATTTGGGTCTTGGAAAGTCTCTGACTGCCATGTGAACGAAAGAATGGGCTGGGTCACTACACTTTAGATTTTTTTGCTTGGCTGAACAATTAGAACAATGCTACTCCTAGATAGCATAGTAGTTTGATTTTGAGCCCAATTTTAGTTAACATGCAAAGTATTTTTAATTCTCCAGGAAAAAAAAATTCCTCAGGAATATACAATTCCAAGGTAGCAACATTACAATGGAATTAAAAAGTAAAAAAAAGAAATGTGTTTAGAGAAGAAAGTGTGCAAGTTCAGGGAAGATAAATTACAGTCCAGAGTAAAAACTGTAAAATAATAAAAAGAGAAGAATTTTAAAAACTCCATAGCAAAACTATTTTGGATTCAGTTATTACCATAACCACTTCCTATCATCTTAGACAACAAATAGTTACAGAAACCAGGCTGAAAAATTTTCAAAACAGAATGGAAAACAGTACAAAAATACTTAAAATCAAGCCCTAGTTAAAAATTCTAAAATATTAATATTATAAGATGGTATTCTGGTTGTTTAGAAAGTCTGCTATCTTGCCAACATTCTCTTCGGTTGAAAGCACAAGCTAAGAAAATAAAACTCCAACCAATCTGGAAGAAACATTAAGGTTTATCTCTTAGTACTTCCACATACCATATAAAATCTATTCTTTTTGAAAGATGTACACACTACTGTTGGGTCAGCTTGAATATTCTGAAGAACAGGGTTTTCAGAAGCTTTCATTTCTATAGTAGTTGCAGCACGATGTTTTTTGGCTATTCCCTGGAACAAAGCCAATTGCATCACTCTAATATTTTCTTGCTTGCCTAAGATCCGCACACACCTAGAAAATACAACGTTTTACACAATAAAATTACCTGAATTAACTCCAATTATAATAATTTTACAGATAAAAGCTGGGAACCAGCTATCCTTTATCTTTGTACAAAATAATTAGTAAAAAGTTTTTAAGTATGTCTGTACCCTCCCCCTAAAAAAAGTTATTTAAAATTGGTAGGTGGCTATAATTTTTCAGATTAAAAAAATACAGTCGTTCAGTCATACATTTTTAACCTATCCCTATTACTTTAATCTGCAAACCTTCAAAGATTTTGTATTGCCAAAATCTACAATGTAAATTTCCTTATATGTGAGAATGTACAGCACAAAATTTTTTCTCCTTAAAATATACTTTCAGTTCTTTTTATTTACATTCAGTGATAGTATCTGATTGTAACTATTCTGTACTAAGACCAAATGGACTGTTTGTACAAAAGGCTTATTGTGGTTTCATGCATTTTAACTTCTGATTTTATGTCTAGCAGGATGTAATGCTGAATTCTGTGGTTAAAATATTTGGCAACATTTAACATGGACCAAGCTAATTTAAATCAATAAGCAAAAGACAGACTATAACTTGTTAAAAAAAAAAACAACTTGAAACTATGCATATCTTCTTTCCATTTCTTTTACAAACATGAGTGGAAACTTTTTACATAAGATTATAAACAACCGAAAGACCACAGAAAAATCCAGTCAAAACATTTGGTTAAGTTTAGACATTTGGGACCATTCCACTTGTCTTGGAACAAACAAAACTCCCATTGTTTTCCTGAAGGAGGAAATGGTCCCCATGATTCCCCATAAATGTGTTTTTTAAAAACATACATCATATTAAAGCTTACCGGTTTGTTTCTACATTTATAACTTTAATGCCCAGCATTGTTCCATACAGCACAAAATGTCCAGTTTCATCAAAAACTATATTAATTAATCTCACTGCATCCACCTTCTCCAACTCACGTTCTACAGCCATTCGGCGGCCAAATTCCATGTCTGGTAGCTGTTGCCTCATCTGCTGTAGTTCAGTAAACATCTAGGAAACAAACCATTTATTAACAAAAGAGCTACATATTAAAGGGAATGAGAATTTAAATAGAAGCAGAGTATACATTAAGAGCCACTGACAGTTTGTGTACTTATATATTCCTTAAGGAGGACTCTAACTCTATAAGCAGAAAATAAAAAAAGTATGTTCAATCATAAAAAAAAAATATTTACAATAAGAAGTTCTAATGAAACAAAAACCAGTTCATTAATATATTACTGCTTTATAGAAACAATAGATCTAAAAAACAAAACAAAACAATATATCTGCTGTCTTTTATACGCTACAGGACTTTCTAATAGAAATTTAATGCAAACTACATATGTAATTTAAAATTTTCAAGTAGCTACATTAAACAGGTGAAACAATGTTTTATTCAACCCAATATATCCCAAAGATTAACATTTAAACATTCAGCAATTTAATAAAATTGAGATAAATTACATTTTTTCTTATATTAAGTCTTTGAAATCTTACATTTTATACTTTCAGCCAATCTCATTTAGGACTATCAAGTGCTCAAGAGCCACATGTGGCTGCTGGCTACTATATTGGACAAGGTAGCTACAGACTATGAGGTCCTTACACAAGGATCATGGAGCCTGACACATAACAAGCACTCAATTTTTGTTAAATGGACTCATTATTTCACTAATGTATAACAATTTCATGATATTTCAGCAAATCTTTCAACTTATTTCGATATGGAGCAAAACTACAGTTAGATTATCATTAGGTAAATTGGACATAGGATAGATGATTATGAGTGCACTTCAATTTGGAAATTTGGTTTGGTTTTCTTTAGTTAATACACAATTTACAAAATAGGGGTACATCTTAATCACTATGTACTATTATACTACAAAAGATATGTTCTTTACATTCAGTTTTCCAGTTATTTAGGGCATTGAAGAGAATTCAAAAGTAGCTCTCCATTGCAGATGAAAAAAAGCCAGACTTAAATCTCATCTACTTCTACCTTTTTTTTCATGCTTGTATTAACTGTAAATCTCCCGGCTTTTTTTTTTTTAGATATGGAAAGAACAATACACTCCAAAAATCAAAAGAAGGTATGTGTGTTAGGGAACAACATGAGGCAAAGGTCTTAGAGACAAACAAAAACCCCTGGTCATTGGGGTTTTTCTTGAGTCTCTGAGACTAATATATATTATTGCTATTCATGTGTCAGATGTAGCCTAGATGATGGACTAGATTTTTGTAGTGAGGGACCCCTGATTATTTTTGCTAGAGAGAGGATTCAGTTTCAAGACTTAAAACTTTGTAGATGGCCATCTGCCCACATATAAATATTTTATAAATGTTAAACCAACCTGATAAGCACAACAGAATCTTTTTATAGTATTCTAGCCTTAACAGCAGGGCCTCTGTGATACACAACTGTGTGATAATGTGTAGTGATTCTGATTGATAAATATGAAAAGATACAACTTCATGTCATCCAATCAAATTTCTTCTCTGTTCAGCTAGGCCTCTTAACTGATTAGAAACTTCCCCCTCTAACATGGAACTGGAAAATTCCAGTTGTTTACTAGTCATAACTAATTGTGACTAATTTAATTGGCATTTATCTGTCTTTTTTTTTTTCAAACTCGTTCTGAATCTCAACTTCTGCCAAAGGCTTTAGTACTGACTTCTTAACATCTAAACTCTATAAATTCGACAAATGTTGAAGACAACAATGAAGAAATAGAGTGGATGGAACAGCTCAGAGTATGTATATTGAGAGATTTCTACCCAGACACTAGGATTTGAATATTTCTCTTCCTAAAGAATCTTGTAAGAGCTGCAAGCTGGTAAAGAGTTTTTAAATAATACTTAAATTGAAACTAATATTTAGTTACCAGCCACCATGAAAGAAAAAACATCACAAAGGTTTCTCCTTTTCTTAAAAGCAGAGTGGAAAGCTATCTTCTTCTAACAAGAAATGAGTCATGAGGATGCTTTGACTAGCAAACAGAACTTCACACTTGTCTGGATTCATATTCCTTCAGGCAGATAATCCACCTAGCGTTTTACCATTTGCCACCAAACAAGAGTGTGACTAATAAGAGTGACAATTTTTGAAGCAGTTAATGCCGGGAACATAATGTAAATTGGTCACTACAAAGACTTTGCAATCAACACTGTCATATAATAAAAGTATTACTACAAAGGTTCAACTCACAGACTCTGAGATGTTTCAACATACCATTATCTGTTAGAGAACCACCTGATGAAAACAGTTGATGAAACCCAAGTTTCCGCAAAAACTAGTTAACTTTGCATGGGTAAAAACTCATTCTATAACTACATGATCTAACAAATTCTTGTTAGCAGTAATTATGTGTCAGGTGCTGTTCTCAGTGCTGGAGATATAATCATGAGCCAAAACAGATAGAAGACTATAGACCGCACATAGAGTTTAGTCTACTGGGGGTTGATACACATTAATCAAATAATAAGACCATACCAAATGCTTTAAAAGGAAATAAACAGTAATATACAGTCACATAAAAAAAAAGTTGTCCTAGATTGGATGAACAATGAAAAATTTCCAGAGGAAGTGACCCTTTAATTGAGATCTGAAGGATGAGTTCAATAGGTAATGGTATAAATGAGGGCAGGGGTCACTCCAGGAAGAAGGAACATCATATGCAAAGGTCCCGTGGTGGGAGAAATGGTCAAGAAATTGAAACACAGCTCAATTAGCTAGAGTAATAAGCAGAGAGAAAGGTGATTTACAGCTCACTGCAGTGGTCAGCAGGGACCACATATGATTTTGTAGGCAGGCCATGATTTTGTTCCTAATCCTAAGAACAACAGGAAGTCACTGAAAGGTTCATAGGATGACATGACCAGATATATGCTTTTAAAAGATTGCTCTGGGTGTAGCATGGATAACAGATTAGGAGGAAGCCAGAAGAGATACAAGCAGTAGGCCAGTCAAAAGATCATGAACTAGGATAGTGACAGGCGTGCTAAAAGGAAATGAATGGATTTAAATTATACTTAGAAAGTAAAATTTTCCGGACTCATGATAAATTAAAGAGAGGGGTAAAGAAACAGAGTTAAGGATGACTCAGATTTCTGGCTTGTGATGGATATTCGTGCCGTTCATGAAGACAGGAAAACAAACAAACAAACAAAAAGACTAGGACCAGTTCTGTACATAATAGAAAGTTGGAGAAATAAATTTGGGAGTAGACATAGACAAGAGTGAATAGAGTGGGAAGAGAAGGAGGCATAGAATGAGTTTTGAGGATCTTAAGAGAATGAGCTTGCAAACAGAACAAAACTGAAAAAAACAGCCATATAAGTAGAAAGATAACTGGTTCAGAAGATATCACATCATAAACCTAGAGAAGAGAGTTTTGAAGAGCAAGAATGTAAGATAGGAGATAGGTGAATATTATCTTTAATGTGCTAAGAGAAAATAGCTATCAATCTAAATGTCTACATTCAGAAATATCTTTTTAAATAGCACAAAATAAAAACATTTTCAGAAAAGTAAAATCTGATTAAATTTAAATTGCACTTACACTTAGTGATTCATCAAAGACTCTCATGAGTTTTCCAGTTAAAAACCTGAAAATTCTAACTTTTCTATCAGAACCTATTGTAGCTATTTTCTTCCCATCAGGTGAAAAACATATGCTGGTTGGATAAGACTTGCACTTGGCAAATTCATATAAATCTGTGTCAGTTTTATATTCCCAGTTCACATTTTTGGGGAATTTATACTCATGAGGAGGCCCGGTCCAGTATTCAATCATTCCAGATTTGTCAGAAGACACTATTGCTTTGTAAACGGGGTTCAGCCGTATCTGAGTAAGAGGTGACGTATGGAGCTTGTCAAAAACATGAAGTGGCTGGTTATCTCCTCGACCATCATAAATAAAAATTTTTCCTGTACTCTTCTCAGAAGCAGCAACTGAAGATATGGCATCCCCCGGGCAATAGATCCACTCGCATTGTCCAGGAAAATAGCTGAGATAGTAAAGAATTGAGGGAAAAAAGAGGTCAACACAAGAAATAAGCATCCCTCCTCACCCTCACCACCAAAAATGTCCTGGCCGGTGATTTGATTAGTTGTGGATTCCTTGCTCAAAAGAGGCAGAGAGAGATACGGAATGGGGAGTTAGGAATAACTAAAAACAGTTATTAATTTTTTTCTTTCTGACCCCATCAATGCAATGATAACAACTTCTAAGGATCTACTGAACTACTAGAAGGGAATTGCATGTAGCAGACCACTTACTTCTGCTGGGTAGAAAAGGAAACTACATTAGACCTGGGTCTTAAAATATTCTAGGGTATTGCTTTTTGGATTTCTTTGTTTCAGTCTAGGTGTAACTTACTCTTAAATAGTTTAACATGTAACAATATTTGTTATAAATCTAGTTTTGAAATATTGAAGATCAAAATATTTTAGTTATGACTATGCTCAAAAGAAAAACATTCTTTTATCACACTGTCATTATTAGTAACTTGATGGTGGGGCCCTATTCCCATATGCCTGTGGTCTAAGAAGAAAAAGAGGGAGCTATCATTCCCACTTCCATTCCTAGTTCCTAATGAGGACACAGTGTGAAACACATAAGAGAATTCATACCAGAAACCAAACCCTGCTGGAACCTCAAGCTTGGACTTTCCAGCCTCCAGAACTGTGAGAAAATACATTTCTAATGTTTAAGTCACCCAGTCTATAGCCTTTTGTAATGGCAGTTTGAGCAGACAAAGACAAGTCTCAAAACTGTTTCTGACAATGCTATAAATTTCAAGCTGACATTCATTTAGATATATAAATTCAGTATGTTATCTTAAAAAAAAATGCTTAAAACAAAGTATTACTGTCATTACTGTGCAGTTTAACCACAAAGTTTGGGTATCAATATACTTCAAAGTTTAAAATCACCAACAAATAAACTCAATTCCAAAAATGTGCATAAGCTTTATAAGAACACAACATCATATTACTGAAATAAGCACAAGGAAGTTAATTTTAAGTCCCAGTAAATTAGACATGATGGATCCTTCTTATTAAGTAGTGTCAAATGGATCTAATGAACTCTTTTGATGATGCTGTTCGGCAATTTCCGTGGTGATTAATGACAAAAACCACAGCAGAAGCTTCCAAACGGTATCATAATAAGGATTCGCCATATGTAATTTTCCCAAGTGAAATCTTAAAGTGCATTTTTTAATGAAATGGTTAATATATTCTGTTTAGAAATATCTATGAAAAAATAAACTTTAGTTTAAAAATTATTTCATTAAGTTAAAAAATATATAATTTAAAAAGGACTCACCCCAGCTTCAGCATATTGATCATGTCAAAGTTCACTACATCAAACACTTTCATTGCTTTATCATCACCCACAGAACAGAACAATGCTCCCTCAGAGCTAACTGCGATACTCTCAATAACTCCTATTGAAATAAATGAAATTAAAACATCAATTACCAATGAAATAAATGTGCATGATTCAAAGAAAAAAACACTTTAAAAGAAACTTTAACCAGTATAGTAACTCCCTGCCCCCATTCCAAAAAAAGAACAAAGTAAAATTCTTACCTAGATGACTACGAAAATGTTTAACAAATTCAATTCCCTCTTCTACTTTTTTCCAGAACTTAACATGCCCATCATGACTGGCAGTAATAATAAAGTCTGTCCTGCATATGTAAAATTGTAAAAATTAATTCCTGAAACAAATCTTTGAATCATTCAATGCCCTCAAAGCATTCATTGATAATCTTTGACTCTTTCATAATAGGTTTTCAAAAAAAATCTTCCTTTATTAGAGTAGATAGAACATTGCAACATTTTGAAGCTCTTTTCTGGATATCAAAACAGTTGCTACTGCACTGATTTTAATCTTAAGAGCTAGGATAAGAATTGAGCTAGGACTTGACATTAAAAAAAAAGACATTTCACCAAGAATCACTGGACTTTAGGGTCTTTTAATGCTAAAATTACCCTATAAGCAGTCTTTTCACAGGGAAAATGTTCTATTTTTCAGAAGTTGATAAATAATTAAATCTCAACATATTATGTTCATATATAGCAAAATTCAATGTTTGTTTTGTATTCTATCCAAGGTATTTTGGTTGTTTAAATTATCAAAAAGATTCTGTACAGAAACCTCTTGCCTGTAAGATATATAAAAATTGAAATCATTTATTGAAACAGTATGTGTCAGGTACTTTATACATATTATCTTATTTAGTCTTTACAGCAACTCTATTAGGATGGGTATTTTTATCATTATTTTACAAATTAAAAAGTAACTTTTAAATGTTAACCGTATTTGTCCTAGGTTCATAGCTGGAGAGCTGTATCCAATAACAGATTTGCCTAACTTCGAAACCTATAATCTTTCTATTACACTCTGGTGCCTTGGGTTAAAAAAAACAAAAACAAAAACTTGAGGCGAGTGATAGCAAATGCTATTCCAATACACTGCTTTATACACTGACAATTTGGATTAGGAAAAATGCTAATGTTTGGTCAGAATTATGAATGAAATATAAAGATATTTTATTAAATTGTTTATATTCTAAGTTGTGTCCAAGAAATCAAAAATAGACTGAGCCAAATTCATCTACTTTTTCCCATAATTACTGCCAATATCACCCAAGCCACCATCACATCTCATCCAGATTTTTATACTAATCTCCTAACTGCTCTCACTGAATCCATTCTTACCCTACTTAAATTCATTCATCTCAGCACAGCAGAGTGGTCTTAACAAAAATAAATCTGATGTTATTCTGATTACAGGTTCAAAATCCACATAAGAAATAGAAAACTCTCTGGGATATAGTCCTTGTATTTTTTCTCCAGCTTCAGCTGCCATTTAACCTATCTGAACCTATTTTCTTACTTATAAAATGCAGATTATTATCTCATAAGATTGTTAAGATACATGAGATAATTTATAAAAAAGCTTTAGGTCCCTCTCAATGCCTTTACTATCTCTCTCACTGTCCTCATCTCTATTGTCTCTGTCATTCTGAGTCCCTCTCAGTGCCTTTACTCTGTCTCTCACTGTTTCTCTCACTGTCCCTCTCACTCTCTGCCTCTGAGACCACACTCTGTGAAGTGTTATCCCTTTTTTAATAAATTTTCCTTTTGACTATTTAA
>NW_011888963.1:2575178-2584258 GCF_000151845.1 Pteropus vampyrus
GGACATGGAAGCAACTGAAGTATCCTATGATAGATGACTGGCTAAAGAAGCTGTAGTACATATATTACTCAGCCATAAGGAGATGAAATATTGCCATTTGAGACAACATGGATGGGCCTTGAGATAATCATGCTAAGCAAAATAAGCCAGACAGAAAACGTTGAAAACTACATGATACCACTTATATGTGGGATATAAACCTAAAAGCAACAAATGAACAGGACAAACAAACAGAGACTCATGGACATGGACAATAGATTAGTAGTTACCAGAGGGTAGGGGGAAGGGATAATGGGAGAGATAGACGGGGTAAAGGGGGTCAAATATATGGTGACAGAAAGAAATCTAACTATGGAAGGTGAACACACAGTGTAAATATATTTATGCCTTACTATTAAAATGTACAGCTGAAACTTATTGGATTTTGTTAACCAATGCCACCATAAAAACAAACAAATAAATAAATAAATAAAAATAAAAAGGATGTGATAAACTTACTTGGTACACACTACATGGGTGATAACATCTCTATGCATGTAACTGCGCTCATACATGGATGCACTGGGGAGATTATCGAGATAGACTCTTTCAAACTCTAGAACTGAGAAAATAAAGAAAAAAAGTATTTTTAACAACTGGAACTATATATTATTTTGTATTTTCTTTATTTACAATTTTCTACATTCTACTTTATTTTCATCTAGATTTTAATTTCTGCCAGTTTCATATGTAATGAAAATAAAAATTGTCTACTATTTCAGTTTAACTTTTATTATTGCACATACTGAATAGCATTATTATTTAGTCAGTCAAGACAAGTTCTCAAGTATAATACAGATGCTTAACTGTCTCTAGAACTTAGGAATTGAGAGGTTGGCTTAACATGAAGATTCCATTCAAAAACAAAACCAAAAACCTTAAAAAGCTTCATAAAAACATCGCAACCATCTTTCTAATCATGTAGATCCAATTATTAGTGTTAATTTTAAAAAGTAGTAAGAGACTAGTAGTCATTTAAAAGATGTCTCAGTTTATCTTTAAGACAATGATCCCCTTTGAAGTCACTGATACTCCATTTTTTAGAGCTGAGGAAATCCTAGAGACTATCCAGTTGAGTGCTTCTCAAGTTTTTTCCAGAGACAAACCATCTGTAAGAGTGGTAATCTGAGGAAATACTGATTTCATTATGTGAGCTATAAAAAAGTTTACCAGTAAAAAAAGATTACATTACATGTGGACTTAATAAAATAATCCAACAATGGCCAAATATGCCTATAAAAAGTTGCTAAATTGCTTTTGATGAGCTATTTCAGTTTTTATAACTATATAACAGACTCAAAGCTGTGTCTGATAAACTACTTTTCCCTTCATTTTTAGTAAAATATTCTCCATTTGGGGGGCATATTGGCCCTTTTCATCTTTTCCTGCAGTTTGGTGTGGCCATGTGTCAGTGAGATAAAAGTGGAAGTGTGTGACATTAAAGAAGTCTCCTTGAAAAAGTGTGCCTTTCTTTTCTTCCTCAGTCCTATAGCCTGGAACTGGGATATGAGCCCTGTAGTTCTAATGACCACTCAGGACGAAAATGAGGGCCATACCCTAGTGATATTAGGGCAGAAAGCTGGAAACAGCCTAAGTTTCTTTGGAGCCTACATACCAATCCTGGACTACTTTGGGACTTCTTTACACATGAGAGAAATATAGCTCAGTCTTTTAATGTTATTGCCATTTGGGGTTTTTCTGTAATATGCAGTTAAATTTAATCCTATCTGATACACATTCCTCTTGCTATTAGTTCACTTGTTCAACAGAAACTTATCGAAAACAAAACAAGGCACAGGAGTATAAAAGAGAGTAACACATAGTTCCTGTCCTTGAGAACCCATCAGTTTAAAGATTCTGAAAATGTATACACAATCCAGTTGTCCAAAGAATATGTTAAATATTTAATATTTTTGTATTTTCCCATCCTCCACTTATCTCCATAAAATAAAATATGCAAAAATACCCTAATTCAATAAAATAATCAAAGCATAAATACTGTAATATTCATTCACTCAATAAATACTTATTGAGTACCTGCTATATGCAAAGCACTTTACCAAGCAGGGGAGCAAAACTTGCTTATACGCTAACAGTCCTAACAGTGGAAACCTAAGTGAGATAATGGCATGAATAAATATACAATTTCAAAATGTAGCAAGTGAAACAAGAAAAAAGTTGCTATGGAAACATTTATGAGGAAGACCTGGCAGTAAAAATAGGTAATGCACTTTAAGGGTGTGAATGTTCAAGGTTCAAAAAGTAGCTTCTTCAAAATTTGGATATATAAAATTTGAAGGCTACCTGTAAACTCAGTATGATAAACATTACCTGTTATTCTTAATGTGCTTAGAAACCCAGCCCAGACTGGAGAAGTCACAAGCTTCCTAGAGAAGGCGATAGCTGAGCTGAGTGCTAAAGTCTGAAAAGTTAGTCTAGTGAAAGTAGTGAAGGTAATTATTCCAGGTAGAGAGACACCATGATAGCCCAACAGTCGTGCAGAGAAGAAAAAGGGTATGGCCCAGTCTCAAGTATTTTAGTATGGGTGGAGCGCAGAGCAGAAATGACAAGGGGTTAGGAAAGGAAAATATGCCAGTATGCTGGTTAGATATGGAAAGATGATATCACCAAAGGCGTTATAGCTACATTAGGGAGTTTGAACTTTGTTTTGAAAATAATGAGAAATCACTAAAGAGTTAAGTAGGGAGAGTGATAAAGTGAGATTTGAGCTTTCAAATCACATTTTAATGGTCTCAAACGTTTAAGGTAAACATTTCATAGAACCTGAAAAACAAAATTTAATCTATCCCTTCATTCCTTTTATTTGATAAAATTTTTGTCACTATCCCACGTTAATGGCAAAATGCTTCATGCCATGGTATGTAACGAGTATGGTTTGAAAACCACAGACCTTGGGTTTTAAATGAAAAATGTGTGATCCAGGAAACTTACGGAACCTTCTCCGGGTCAGAAAATCATTAGTAGAAGAGTCAGGGTGGAAATTATCTTTACCTACACTTTACACTTCTAAATAGACATCGCCAACTCCTCGAGTCCCAACACACTAAAACCACTCAACTAAAAGCCTTAAAGAGAACCAGTACATCCCCTAAACGGAGTTAGAAATTCAACCTTATATAGCTGCTTGAAGGATTAAATGATAGGTACCGAGCACATAGTAAATCTTGGCATAAGAAAGCACCAGCATCTATTGTAACATTATCAGTGATTAATACTGTTTGATATTATCAAAAGACGCCGTGCTGCGAGCACATCGCTATTTCGGGAAGATGTATTAAGTAGAGTGCCCAGAAATGCGAAGATGACCCGACCCTGTGTTCTGAGGGCACAAAACCCCACAAACACACACGATCCGTTTTCGGTTCTGGCTTGAACTTTCCCACTCGTGACTCGCAGCATTCCAACTCTCCCTGTGCCTATCTCTGTAGCTACCTTTCTTCTTCTTAGCCAATGCTGCCTCTACAGGTAAAGGCCCAACCCAGCGCTCTTCATTATCTTCTTCGTTCTCTTGGGCCACTGCTACTGCCACTGCCAGCTCTCTTTCTCTGAGTTCCGTTTTTTCCGGTTCCTCCGGGTCTCGGCGCCTTCTTCTTCTTAGCTGTGAATCACTAGCACCTTCCGCCGCCATGTTGACCGAATCGTCAGGACAGGCGCGACACACACGGCCCTGCAACCAATCGCAAGGCAGTGGCGCAGCCTTTGCGTAAGCGGCTGAGCGAGTTTCGGGATTGGCTGCGGTGGATCCAATCAGCAAGCAAGGCGCGCACGGGTCCTGGGCCGGGAAGGCTTTTTTACAGTAGGCCAAGGGGTTCTGGAAGTTTGTGGCTCCGTAGTGGTAAGAAATGGGCAGGGGGGCAGCGCCGTAACGGTTTGCATTTGTCACTGGGGTTGGCATCTCCCAGGATGTAGAGCTGCAGCCACATTGGTGAGACCCTTACCTCTGGGGGACTGGATAGCCGACGTCCAGCCGGGCCTTGAGTGCCGCTCTTCTCCGGCTCTAGAACCCAGCAGGTTAGGAGTGAAAGACGGGTGGAGATTTGAAGGAACTGGTTAACTGGGCCTCCTCCCTTAAGTGCCCCAAACATCTCTTCTTCCCTAAGCATCTTGGGTCTCTCACATACTCTCTGAAGACAGTGGTTAGCGCTTGTAACTTTTCGGGGGAGAGATCCAGACATACCAAGAAATCTAAGTAGCCCACGGTGGGACCATTCACTCATGCCTTCACCCAGGTCTAGGCATCCATCTCTTAGCGGCCTTCTGGCTTTCAGCTCTCTTCTTAAAAAAAAAAAAAAAAAAAAAAGAAGAAGAAAAGAAATTTATTGTGGTAAAAAAGAAAAAAAACTAACAAAATTGATCGTCTTTTTATCCGTTAAATATAGCTGGTCAAAATGATCTTCCTAAAACACTGCTTTCAAAACAATACTCAGCAGCTTCCTGGTTGCCTATTTCAAACCAGATAAATCTTTGCTTTGCTTTGAGGTGGACACCAGATACATAACGAACACTTTTTAAAGATTTTTTTTTCGGTTTTTAATTTTAATGACTCCCATTATTTGGCCCATCCTACCTAGCAAGTCTCATTTTTTTCCTCTGCCGCCTTCTCTAATCAGAGTACCCTTTTCGTGTATGTCTCCTGAATTTGCCATGCTCGTCCTTGCTTTCCAGTTTTATGTTTTTATGCTTTGAAAGCATCTCCACAGCAAATCTAGCCTTCACCTTTACCGCTTCTCATCCGTTAGACCCTATGGCAAAAAGAATGAGAATAAGGATGAAAATGATAACGAGTAGTAAGCTAATACTATGTACCAAGCACTGTACTAAGAAGCCGCTTATTCTTCCAGGTAGATTTCTCTAATCGTCTCTATTCTGAATTCTGAAAGCATGAGCAGTCTGTATGGTATAATTTACCACATCATAGCATTTCTAACTACTTGAAATCATATTAGATATTTAGTTGTTCGTTCGTTTATATTGGCTCTCCTCGGTGAAAATGTAAGCTCCGTGAAGACAGACTTTTTCACCTACCCAGCTATAGCCATGGTGTCTGACAAATGGCACACGTTAAGAACATGTTTGTTGGATAAATGAATGTAGTATAGAATTGTATGAGTACCTTCTATTATTTTATTTTATGTATATTAGTCCTTTTTCCAATAATAGTATGGACTTTTTAAATTTACTATTAGATTTTTAAAATTTGTATGGGATAGTATCCCCAAATATAGCAGTATGGTTCTTCAATAAATAATTGGCAATTAGAGTACCTCTGACTGAACACCTTGAAAGGTTGACTTGTTCTGTTTCCAGAAAGGTAGATTTAAGGATACAAAATGTGGGAAAGAGATAAAGTTAAACACTTAAAAACATTTTTATTTATTTGTATTCTAATGCTCCATTGAACTGTCACTCCAGCTCAGTTATTGAGTACCTATCTACATACTCATGCACACAGTTTGGCATTACTTTAGCATACTGATAATGTATTTCATTGGTTAGTACTCTACAAAGTAGAGAAAGATCAATTTGCATGTAATTTCTAAGTTGGGGTATATGTAAAACATTTACATAATATTTGACTTTTTTGCTTAAAAATATTTAAAAATTGTTGATGACTATTTAGAACTTAACTGTATCTTTCGTGTCTAGCAAGGAAGATGTTTGGTGTAAACATTTTTAGATATGGCACAGGTTATTTAACCAGTCTTTTTCTAGTCAAATTAATAGTAATGTTGATAACCATACTGAGATAGCTCTTTATATGCTAGGCACAGTTCTAAGAGTTTTACATATATTAACTCATTTAATTGTCATAACAACCTTACGGGGTAAGTAATATTACTGTCTTCATTTTACAGATAAACCAAGGCACAGACAGATTAAGTGACTTGCCCAAAGTCACACGGCTTGTAAGTATTAAACCCAGATTTTAAACCTAGACAGTCTGATTATAGAATTCACACTTACAATGTGTTTTATAGATAATGCCACAGTAAGCATACCTGTATATGCAAATATATCTATTTGTAGGATTATTCTTAGGAGTAGAATTTCCTAAGTCAAAAGATAAACAAATACATTTAAAATTTTGATAGATGTTGCTTATTACCCTACAAAGTAATTGGTCTACCAACAGTGCTTGCCTCTTGTTCTATACTCTTGTCAATATTGTTTCTTACCAAATTTTTCATTCTTGCTACTCTGAATGAAAAATAACTTATTTAATTTGTTTTTTTATGAGTTACGACTAGATTAAGAATGCTTTTTTTTGTATTTAAAAGATATTTCTCAGTTTTTCTTTTTTTTGTGTCATTTGCCCATTTCTATTGGATTGTTTACCATTTTATTATAAAATACAATACAGATACAAAAAACCCACATGAAATAAATATAAAATTTATAAATTATTATAAGGTCAATCAATATCTTTATCACTATGCATATCAAGAAGTAAAAGTTTGATAATTACCTCAGAAGTCTTTCCATTTGGCCCATCCCAATGACAGTCTTCTTCTTCCTCCCTCTTTCTAAAAGTAATTGATATCCTCCTGACATTTGTAGTGATCACTTTTTTAGTTTTTTAATGATTTTTTAAAATTAATTTGTAGGCACTCATACATTAAGGAAATTAGGTCTTGATGCCCTATAAATTATACATATTTTTCTTAGGTTTTTGGGTTTTAAATTTTGACTTTTTAATGATTGTTCATGCAGAAGTTTTAAAAATTTTATTTCTTTATTTTTTAGGTGAGGCAACCCTTGATTGACCCCACAGATTACAAGGACCTTGTCAGTTTACAATCCCTTATTTTTTTTTATTTTTTACTCCTGCAGCACCTGGTCTTCCTAGGTTGTCTCTCATCCAAGTACTAACTAGGCCTGACCCTGCTTAGCTTCCAAGATCAGACGGAATCAGGCTTGTTCAGGGTAGCATGGCCGTCAACTTAAAAATTTTATATGGAGATTTTGCTTAGTTTTGTTTAGAAAGGCCTTTTCTATTCCAAGATAAAGGCCTTTCCTATTTCCATGTTTTTCCTCTTCCTTTTTATGATTTCTGTTTGGATTTTTTGAGGGATGGAGGAGTGGTATAAAGATTGAGGTATATATTTAGTCTTATTTCCCTCCCCCCTTAAATACTATGCAGCTTTGTTAAAAAGAATGAGGGGGTCTATATGGGCCAAAATACATATACATGAAAAAAAACAGTATAGTACATAAAATATGCTCCTATTTGTATTGTTCTTCTTTCCCCTTAATTTGCATTGCCACCTGTCATATTTCATAGTTCCATAAATGTGTAAGTCTAGGTGGGCTTTGTATTGTGTTGCATTGTTTAATTTGCCTAATCATGTGCTAATTCTGCACTATCATGATATAATAAGTTTAACATCTGGTTAGGTAAGTCTTCACATCTTATTCTTCGGTCTTTGTTGTTTTTGGCTCTTTGCACTTTCATATAAAATTTAGAATCAGCTTGACAAGTGCCACAAAAACAAAAACTTTCAGAATTTCGATAAAGATTCAATAGATCAACTTTGGGGAGAATTAACATCTTTACAATATCGAGTCCTCCAATCTGAATATGATAGAACTCTCTATTTGTCTCCTTTATAACTTCTCTGTTGATAAAAAATTGATTAAGCGATACAAAACTCAAGTTTCATATGAATAAAAATATTTTCAGGGGGTGGGTTATACTGGTTTGCATTTGGTGTTATGAAGTAGACATCTTCATCGTTTTTTATTGCTTTGTCTACATCCTTAAAATTCGAATCTCATGCTGTCAGACTCTATCAGCCACTACTACTTGCAGCAGTCATCTAGCAAGATTATGTCACACATTCAGAAATTCAAGTTCAGGTTTAAGGGGAGAGTAAATAGGCTCTGCCTCTGGTTGGAGAGTGACAACCTGAAATATTGCTATGACTATTTTGGAAAATAAAGTCCCCGATCCATATTGCTAAGTGAATTGTCAATTCTTTGTTTTTATCTGACTTGACCTAACTCTAGTATTTCATAGTTCATCTCTTCTTCCTTGCACACTTTCTTACCTTGGATTTTAGGATATTATATACTCTTGATTTTCCTCTTACCTTACTGGATACTCTTTCTCAGATTATTTAGGTGGTTCTTCCTTATTTCCTCAGTCTCTCCAGGTCTAGAACTTTTCTCATTTCAATCTGTACACTCTTGCTTTTCTGATCTCATCCAGCCTCAAGGCTCTGTAGAGTGATGACTCTCAAATTCTAGCTTGAAAATTTCCCTGGAACTCCAGACAGGTATATTTAATTGCCTAATCAGCAGATCCATTAATAGACACTTTAAATTTAGCATGTCCTAAACTGAATTCTTTTTCAAAAAATTAAATTAGTTGAGGTTACATTGGTTAATAACATATAAATTTCAGGTGTGCATCAATATAATTTGATATCTGTATACTGTATTGTGTGTTCACCACACCCGGAGTCTAGTTTCCTTCTGTTACCATATATTTGATCCCTTTTACCAGTTTGCCTTTTCCCCAACCCTCTTCTCATCTGGTAACCATCATTCTTTGTCTGTATATATAAGTTTGTTTTTGTTTGCAAAACTGAATTCTTAATTAGCATCCCCCCACATCTTGCTAAATTCATTTTTTTTCACCATCTTCTCCATCTCAGTAACTAGCAACTCCATCTTTCTAATTGCTTAGGTCCAAACTTTCTTTAGTAATAATAGACCCCTCTATTTCTTTGACACTCCATACGCAGGCTATTAGAAAATCTTGTTGGCTCAGTCTTGAAAATATATTCAGAATTGGACATTTTGTACTGCCTCAGTATTTTTCTGGTCTAGGATAATTGCTGGGATTATTATAATAGCTTTCTAACTGGCTTTCCTACATCTGTCCTTACTTGCTGTAGTTAACCAGAATTTTACTGTTAAAACATAATTCAAATCATGTCATTCCTCTGTTTAAGCTCCTCTAATCGCTTATTTTCTCAGCCTAAGTCCTTAAAGTGGCTAGAAAGCCCACATGATCA
>NW_011888963.1:2584308-2587025 GCF_000151845.1 Pteropus vampyrus
TCGTTTTTTATTGCTTTGTCTACATCCTTAAAATTCGAATCTCATGCTGTCAGACTCTATCAGCCACTACTACTTGCAGCAGTCATCTAGCAAGATTATGTCACACATTCAGAAATTCAAGTTCAGGTTTAAGGGGAGAGTAAATAGGCTCTGCCTCTGGTTGGAGAGTGACAACCTGAAATATTGCTATGACTATTTTGGAAAATAAAGTCCCCGATCCATATTGCTAAGTGAATTGTCAATTCTTTGTTTTTATCTGACTTGACCTAACTCTAGTATTTCATAGTTCATCTCTTCTTCCTTGCACACTTTCTTACCTTGGATTTTAGGATATTATATACTCTTGATTTTCCTCTTACCTTACTGGATACTCTTTCTCAGATTATTTAGGTGGTTCTTCCTTATTTCCTCAGTCTCTCCAGGTCTAGAACTTTTCTCATTTCAATCTGTACACTCTTGCTTTTCTGATCTCATCCAGCCTCAAGGCTCTGTAGAGTGATGACTCTCAAATTCTAGCTTGAAAATTTCCCTGGAACTCCAGACAGGTATATTTAATTGCCTAATCAGCAGATCCATTAATAGACACTTTAAATTTAGCATGTCCTAAACTGAATTCTTTTTCAAAAAATTAAATTAGTTGAGGTTACATTGGTTAATAACATATAAATTTCAGGTGTGCATCAATATAATTTGATATCTGTATACTGTATTGTGTGTTCACCACACCCGGAGTCTAGTTTCCTTCTGTTACCATATATTTGATCCCTTTTACCAGTTTGCCTTTTCCCCAACCCTCTTCTCATCTGGTAACCATCATTCTTTGTCTGTATATATAAGTTTGTTTTTGTTTGCAAAACTGAATTCTTAATTAGCATCCCCCCACATCTTGCTAAATTCATTTTTTTTCACCATCTTCTCCATCTCAGTAACTAGCAACTCCATCTTTCTAATTGCTTAGGTCCAAACTTTCTTTAGTAATAATAGACCCCTCTATTTCTTTGACACTCCATACGCAGGCTATTAGAAAATCTTGTTGGCTCAGTCTTGAAAATATATTCAGAATTGGACATTTTGTACTGCCTCAGTATTTTTCTGGTCTAGGATAATTGCTGGGATTATTATAATAGCTTTCTAACTGGCTTTCCTACATCTGTCCTTACTTGCTGTAGTTAACCAGAATTTTACTGTTAAAACATAATTCAAATCATGTCATTCCTCTGTTTAAGCTCCTCTAATCGCTTATTTTCTCAGCCTAAGTCCTTAAAGTGGCTAGAAAGCCCACATGATCACATCGCTATTGTCGCTCTGACTTGCTTTTGTGTTCTCTACTTTATATACTCTGCTGTAGTCACAGCGGCTGCTTTACTGCTTTTAGGAACGGGCAGTCCTATTCCTGTCCTAAGACTTTTGCACTTACAGTTCTCTCTGCCTGTAGCGTCTTCCCCTAAGTATTCCCATGTCTAACGCTCTTATTTCCTTCATGGTTTTGCTCAATTGTTAACTTCCCAGTGACTTTATATGACCTCCTTATTTAAAATTATATTGCCTCAGTTTTAGCATTCCCTGTTTCTTCCCTGCATGCTTTTCTCCATGGCACTTATAAATCATATGATATACTACAGTATTTATTTTAAAAAGCATTTTGTTTTCCTTAATTAGAATGTAAGCTCCATGGTAGGAGGGATTTTTACCTATTTTGTTGATTGTTATACCTTTAGCTCTTCGGTTAGTATCTGGCAGGTAATAGATTTTCAACAAATATTGTTAAATGAATGAATATCTTTTACTTTAGTTTTTCTTATAAAGCTAAGAAAATCACAAGACACATGTCAGTGAGACAGCAAGATCTAGATCCGGATAGTACTACAGATATAGAAGATGTTGCAGATACTAAAGAAGAACTTATTAAAAAGTGTGAAGAAATGTGGAAAGATATGGAAGAAGTAAGTATGAAAAGATAAAAATGATATAGTAATTAATTACTATAAGATTTAATTCTATTTTAATAATAGACTTAGGAAGGAATTATGCTGATTTCTGAAAGTCATTATATCTTAAGTATTTATATAATTTTTAGTTCTATAAACATTTATTCAAGGAACTTCATACCAGATGAGCTACAGAAAGAAAAAACTATGGTAGTCCCTGCCCTCCAGGAGATTATCATTTAATGGAGGCAATAGCTGTTATATTAGAAGTATTGTGGTAGAGATGCAAAGACTATACTTAGGAGGAGGACTAAACCTAGACTGAAAGGGTCAAAGATAGCGTCCTAAAAAAGATAATTACTGAATTTATTTCTAAGGGATAAATAGGAGTAACCAGTAAAAGTGAGAGAAGTATACAAAGCAGAACAAAATATATAAAGGTTGGGAGAGTTTAGAGAATCCCAAGTAGAATATTATGACTTATGGTAATTAGGAGAAGGACTTGTGGAGTGAGACTAGAGAGCTAATTAGGGACAAGAATATGGAGATTTTATCGAGTGTATACTATGGGGAGGACGATAAACAAAAAGTGCCCTGACAAGATATATAGTTTGGGAAAATTATTCTCATGGTTTTGAAGAAAATAGAATGCAGAAGAGAAAGGCTACAGGTAGAGCATTTAGGAGGCTCTAATAGTAGTCCTGGTTAGAAGTACTGAAGGATCAAATCCTTGCAAATAGAGAGAATGGATTCAAGAGATATTAAGGAATTGGAAGTCATGAAATGGAG
>NW_011888963.1:2588145-2640703 GCF_000151845.1 Pteropus vampyrus
TAATCATTTGGAAAGTACTCTTTCTGATTTAAGAGAAGTATTTTTAAAACTTTTTGCATAAGCTGTTATAAATAAATAAGAGGGTATTATCTCTTATCTTTTCACAGCTACATATACGTTTAACTGTTGAGTGAATTACTCATCGGCTGCTATTATAATACCTTGTTAAAAATGATAACAAAGACTTTTCTACTTTGTGTTAGGTACAGTAGCCACAGTTAATTTACTATCTGTGTGGAATCTTAACTGGTTTTACCCTAGGCTTAAAAAAGAAAAAAGATTAAGATACCCATGTTAATCATCAAAGACCTGTAGGATTGGTTTAGGAATATACCAAAGGATCAGATTAAGAATTTAAACTATGACGGAGATGATAGTTCCAATCTTTGGGAAAGATATGACTTAGCTAATAAATGATAGTAGTACAAGTAGCATCTATCTGGGAGAAAATAAAATCCAATCTCCATCTTTCATTATATAAATTTAAATTCTAGATGAATTGTCATAAAAATCTTACAAGAAAAGCAAGGAGACTGCAATCTAGTGACAGTCTAGTGGCTATTAGTAGAAATGTTTTAGTAATAAAAATTCTAAGAACAAAGTCAGATATATAAATGATTCCGGTGAAAGTTCTCCAGAACTGGTGGGAGCATATCAGAAGACAAGAAACCAATTGAAAGTATCACTTGAGCATCAAAAGACATAATGGGTTTAATTAATTATAACAATATAAACAAGTTATAGTCTATGAGCGTAGTAATAAAAATTAGAATGAGAGAAGAAAAGCGGAAAAAACTAATTTGTCACTTTTGGAAGTACCTGTTACATCAAATCTTTAAAAACTGGTGATAAAGAATAAAGCCATCTTTTAAAAAATTTTGTATTCTCAGTAAATATAGAGCTCTTTTATACAAGATAAAACAATATTATATTTAGAAAAGCATTATACAGTAAATAAGCCATCATCTGTTTTCCTTGGTAAATGTGGTTCTTAAAGTGTAGACATTGAGACCTACTGAATTATATCACTGGGGATAGGGACTGTACGTTTCCTGAATGATTTTCATGTAGTGAGCCAAACACTGGCCTTGTACAAAGTACTTAAGTAGTATAAATAATCAATATCCTGAGTTAGTCAATAATAACACCTAATGAATGCACAAAATGCCTTTTCTTGTCATTTTGAGGGTCTTCAAGATTACTCCCAGTTTGCTGGTTCTCTAGGAGGGCTTACAGGACTCAGTATGTTAGTCATACTCATGGCTGAGAGTTATTACATTTAAAGGTTACAGAGTAAAATCAGTAAAGAGAAAAGGCTATGGGGTGAAGTACAGAGGAAATCAGGGCACAGACTTTTAAGAGTCCCGCCCAGTGGAGTCACACAAGACATGCTTAATTAATTCCTCCAGTGAGTTGTGACAAGTGTGAAATGTCTACCAGGGCACCTCCTTAGAGGCTCAGTGCCTAAGATTATTTGTGGGGGTAGTAACGTAGGTATCCTCTACCTAGCAGTTGTCAAAATGCTCCCAGAAGGAAAGCAGGTGTTCAGTGTCAGTCATATTCTTTGCACAAACAATTTAAGCACAGCGAGCCACTCTTATCAGTTAGGTTGGGAACCATCTCAAAATCCAAATTTTTAGATGCCAGCCCAGGGTCAACCTTGCAAGAAGGCCTTTAAGGATAATCTCAGACTTACTTGGTTAATTCTTTTCTGCATACCTATTAACTTCAAAACTTCAATAAAATTCTTTTTCTAAAGCAAGAAGTTAAATATTTTAAATGAGAAAATGGCAGGATTTCTCAAATTTTGATGTTTAAATAACTTTAGCAATACTGCTGCTATTTTTTTTTTTTTTAGAAAGGGTTAGTTTTATAGCAAGACCAGAAATAATTTGAGTGTTTGCCTTAGCTGAGCTTTGAGATTGAACTGTATGAAATTACTGTTTTTTAATAGGTTAAAAAATGAATATCAGTAATTTTATATATTTCGACCTAATATATGGAGGAAAAGTGATATGGATTCCTTATCATTATGATAGTTTTGCCTAGTTTAGCAACTGCTTCTTAAGAATTTGATATCCTTTCTTAGTAATAATATTTTATATAAATTGCTTTATAGTTAACAAAAAACTTTCATATTGTTAATTATAAGAAAATAATGTTAAACTCTCTTGGTAAAAAATGTAAATACCTGTAAATGCATTTTTATATAATTATATAAAGTTTTCAAAAATTAGACTATTCAACAGGCAATGTTATATATAAAATACAGAGCAGAGTCTTTGAGCTGCCTGCTCTGTATCACAAAAATTGCTTAAAAAAGACAGTAGTATCCTTTTAGTGTAAATATTATAGTAATACTCACATTTTTGAAATGTGAAATTTTTTATCTCTTTGGCCACCAATAATTATATAGAGAAGATAAAATATGTTCTGAAATTTAACTTTAAGTATACTTTAACATTATGGTCTAATCAGGCTACAGATTTATCACATAGATTTGTAATGATCAAAATTACAGTGATTGGAGCCACCTAATATCAGAAACATATTCATCCTAATTTATCTTTGGCTAAAGGGGTACACAATTTATTAACTATTGAGGAGCAAAACTTTTTTATGTGTGGCTTTGGAACTAGTCTCATTTTATAATTGTTTCTATTTATGTATTTAAAGTTATTTTTAGCTTCTCAGCTAAAAACATTTGCAATTTTTCCAACAGTGCATAGAGAGAAAAAGGAGCATCTTTTTTTTTTTTTTAACGCCTACAGCACCTGGTATTCCTAGGTGGTCTCCCATCCAAGTACTAGGTCCGACCCTGCTTAGCTTCCAAGATCAGACGAGATCGAGCACGTTCAGGGTGGCTTGGCCGTAGACTGAAAAAGGAGAATCTTTAAAGCAAATTTGTCTAAAAAGTGTTGGCAAGAAATAACATCCTATTTTTTTAAAGAAATATTAATTTAGGGAATAAATTTAATATACTTAGTTTCTTTTATTTCGGTTGAATGAAGTAGAATTGATCATTTTTTAATACTATATCACTGGTACAACAGGCAATCTCTGAGCTATAATTAATGTTGTTTAAAGAAGAATTTGGAGTGGTAATTTTTTATGTTATGTCATATTAGCCGTTTATGTTAAGACTTTGTATTAAAATATTAAGACTGTCTACACTTTCATCTATGAGTTGCTATAAATGTTCCACAAGAAATGATTTTGTTTTATTCTCTTGTTCTTTTTTTTTTATAGCTGTCATTGTTAATTATGCAAGTGAAATGTTTAACTGCTGAACTCAGTCAATGGCAAAAAGAAACTCCTGAAAGTAAGATTCTTATCTTTAGGTTTATATTTTTGTAAACAGATCGATGGCAAATGAATTCAATGATCACAAGAAGAATTACAAGTTCCATTTAGCCTTTTTTTTTTTTTTTATAAGCAGGAAGCAGCATTTATTGATGCCAGCACTGGCTCATTCGTATCCAAAGGCTGTGTCCATTTAGCCTTCCTGATTTTGTCTAAAGTCCATCGGTATTGGGAAGCTATCTCAGTTTACTTTTTTATATACATTATTTCATGCTTGTTTTATTATTATAGATAAACAGATCTGTCTCACATTAGAGTGTAGTAGTCTTGATTGTAGAGAGAGACATTATTGCTATATTTCATCCTCATAGACACTGTCTTAGATGCACAGCAAAAACTGTAAATTGTTTCTTAATGAAACTTACCTACTGGAAAATTTATTTTAGATATTTATTTATATAAGGGCTACATAGATTGTATGTTGCCTTTTGACTTGTCTGACCAAGACTATGTTTTTGCCTTAGTTGAGAAATAGATGGCTTAAAAATCAGTAGTTATAACACTCAATTAGTAGATAACTTTCTGTTATGAAAGCCTGCATTTCTCTATGCTGTATATATGTCTGTATATGGTATTCTGTATGGATCGTACCCTCTTTTTCCATATATGTCTCCCTTCCCTTTTCTCCTCTTCCTCTATCTCCTTTCTTTTAACTCTCCTCATTCTTGGTTGTAATTACTATATTCATGCCAATGTCCACCATTGTTCCACATCCTTACTACCACCTAGTAGTCTTTTAATTTTAGCACTTCTGTATTGGTTCGCTAGTATCTTATTTAGGATTTTTGCATCTGTGTTCATGGTCTGTAGTTTTCTTTTTTTGTGTTATCTTTACCAGGTTTTGGTATCAGAGTATTATTGGCCTCATAAAATGAGTTGGGAAGTATTGCCTCCTCTTCGATTTTTTTGGAAGAATTTGAGGAGAATAGGTACTAAATCTTCTTTGAATGTTTGGTAGAATTCACTGGTGAAGCCCTCGGGTCCTGGACTTTTACTTTTTGGTAGGTTTTTGATGATTATTTCAATTTCTATACTGCTGATCGGTCTATTTAGATTTTCCAGTTCTTGATTCAGTCTAGGAAGATTGTATTTTTCTAAGTACTGGTCCATTTCTTTTAGGTTATTAAATTTGTTATTATATACTTTTTCATAGTATTCTTGCATAATCCTTTGTATTTCTGCGATGTCAGTCATAATTTCCCCTCTTTCATCCCTGACTATGTTTATTTGTGTCCTTTTTCTTTTTTCTTTAGTGAGTCTAGCCAGGGGTTTGTCAATTTTATTAACCTTCTCAAAGAACCAGCTCCTTGTTGTATTTATTTTTTCTATTGTTTTTTGTTTGTTTGTTTGTTTTGTTTTCAATGTCATTTATTTCTGCTCTAATTTTGACGATTTCTCTCCTTCTGCTAACTTTAGGCCTTATTTGCTCTTCCTTTTCTAGTTTTTTAAGATGAGGTAATTTTAGCACTTCTGATAGGTGTATTATACAATTGTGATTTTAATTTGTATCCAACTGTGTATCCTATTGCCTCTATATTGAGCATTATATTGAGCATCTCAAAGGCTATTCATAATCTGCTGTTAAAATATTGGTGTTCTCCAGGGGACTACTCACTTCTTTTTGCTTCTTACTCTAAATGCTATTCTTGAATTATATTTTCTGCTTCTGTTTTTATGTGTTATATATGGATTAATGACTTCTGTGTTAGGTTGCTAGGGCTGCCATCTCAAAGTACCATGGACTGGTTGGTTTAAATAACAGAACTTTATTTTCTCACAATTCTGGAGGCTAGAAGGCCAAGATCAAGGTGTTGTTTTCTTCTAAGGCCTCTCTTCTTGGATTATAGATTGCCATTTTTTCCCCCATGTCTTCACATGATTACCCATTTGTATCTCTTTGTATAAGGATGTCAGTTATAATGGGGTAAGGTTCACCCTAATGACATCGCTTTAATTTAATTACCATTTTAAAGACTTAATTCCAAATACAGTCACCTTCTGAGGTACTGGGGATTAGGACTTCACCTTTTGAACTGGGGGCAGGGGAGGGGGCAGAGACAATTTCCATAATGACTTCCAAAACTATATACCCAAACCAGACTTCTTTGTAACATCACACTTATATATATATCTACCTTCTAGACATCTTTTCCAAAATATTCAACAGATACCTCAGATTCATGAACTGGTCTTCATTCCCTAACCCACTGAGTAGAATCTGATTTGCCATAAATTTGAGTACTTCTAGATTCTTCTTTTTTCAGATTTTACATACAGCTGGTCATTAAATATTGAACCCTATTTAGGCATTTATCCCTAATCCATTAGTTTATTATAATAGACTTTTACTTGTCAATATTTTAAAAAATTGTAGAAATTTTCAAATTTAAAGAAAAATTAAAGGTCCAACTTTATTCTTTTGCATGTGTATTATCTAGTTTTCTCATTGCCGTTTATTGAAGGTCCTTTCTTTATTGAATTGTCTCAGCACCTTTGTCAAAAATCATTGGACTATATACTATATAGTAAGGATTTATTTCTGGGCTCTCTGTTCTGTTCCGTTAGTCTGTATGTCTGTCTCCATGCCAAGTAGCATGCTGTTTTGATTACAATAGCTTTGTAGTTGGAAATTAGAACATGTGAGTTCTACGACTTTGTTCTTCCTTTTCAAGGCTGTTTTGACTATTTGGGGTCCCTCAAGATTCTACGTGAATTTTAGTATTTTCTGTTTCCACAAAAAATATCACTGAGATTTTGGATAGAGATTACGCTGAATCTACAGACTGCTTTGGGTATTGTTGACATCTTAACAGTATTAACTCTTCCAATCCTTGAATGTGAGATGTCTTTCTATTTATGGGCATCTTTAATTACTTTCAACAACATTTTGTAGTTTTCAGTGTACAAATCTTGCCTCCTAGGTTAAATTTATTCCTAAGATTTTATTCTTTTTGCTGTGTATCGAGGAATTTTTAATTTTTATTTTCTTTAATATCATCATCTCTGACATACACACTTGGTAGTGATAATACTGACCACACAGGCTGCCTTGTTGGTCAAACCTTGCTTAGGGTTGCCAGTCACATAGGCTGCCTCACTGGAAGGATTCAAAAAATCTTTGTATTCTTGGAATGTGCCACAATGTATTGGTTGAAATGATTGTTTGGATGAGTATTGAAATACAACTCTTGGCCACACTGTCTAAGAGGAATATTTTTAAACTTTAGAATCCTTCTCATTGTACTTATTGAAATGATTTAGTAGCCATCCTGAGGCTGCCTATAATCAGTTCTAATAAAGGGCCTATGAAATACATGTAGGAAACTCTTGCCTGTTATAGGCTAGCAGATAGATTAGATAGTTTTCAGTAGCATATCATTTGAGAAATTTTAGATTGTACTTTATTAGGAAAGGTAAACTTTTCTAAGTACAAGGGTTGAACTTTTCTAAGAATTTAATTTTGCTATACAAAATTAAAATGAAATAGTAGTTTCTACTAATCAGACTGGCAAAAATATTAGACATTTTATAATATGTGTTGCTGTTCCTTGTTCATTGGTCATAGAAATTTTTAGGAAAGAATCTGGCATCCTGTATTCAAATTCAAAATACACATTTCCTTCTGTGAAATTCCATTTCTGGGAATCTATCCCACAAAAATGAAAGCATCAGTACAGAAAGACAAATAAAAGAATGCTTACTGCATCATTGTCTTTGTGGCTAAAAACTAGACACAAAGTTAATGCTCAGTCAGTAGCAAAATCACTAAATACTTTATGGTATATTCACCCTGTGAAATATTGTGCTGCTATATAAAATTATGAATTAGATTTATACCAAATGAATAGAAGGGTTTTCTGTAGGGATTTCACTGAGTGAAAATAAGATAAGAGTAATATGTATGATATGATCCCATACTTGTAAAACCAGCAATAACAAAATTAATAACCCTTGCATGTAGGTGTATAGATATATATATATATATCTGTACATACATATGTATGCGTGCAGAGATATGACTACAGACAACACACTAGAGATTATTGATTTTAATTCTGAAGGATTGGGAAGACAAAACAAGAAAAGAAAAAGGCACTAAAAACAAAATGCATAATATCACACTTGTCTAAAATTATATATAAGTTGGTTATATATGTAAAGATGTTAAATAAAAATAATTTTATAAAAACCACATATTTCACAAAAAAGTTTTATCACATAAATGGAAAGAGAAAGGGGTATTTTAAAAGCATAAAGTCAAATGTTTGATTTTTGAGAGTTCACTAAGCATATGTATAATTTTGGTTTGTTTTGTTTCTGTAGTAATTCCTCTGAATGACGAAGTTCTGGTAACAATAGGTAAAGAAGAGGTAAGTCACTTAATGAATTAGTAGTAACCTCAAATAATTTATAATTAGAAGTGTTGTAGATAAGTTCATGATACAAGATCTAGGATGAAACCACTTTAAAACCATGTTTACTTTCTCTTTTGATTTTAATTATGTTTTATTGAACAGAATATTTTAAAAGCTTTAAATTTTGAACTCAATTTGTCTATAAGAACTATTGCTAAAGTTAGTGTTTAATATGTAAATCTTGCTCTTAATACTTAATTTTCAATTGATTAAACTCTCTTTATAATAAAAGCAGAAATGGTAAACATAAACTGAATGATCATACATATACATTTATTTTTTCCAATACTTAACATAGTGTCAGTGAAGACATGGTTTAAAGTGTAAATCTATTAGGTCAAAGTATAGGAGAAAAGATAGAAGCAAAAAAAATTTTTAACAAGGTCGTAGAGCATAAAAACAGGTAATTATCTATATACCTAGAGACAGAAATAGGTATGAAAAGAGAGATTATCTGTCCTATAGGATGAAAGAAAGGCTTGAGATTTGAAGGAAACTGCTACTGCAAAATTCAGGTTTCAAGTGTGAACTAAAAATGAGATTTCTTTAAAGTTACAACACAATTAGACCTGTCTCACTTTCTTTCTTTTGCAATCAGAGAGCTAACTTTTTAACCCTGCACCTGAAAGCTGGAGGTATATGGTATGAAGATATTAAACTATTGAGGCGCTGGACTCAGGGACACCAGGTTGGGTGTTTAGTAGGGGTGGTGTACAGATTAAAAGTTGGAAAGGTCAAGTTAACATTTTCATACTATGTGATAGAAGTAAGTACCGGCTTCTTCCCCTACTGTGTCCCCAGAGGTCCTGCAGTCTGGTGTAAAAATAGCCTCAGACTAAAGATACAGTAATCTTCTCTGAAAAATCTATATGGCCCAAGGAAAAAAATCTCTCTAAGAATTAATATATGGGGGTCCCCGATGAAAAAGCCCCATTCATAAAGAGTTTTTAGTAGGTTTTTGACTTTTAAATATGAATGGCCAGCCAGCGATCAACATTTATTAAATGCCTCCAAATGGAAAGGCAGAAACCCAAAACAATTGACAAAGATGAACTTTAAGGAAATAGAGACAATTCTGGGAACAAATAGAATTTAATAAAACTGTACCTTAAGAGAGATTGAAAAATTTTGGGTAGGGTCCACAAAAAAACAAAATGTCAACTTAAGAAAAGTACCACTTCTTACCCACTAGGATGACTATAGTTGGAAGACATACAATAACAAGTATTGATGAAGATGTGGAGAAATTAGAACACCTTAAAACACTTCTGGAAGAATGTAAAATATTGCAGTCACTTTGGAACAGTCTGGTAGTTCCTCAGAAGGTGAAAAGAATGACTACTATTTGAATTAGCAGTTTCACTTCTAGATATATACCCAAGAGAAGTGAAAATATGTGTGTGTCCACACAAAAACTTAAATGTGAATGTTCATGGCAACATTTTTCTTAATGGCTGAAAAGAGGAAACAACTCAAATGTCCATTAGCTGGTGAATGGATAAATAAAATGTGCTATATCTATACAGTGGCGTATTATTTGTCAATAAAAAGAAATGAAATACTGATATATGCTATAAATTGGATATACCTTGAAAACATGCTAAGAAGCCATATGATTCTATTTATATGAAATGTCCATAATAGGCAAATCGAAAGAGACAGGAAGTAGATTGTTAATTGGAGAGAAAGCAGTGAGTAACTGCTCAATGTACAAAATCTAACCAGTTGAAGTTCCAAAATAGGAAAAAAAAAAGGGAAGGGAAAAAATAAAATAAATATTACCTAAACATTTTCCTAGAATGAAAATACTGATTCTTTTCCACATCGAAAAGATCCACTAAATTTCCAACAGCATGAGTTAAAAATGATACATGCCATAATAATCCAGCATAATTTTTTTTTTGGTAGCAGCCATTAGGCCAGCAACGGTAGTTTAGACTGGCTGAAATCCAAACTTGATGCAGTGATGTTACAAATAAAAATAACAAAGGGGTTGAATATTTAGCTCGTTTGTCATTATCTTACATTCCTTTATGCATCCAGTGAGCCAACTCTATGAGAATTTTTTCTATCATTTCTAAATTCAATGATAACTTCTACTTGTAGTAACTGATCACAGTGCAGCTGTCATATCTTCGTTCACCATCAGGCATCTAAGGTTCATCATCTTCTGTCCCATAATCCTTACTTTTTTCAGAGTACTTTTGCCATGTTTCAGGAGCCAGGATTGTTATAGCAAATCCTACTTCCGATGCCAACTGTTTTAGAATTTTCCCCAATACCACTCGGGTAAAGTGATTCACTAGATCAGCTCACAGGACTCAGAAGAGCTATTACACTTGTTGTTATGGTTTATTATAGTGAAAGGACACAGATTAAAATGAGCAAAAGGAAAAGGCATGTGGAGCAAGGTTGTAGGAGTCCTTTCTCAGTGGAGTTGCATGGATGTGAGTAATTCTCCCTGCAACTTTGTGTGATGACATGGACAAAGTGTTGTCATTCAGGGAAGTTCACCTGAGCTTGTCCACCATTTTTATCTGGAGTTAGTCACTATGCATGCGGGGCCTCCTCGACTGACCAGCTACTTAGACTCGAGGTTCCCCCAGAGTAAAAATGCATTCACCATGAATCACATAGAATGAACTCTCTAATGAAACTGATACCAACTGGCCCAAGGCCGCAGGCACACAAACACTCTTATCAGGAAGAATATTCCAAGGTCTCAGAGCTCCTCTTCCAGGAGTCCATCAGGGACTAGTCCTGAAGACAGACGTTTTTGGGAATGTTCAGAGTTTGTGCAACCTTGGCCTGCTGAGTTAACCCTTTCTTGCATATTTGTCTCGTTATTCTATTAACAGCATCTTTTGAAGAACTTAAGCTCCTAATTTGATTAACTCTGTTTTATCAAGTTTTCTTTTGAAGTTTGTGCTCAAATATAGGAAATATTTGCCCAACTTAAGGTCATAAAGATTTTCTTGCATGTTCTTTTAGAAATTTTAAAATATTAAATTTCATATGTAGATCTATGATCCATTTTGAAGTAATGTTTATATATGAAATGAGTTACTGGTAAAGGTTCATTTTTTTCATGTAGATATGAATTGTTTCAGCACAAATTGTTGAAAGAACTATCTTTCTCTTTTAAATTTCTTTTGCACATTTATTGAAAATTAATTAACCATATGTGCGTGGATCTATTTCTAGGTTCTTTATTTGTTCTCCATTCTGTGCTGTGGATGTTTTTCTTCCTTTGTTCTGTGTTTCTGTCTTTAGGCCAATACCACGTTGTTTTATTTACTGAAGCTTTATAATAAGTCTTGGAATTAAATAGTATGAATTATTTAACTTTGGTGTTCTTTACCAGAATTGTTTCATATTTTCATATAAAGTAGAGTTGGCTTGTCATTCTATCCCATAACAAAGTGTACTGAAATTTTGACCGAGATTGCACTGACTCTATAATTTAATATGAAGAGAATTGACATCTTTAACATATTGAGTCTCAGTTTAGATCCATGAGCACTATATGATCTCTGCATTGATTTAGGTCTCAATTTATTTGGTATTTAAAAAATTTACCAATATTTTATGCTTTACTATAACAACAGACTAAAAAAGAAAAAAAAAAACTTGACCATCTCAATGAATTCAAAAAGAATAAGTGACAAAATTTAATATTCATGATTTTAAAAAAAGACTTTAAAAATTATAATAGAACCGTGCAGATATTGTACATGTTTTGTCAAATTTACTCCTTTAGTATTTCATATATTTGATGCTATTAAAATATTCTTTTTTAAAATTTCAATTTCCAGTTGTTTATTGCTATTGCACCTACTAAGCATGATAAACCCCTTTATTCTAGTAGCTTTTTTCTGGATTCTCTGTAGGATTTTCTACATAGCCAGTCATGTCATCTGAGATCAAAGGCAGTTTTACTTTATCTTTGCATCTGAATGCTTTTTATATCTTTTTCTTGACTTATTGTGCTATTCTGGAACTTAGTAATAAATAGAATAAAAGTGGTAAGGATGAGCATTTTTTCCTTGTTCTTGATCTAGTGGATAGTATTCACTCTTTTACCATTAAATGCGATATTAGCAGTAGGTTTTTCATTGATGCCCTTAATTAAGTTGAGGAGATTACCTTGTTACAATTTTTGAAGTCTTTTTTTAAAAATCATAAATTAATATTGAATTTTGTCACATTCTTTCAGAATTCATTGAGAAGAACAATTTTTTTTTTCTTTTTTGGTCTGTTGATATAGTACATTACATTGCTTGATTTTTAAAATTTGATTTTGATTGTTTATACATTCCTAGGAAAAATTCCACTTTGCTATAATGTGTTAATCTTTTTTTATTTATTGATGGACTTACTAAAATTTTATTACGATTTTTGTGTCTCTGTTAATGAGAGATACTGGTCTGTGGTTTTCTTGTGACATCTTTGTCAGGCTTTGGTATCAGGGCAATACCAGCTTCATAGAAAAATTGAGAAATATTCTATTTTTAAAATAATTTGTATAGAATCAGTATTATTTATTCCTTAAATGTTTGTTAAAATTCCCAGTTGAAGCTCTCTGGGCCTGGATTTTTCTTTGTGGGAAAATTTTTTAATTACAAATTCAGTTTCTTTACTGCTAGTCAGGTTTTTTGTTTTCTCTGAATGAGCTTTGGTAGTTTGTGCCTTCAAAGAGTTTGCCCATCTTATCTAATTTGTTAAATTTATTGACATAAACTGTTCAGAGTGTTCCCCTATTACCATTTTAATGTTTGTAGTAATGTCACCTTTTTCATTCCTGATGTTGGTAATTTGTGTCCTTTTTTTCTTTTGTAAAAGTCTGGGTAATTTTATTGGCCTTATCAAAAAATCAACTTTGGGTTTCATTGATTTTTCCCTATATTTCTTTTTGCTTTTCTATTTCATCGATTTAATGTTCTATTTCATTGTTTTATCATTATTTTTTCTTCAGCTTAATTTTGGTTTTACTTGTCCTTTTTCTAGTTTCTCATTCTTGAAGCTGAGGTCATTAATTTGAGAGCTGTTTTTTTTTTTCTGACATGGACTTTAGGTGATGTAAATTCTCAGCTGAGTCCTGCTTTTGCTTCATCCCAGAAATTTTAATTTTGTTTTTATTTTTAGACAGTTTATAATAACTTTTTATTTGCCTGTTGATTGCTTCTTTGACCCATGGATGTGTAGAAGTCTGTTTTTAGTGTCCAAATATTTGAAAATTTTTTTCATTGTTAGATCATATTTAATGTAATATCAATATGGTTGCATTGAAATCTGTATACTTAATTTTTCCTTCCCATTTGTCTTGTCTTTTCTTTGTTCCTGCTTTCCTGTCTTCCCACTTTCTTGAGTTAATTGCGTATTTTAAAAAATAAACCTACTTTATTTACACTATTGGTTTATCAGTTATAGCTCTTCATTTTTTTTTTTTTGATTGCTCTAGTATTTATAACATACATCTTCATATTATCACTGATTTAGATTTAGAAAAAGCTAACGGTAATCCTCAACATCAGGAGAATGGGACACTAGCTCATGTTTTTAAAAACAAAAAGATATTAGAAAAAGTCTAGAATTTATAATTTCCTATTGCCACACGGTGAGCTTTGATTTTATTTAAATATCTCAAGTATGCTCCTTCCTTTAGGCCTTTCTACTTAAAATTCTCTTTATATGGAATGTTCTTTTGCTAGATAGTGACATGGATTATCTTTCACCCTCTTTCTCCTGTTAAATTGTTAACCTGATCAGAGAGGTCTTTTCATATCATACTACGTATCGTACATGTCATACTTGCTCTCCTTTTTGTATTCTTAGTTTGACTTATTTTTACTTCATGGAACTTATCACTCGCTGGAGTTATATATTTGCTTGTTTGTCTGGATTTTCCTTTGTTTTGTTCACTTTTGTATCCTTGACTCTTTCAACAATGCCTGGTTGTCAATAACTGATCAATAAATATTTGTTGAATGAATAGTATTCATAATCTACCTGATTACTGAATACTCACCATTAAATTGCCATTCCATATGAAATTAAAATTTATAGCTTGAAAATTCCTAATTATGTTTTTGAATTTAACAATAAAATGTTAGAAAGAACTTAGTACCTGGTATATAGCTCCCTTTCAGAGACTTCTTGCTCAGTTGTTTTGCTATTCATTTTGGAATACAGATTTTAGAATTATGTAAATTATACTATTATTCAGAAATATAACTATTTATAGGATTAAAGACTAAGCAATTAATTTCAGTTATTTTGTTCTAGTTCCAAAAATTGAGACATGATCTTGAATTGGTACTTTCTACTATTCAGTCAAAGAATGCAAAGTTAAAGGAAGACTTGGAAAGGTATATTTATATTATAATTACCATTAATCATTGGTATATGTCAAATTGGCATTAATGTTTTATTAAGCTATTGTTTGTTTTGTTTTTCTATGTTTAAAGGGAGCAACAATGGTTGGATGAGCAGCAACAAATATTGGAATCTCTTATTGTACTACACAATGAATTGAAACATCAGGTTGTGACAGTTTCTGAATCAAGGTATTATTTTTGTGTTCTAGGTTTTTAAACTAGGAGAAAGTATTTTCTTTTTTGTTACATGAAATACACAGATGAAAAGAGATATATTTACAGGAAATTGTGAGTCTTATCCTAACTTTTGCCATCTGTTAATCACTGAGTGACTTGACTTTTATTTTCCTTATATGTTAAACAGAGAATATTGCTTTCACAAAACTGGTTGTATTTGGTTTGAGCAAATGAACTTTGGACAGAGTTTTTGATTGGCCTTATAAGTAACCAGTTACATACACTTATGTATTTTATCAGTGAAATATTTCTCTCAATTTTTTGAAATCTATTAGGATCTTTAATGAGCTGAAAACTAAACTACGTGATACAAAAGAATATAAGGAGAAACTGTTGATTACCTTGAGTGAGTTTCTAGAAGACCACTTTCCTCTGCCTGATAGAAGTGTTAAAAAGAAAAAGGTAAGTTTTAGAAGAGATATTCATGTATTCATATGCGAAATAGTTTTAGATAGGGTCAAATATAAATTTTATGATAAATTTTTATGTTATACATTTCAGAGACACACACAGATAGATACATGTAGAGAAACAGCTTGTTATCACATTTAAATATTGAAAAATTAGAAGCAAGCTAATTGTTCAATAATATAGTACTAAATTCATTTTTTTATATTATGTTCATATGATGGGGAAAATGCAGCTTTTAAAAATAATGTATTGAACACTATCAAAGGAGTTAATGAAATGCTCACAATTTATTGTTAAATGGATAAAATACAGATGGTTAAATTGTGCAAGTCTAATTTATACCAAAACATGTAATAGTGCTCATGTCTGGGGGCTAGGATTGTAGGTGAGATTTGTTTTCGTTTTTACTATTTTCTAAATTTTTCGCGAACCCATGTAACTTTTAAAATAAGAAGAATTGTTATTTAAAATCTGTTAATGGAAGGTATTGACTGTTTTAATCGTAATTAAAATTGAATAAACCTTTCCCACCAAAGTAAATAAATATTTTATTGAGTGACAGTAGATTGGGAACAACTACTTTAATTTATTTTTAAAAACAGTATATTGTATAATAAAAGTTGTGCAAGTAGAATAGGCATTGAAACTGGTACCAGAATGATCTTTCTAAAAATATATAGTTTAATCATTTTTCAACATAAAACTTTTGATGGCTACTTACAGGATGAAGGCTATAAACTTCTTAGAGTAATGAATTTATGTGCTGGACTTTGTCTATCTCTTTAGCCTCCTTTCCAACCTTTCTTTACCCATCTCTTGCATGAATCCATTTAACCATACTATTATAGTTCCAGTAAGTATGCAATGATCCTAAAAGAAAACAGATACTAAACCCATGGACTTTGGTTTTAGAGAGGATTTTATAAATTTGACCTCAGAGGCAAAGGAAGTAAAAATAGATGAATGGGACTATATCAAACTAAAAAGCTTCTGCACGGCAAAATAAACCATCAACAAAACAAAGAGGCAACCATCCAAATGAGAGAAGATACTTGCAAACAATGTCTCCAGGGACTAATATCGAAAATATATAAAAAACTCATACAACTCAACGATAAACAAACATTCCAAATAAAAAATGGGCTGAGGACCCGAACAGAAACTTCCCAAGAAGACAAATAGCCAACAGACATATTTGAATATGCTTAACTATACCAGTTATTAGGAAAATGCAAATCAAAACCACAATGAGATGTCACCTTATCATTTGTAAGAATGGCTCTTATCAACAAGACAATAACAAATGCTGGAGAGGTTGTGGGGGAAGGAACCATTATACACTGCTGGTGGGAATGTAATTGGTACAGCTATGAAGGTTCCTCATTAGAATAGAGTTATCATTTGACCCAGCAATCCCTCTAGTGGGTATCTACCCCCCAAATTTGAAAACATTTATCTATAAAGATATATACACCCTGCTGTTCAAAGAACATTATTTACGATGGCCAAGACATAGAAACAATGAAAGTGTCCTTGGATAGATGATTAGATAAAGAGGATATACAATGGAATATTAGTCGGCCATGAGAAAAGATGAAATACTGCTATTTGCAATAACATGGATGGATCTTGAGATAATCATGCTAAGCAAAATAAGTCAGAAAACATTGAGAACCATATGATTTCACTCATATATAGGATATAAAACAAACAGCAAACGAACAAGACAAACAAAAACTCAGATACAGATGACAGTTTAGCGGTTACCAGAGAGAAAGAGGAGAAGGGGATTAGGTAGATAAGGATAAAAGAATCAAATATATGATGACGGAAGGAGATTTGACTTCGAGTGGTGAACATAAAATGCAATATACAGATGATGTATTGAATTGTACACTTGAAACTTATGTAATTTTACTAACCGGTATTACCCTAATAAATTTAATTTAAAAAAAGTATGCATGGACGTGCCACTTTTTGTGCCTTATACATTATATTCTCTCTGCTTACAAAACATTTCCTATCTGGTGAGGATAGCAGATTCCTGCTACAGCAACTCAAACGTCATCTTTTGTGTGAAGCATTGAGTGAAGTTTAAGTTCATTTTATGAGCATTTATTATGTAATTTTGTAGTAATCATTTATATCTATCTCCCTGTTTGTGCACCATGTACAGTGAGCTCCTTGGTGTGTTTAATTCATCTTTGTGTCTGCTATCTTGCTTATCTATTATAGTACCTTCTAAGGTCATATTTATTGAATGACTGTGAGTATGTATACTAGGAAAAGGAGAAAAAGTTCTCTTGGTTTTCTTACATTCTGTTTTTTTAATTCTCTTTTTTTTATAACTATCAGTAGACTCTACATTTGTCGTGGACTATGTCTCCCATTCTGTTCATTGTTATTTATACCTATTATTCATTTCTGAATTGTTGACCTTCTGTTAGTCTTCTTGTTAACCATTTCATTAAGTTCTTGATTCTTTACCTATTACTACAATAATGTTCCAGTAACTTACTAACTTACTGTCTGTTTTTCATCTTTTCTTTTAACCTATTCTTCTCCACTAATAGAACGAGAAGTTTGAGGCATTGTGAAAAAGGAAGCTTTGATTACCAGAAGTCATCATGGGTTCATTAAGTCTTGTTTGATAAGCTCACTATTTTTAATGAAATATATGAACTATCGATATACACAAAATGATAGATTACATTCTTTCTTTCTCTCTGTCAAGTAATAATACTGGATGTATTATACTGGATGTATTAGTGAGCTCAAGCTGCCACAACAAAATACTACAGATTAGGTGGCTTAAACAAAAGAAATTTATTTTCTGACTGTTTTGAAGGCTAGAAGTTTAAGATCAAAATGCCATCAGGTTTGGTTTCTACAGGCCTTTCTTCCTGGCTGATGATGGCTGCCTTCTGACTGTGTCATCTGAGAAATCTTTCTAAACCTGTGCATGTATAGAAACAAATGGAGTGATGGATGAGTGGATCAATTTAATTTTGTATATGCTAGTATAAAATAAGTATTAAAGATAATTTTACTTACATTCGATAGACGAAAAATGAGTAAAGTTGAATTGGTGAACTCAGATAATTATTATTATTATTTGCTTTAAGTGATTTCACTTCTGGAGAGATCCCTAGTATAAAGAGAACAAATTATGGAAAACAAAAGATTTTAATAGTTTGTATAATTTTATCTTTCAATTTTAGGCAGTGTTCTTTGACTCCCTGCTATGAAAGATGAGGAAATTAATATTCTTCCTCTTATACTCTCGTTCCAATTTGTGTTAATCTATTTGTACTTTGAGAGGTTTATAGCATTTATATTCTGTTTCAGTACCATAATTCATGTATATGCTTAGTCTTTATTCTACATTGTATTGGATTCAATGATTATCATCTCTTACCAATCATTTTTGAATTTTTAAGTTTAATTCATCACTTGATTTGATGAGTAATTTGTTCAAGAAGAATTCCTGGATGTTTTAGTTTTTTAATTTTTGAATGTTGAAACTATTTTGTTTGCCTTTATACTCAAAGGATACCTTTGACACATTTTTAAAAAATCTCAAGATTTCTCCATTCTGAGATGGAATGTGCAGTGGAGGAGTCTGAGGCCAGTCTATAGGTTGTCTTACTGCTTCTGAATGTATGCCTGGAGAGTTCTTTATCTTTGACCTTCAATAATTTAACAGGATATGTCACAATGTTAAACATTTACTAGTAGTTTTGCTTTGAAGCTGATATATTGTTTCCAGGGGACAGATTTATGTCACCTTTTATTTTATATTGCTTATCAAATCTTTATGTTGAAACATTGTTTCTTTGTTTGCTTTCGTTTTATTTTTCTTCTGCATTTTCTTTTTTTGTCTCAAATCTTGTATTTTAATCCATGCCTTGCTGCTTATTTTTTTTTATCAATTCTAAAATTGTGTTTGCTTTCATCACTAGTGAATCATACGCTACCTTTTATTATTCCATTTAGTAAGGTATTAGTGGTCAGAAGATTTTGAGATCCAACTTTACTATTGTTACTCAGGAATCACATTTATTTTTGTCAGTTTTTTTTTTTTTTTTTACTATTTCTTTAATATTTTTGTATTTCTATAAGATTTTACAAGGACTCTTTTAATCTTGGAATGGAGAGTATTAGCTGTCACAATAGTTGGTGACTTTGCAATTAATTGAATGTCTGAACTCAAAAGCTGCTGATTAGGATTAGTATAATCTTGGAGACTACTAGCAATTTCCCTTCGAGCCTTGTCCTATTGAACATTTTAAATAGTAATTTGGATAAAGAAGTAGAACACTTGTCTTCAAGTTTGGGAAGATATGAAACTGCAAGGGCTAGATAGTAAATATAGGGGATGACAATTAGGACTATTTTTCAACTGGCTAGGGACTAAGCCAAATAAAATAGAATGATACTTAGTAGAAGTACACTGAATGTTTTTCTTGGATTTAAAACATTAAAGAATGATGACAACCTATCTTAGCTAAATGTATGAAAAGAGATTGGCACTTTAGATGATAGTATGTTCAGATAGAGGTCAGCAGGGTGAAATAGATGTTCAAAAGCTAATGTAATCTTAAATCTAATGATAGAATTCCAGCATATAAAAATATGGAAATGAGTCTTTTTATCTTTGGTATTTGAATCAGGCCTGTATCATTGTGGAGACTGGATCCAAAAAAGACAAATTAGAGCACATTCAGAGAACATCCATGAGACCAAAGGGCTTATGAAAAACAATTGAAGGAACTAGTGACGATTAATATGGAGAAGCTTGAGGCTCATAATAGCTGTCTTCAAATATTTGAGGAACTCTTGCATGGAATCATGAAATGAGATTTATTTTGTGTCATTTCAAGGAAAAAAGAATCAGTGAATTGAATTAACATTAGGAACTGTCAAGAACTATAGAAAGACGAACAGGTCTCCTTGGGAAGCAACTTTCCTCTCCTGAAGCTGTATACAGCCTGTAATGTCCTTTGTTTGAGATATTTTGATTGGGAGGTTCAAACACTAGACTTTTATATATGAGTATATATAATATGTGTAATATAGTTTATCACATATATTTATAGTCTGAATTGTATCTTCTAGTAATTATGAGAGATTTCACTGTCTTAGAAGTTGTTTCATTTTCATGAATCTTACTGTTTAGACAGATTATTTACTTTCAGTATTCTTTTTAAATCACCTAATTATAAATGTTTGATTTTAGTATATCTTGTGCCACTACATTTAAGAAATTAATTTTTGAAGTTTTGTAATACAGTATAATCTGCCATTGGCAGAATTGAAATGTTAATTCTTTGTTATTCACATTTCTCTCAAAGAAAAATATTCAAGAATCAACTGCACAGCTGCTAACACTACATGAAATGTTAGAGGTAAGTGACTTGTGTAGTTGTTTTGTCTTGAAGATGTCACTTAATTAGTGATTTGTAAACAATTATACACAGGCTTGAAAAAGAAAAAATACTACTTTAGTTCTTAAAGTATACACCAATCTTTATTAGATATATTAATTTATCTTTCGTATAAAATTAGTTTCTGTTTTCTATACAGTACTAGAAAGAATATTGTTTAAAAGGACATGAAATTAGTCTCTTAATCATCTTCCCAAGATTACTTAAGAATATTTTTATGCTGTTATTTAGTATTTACACAATGAAACTTTGTGCTGTTACATTGATGGTATCTAGCTGGCATTCTATCTGTATTCTATCAAAAATGCGTAATGGAGGTTACAGAAATTTGTGCACACTTTTTCCTTAAATAACAGCCTCTTTTTTCATAAATGTAAGGACTGAGCAATTGCAACATTTTCTGCCTAACATTTACCTTTTTTTTAAACAAATGTCTTTGACCTTTTAAAAAAATGTTTGTGAACGTCAGCCAATTATGAAATATGTTAAATATTTTAGATCTTGATATGACAATCTATTGCAAGTTGGGTGGAGAGGAAGGTAAAATAGGTTATGAAGAAGGGGCTATTTAACAAAAAATAGCATGTTTTTTTAAAAATCATTGGTAAGTTTAGAGGAAAGAGTGATATCAGAAAACTTTTTTCATTGTAATTTTATGAATTGAAAACTAAAGTCTCTGTTTTCATCCAGTTAAGTAGTTTTGGCGCCTCAGGATGTCTTAATAGAGAATTTGGAAGCAAATACAAATATATTTTAGATTTGTGATTGGAATCTTTTAACATATTGCTAGTTATTCCAGTTTACACTGAAACTAAGAAACTACTGTTTCTCATGGATGACTTAACCTTTTTTAAAAGTAATAGTTGTCAGATATCTGGCATTTATCGACAGTTATTAACTGGGAAATACATGTGTAATTTTTGAATAGTACACTGAGATCTCATCTAAAACTTAAAATTAGGAACCATTTTTGTCTCCAAGACATATTATCAATGATATAAGTACCAATATATAAGCTGCAAGTTAGTGAAAAATGAAACAATATACCTGTTCATTTTAAAGTTGAATTTTTAGCATTTAATTATTTCTGGCATCTACTAGAATTTTAATTAATATAATTGAAGTCAGAAATGAAAAGATTTTAAATTATATCAAGATAAGCAATTGCTCTAAAATAGAAATAGTATTTAATTTTTTATATCATTATACCTAAAAGAGTGAGACTGAAAGATTTTTTTTTCAGGATGTGTACTTGAACTATAGCTAAAGTTCATGATAGATGAAAATTTCATTTCGAGAATTGAGATATTGGTATTATTATGATGTGATTGAGATGAGAGCTTTAGTTTCATTGTATTTCTATAGTACTTAAATATTTGTATAAATTATGCTTTTTCTTTTCCATGTTTTTAAAAATAATATGTTTTAATTAAAGCTTTGGCCTGGCAATTAAGACATAAGAAGTTTAATCCATGATCTTCCACTAATTATGTTCTCCTTGAGGAATCTCTTAACCTTTCTGAACTCTGGTTTTGTAATTTGTAAAGACAGTGTGTGGTAGCTGAGGGTGCAGAGTAAAACTTGATATACACTTAGCATTTTTCAGTATGTGTCATACAACATTAGTATTCAAGGAATTTTTACTGTGTGTTTCTTGAAAAACTTTTCCTAATGCCCATGATTTAGAAAAGACATGTGATTCTTAGTGCACATTAGCATTCTTTCCCCAGTTTATTAGATTACAGAACCCTGTTTATCAAGACTAAGAACATCCTTAGACCAGTAGAATGCAATTTGAAAAATGTTGACCTGTATAATTTACCACAAAGTCTCAAAACTTATGTTCCTAGTTGTAACCTCTCAATATCCTTAGTGAAGAAATCAAAGATATTCAAGATGAAGTTGCAGGAAGTAATGATAGAATTATTTTGAAGATTTATCATGATAGGTGTTTGGGGGTTGGAGGCCACAGGATTAGTGATTTCTTTTTCCTCCAAATATTAAGACATGCATATTAAAAAAAATTTTTTTTGCATGTTTTGTTGAGTATTTAAGTTTCTTATTTTTTTTTAACAAGTGGTTATAACCAAACTTCTAAAGAAATTATTAATTCCAAGAGAAGTGGGAGAATTGTAAATATCTTTCAACCAAGTTTTAGGAAATGTTTTCAAAGTTAAGATGCAGAGATTCATTTTATCTGATATCTATAGTCTTTTAAAAAAGAAAATCAGTTATTTAAATTAATACATAGAAATTTTGTTATAAACAGTTATTCAAAGAAAGACTATTCTTTGGTGAAAAACTTTATTAAAAGTTTTATTATAGCTGTATAAACTTTTTCCCAAGTAAGGTATATTTTGAATGATATTTTTCCTAGATTCTTTTAAATAGATTATTTGATGTTCCACATGATCCATATATCAAAATTAGCAATTCTTTTTGGCCGCCTTATGTTGAGCTGCTCCTGCGTAATGGAATTGCCTTGAGACATCCCGAAGATCCAACCCGGATAAGATTAGAAGCTTTCCATCAGTGAAAGAATGGTCTCTTTTTCACACAGTACTTAAAGAATCTTGTCATTCAAGGATAATGGAAACACTGAGTATTACTTGGATAAAGAACATTATTTGGAAATCAAAGCACATAGTCCATCTCCCTTTTATCCTTAAAATGACATGCTGCCATCTACTATTCATTTAAAAATGGTCCTTTCACATTCTGGTCAGTGCATTGGTGTTTTAAACTGAATGGACAAAGATACTCCTAATGTAATTTTTTAAGTTTATGAGTTTCTTTTATGCATTTTGAGTTCTATATATTTGGTGCTTACCTTCTTAAACTTAGGAATTATAAGAGAAAGGCCATTTAATTTGCTGATGATTTTAAAATTAACAGTATCTGATGTAGAAGGAAGCACAATTTAAAAGTATTTAGTAAATCTGTTCATATATACTACCTTATTTCTAGATTTGTTAAAAATTGAAACAAAAAACTAATGGATAGAGGTAATAGAAAACTGCATTTTAATGTGTATCATAATAAGTGATATAAAACCATTCTTGATTCTGTTATTACTAACAAAATTGTGTTCATAAAATTTTGTTAATCATATGACTTTTCTGTAAATAAAATTCTCTTATCTAAAAATATCTTAGCTTTTTTGGTAGTGTGGCATGATATCTTTGTAAACTAAGTAGACTTTGATAGTTGGATAAATGAAGATATTATAAGACTCATCAGCATTACATACAAGCTGAACTAGAGAATTCCAAACACATTTAGAATCCTAAGTTTTCTAAGAGAATTTAATGTGTACTTTACGTTTGAAAATGCTTTCTACTGTATAACATTTAAGTTTCTTGATTACCTTAAATACTTCATCTTTTTAAACGTAAGCAAGTAATATTCCAAGTATACCATGTCCCTTCTATAGAAAATACAAATACTGTTATATTTTAGAGCATGTAAGTTCCTTTACAGGAACATAACATATACGAGTACTTTAGTTGGGAGTCAGAGGAATGAGCAATTCTTTATTCCTTGAAGTTACTGGAGAAATAGTTCTGTCAATATGAGCCTGACAATAATTCTACACAGCAGGTCACAGTGTGCTATTGTCCATGGACATCTCTGTGTTGCAAATTACAGAAAGAGATAAAAGCAATAAACAACTTGATTTATCTGGCGAGTCTTCACATTTTACAGATCTACTGATTAAGAAAATTTTACTACAGTATCTTGTATAAGGCTCTAAAGAAAACTGTGATTGCATCCTACTTTAATTCATTAACCCAGGCTTCTTACATAGATTATTTGCCCACTTTTGATCTCAATCACAAAGTAAATTATAGCAGAATTAGTCTTGATTTGCACTCCATCTGAGCTTACATCTCTTGAAATTTTTTATGGTTTTGAGCACATTGGCGAAAATGTTTCAAGTTCCGAAGATCTGTATGTATTTTCATTTTTCACTGATTTAAGGAAATCACTGAAATCTATAAAACTTAGAATTTATTTTTATTTTACTAAATATGATAATGTAAAATATCTGAAGGTAATACCACATTCTAGCTTTCCCATACCAGCTGGTGATGTTAGCTTAACTTAAAAATTTGTTTTAGTCTGTCACAAAATATATTTAACTTTGTATTGGCTGATGTGTACACGTGGATTGATCTGGGAGAATTTAAATCTCTAATTGAAAATTTAACCCAGTTGAATAGGACCTTGTTTAGTCTTGTCCTGTGTTTTATATGGTTATACATCAGTATTAATATGTCTGACTCCCTTGGTTTTCTTAGTTTACTTTTTATTTATTTAGCTAAATTTTAGTTTACTTCCTGGTTGCTTTTTACCAAGAATTATATTTTTTCAATTACTACAACATTTTACCCCAGCTTATTTTCTGGTAATTACTAGTAAATAGTTAATAACTAAAATAAGAATGGTAAATGAAATGACCTATTGCCCTTTTGGTATTTTCTAATCAAAACATTAGAATTTTTATGTTTGCAATATCTACTGATAGACTATTTTTTTAAAAAATATAGTCTATTAATGTGTTACACCAGTTGTTAAATGCACCATATCAAATAATTTATATTGTTGTTACATTTTATGACGTGAACTCAGAAGCATCAGAGTAAAGTGAAAAATTGAAATCTATTAGCTTGTTTTAAATATTTTTCATAGTTTGTTGTTTGTTTTCCACCCTCATATAGGTTGAATTTCCCTTTTTGTAGCATTCAGAGATTTTAATTTTTGACTGATTTTCCATTATACAAAAAATGAATCCATTCTTTCTTGAAAAATTATTACAGACATTACAGATAAATCTAAAGTTTTCTTTAACCACATTTCCAATTTGGGTCCCCCCTACCAATGATGTAACCACTGTTTGATACATGCTATTAATTTTCATGTTATAACAGAATGTAATAACATCCATCTTAAATGAATCTTGTTTTGTAGTAATCACAGATGCAATTCACATCATGGTGGATTGTTCCATATCTGTTCACTATCCTCATGTAAAAGTTCTACATTACAATGTTTAATGTTAATGTAAGTCTTTAGTATAACAACATAATTCTAATTGTTCAATTGTATTAATTTTGTGGAAAGATAATTATGGTTAATTTAATTTTAAAATGATTTCCTAACCTTTCTGAGTAATAAATGACTCTTTTGAACCCCAGTAATGCTCTTTTCTTTTAAACAATATAAGAAGCAATATTTGCCAGCCATTTTGATATATACATGAGGCATTTGGAATCTGGGCAAGGGAAATAGAAATATGTGATACAATCATGGATAATTCATATGGGCCAGACTTACTAACATAATGTAATGAGAAAGAAATGCTTGCATTTTCTCGAATGCTTGAGTAATGACCTATAATACATTTATGTGTTTAGTTATTATGACTTACAGTACTAAATTAATTTCTAGTTGGTAGCTAATTTGGGATACCTATTACAAAGATGGAGAGAGAAGAATCTTGTGTCTTAGTAATTTTGGTTTTTGGTTTATGTTATTCCTGCTATTTATTAAAAGACGTACCTGAAGCGTTAGGTCCCTGTATTCTCTTTTAATTGTACTTCGTGTCCTCTCAACTGTACTATGAAGGTAAAATAAAATCTTTTATTTTTTTATATTTTTTAATCGAACAATTGTTTATTCAAAAAACAGCAACAATGTATTTTGTGATTATAGCTTATGGATAAATGAAATGATTGACAATATATTTTTTTACCTTATTTATTCGTTTTCTAACACTCTTTCTTTCTTTATGTAGATCCAAGTTTCTGACCTATATCATTTTCTTCATTGTGAAGAACTTTTATTCAAACCATGTCTCTCAAGGGAAGACTATTGGCAACAAAAATACCTCAATTTTTGTAGTGAAAGTCTTATTTTCCTTCAGTTTAGAAGAATAATTTCACTGCTTAAGAATTATAGATAGGTTGGTTGATTTGAATTTTTAAAACACTTTAAATATTTCACTCAACACTTTTGCTTTCATGATTTCTGAAGAGAAATCTGGTGTAAATATCGTTGGTTCTTTGTTTTAAGGTTTTTATTTCTCTGGCTTCTTTCAGTACTCTGTCTTTGTTTTTCTGTAGTTTCAATATGATAGGCCTATGTGTAGGGGTTTTTTGTTTTTTTGTTTTTGTTTTTTTTTTATCCTGCTTTGTGTTTTCTGAGCTTCCTGGATTCATGCCTTGGTATCTGTCATTATCATTATTACTTGAAATATTTCTTGTGTCCCCTTTCTTCTGGTATTCTCATTACATGTATGTTTACACCTTTTATAATTATGCCACAGTTCTTGGATATTCTGCCCCGTCGTTTTCACTCTCTTTTCTCTTCATTTCAGTTTTGGAAGTTTCTCTTATATTTTCAAGAATACTGATTCTTTCCTCAGTCATATCCAGTCTATTGCTGAGCCCATCAAAAACATTCTTTTGATTTTGATTTTTAACATTTTCTTTTTATTCTTTTTTAGAGTTTTCATCACTCTGCTGACATTACCCATCTTTTCTTGCATGTCATTTACTTTCCCATTAGAGCCCATAGCATATTAATCAATTGTTTTAAATTTCTCATCTGATCATTCCAAAATCTCTGTCATATCGGAGTCTGGATCTTATGATCTCTTTATCAAAATGTCTTTTAGTATGCCTTTAAATTTGTTAATCCAAACACGATATATTGGGTAAAAAGGAACCTGGTACTGGCTTCACTGGGTATTTTTTTTTCATAGGCCTCTGCTCTGATAAGCAGTAAATTGTCTCTAACTTCAGTTCTATGATAGCTCCAAGAAGAGTTGTTGATTTTCAGTTCTGCTATTTTTCGTATTGTGAAGACAGGTGTGTCTTGTTGCACTGGAAACAAGAAGCCTCCATTGATGACATTGTAGGAGGAACTGCAAATACTAGTAGAAAGTACTTGCATTGCCTGTTTTGTTACCATATATAATGTTATTTGAAAGTGAAGTTGGATTAGTTGTAAGTGTATATTGCAAACTCTAGATAATACTAAAATTTTTTAAAAGTATAATCGATGTGCTGAGATAAAAAAAGAAAATAGAATTAAATAAATGCTTGATTAAAACTAGAGAAAAATGGAAGACAATAAAGACAAGGGAAACAAATAGAAAACAAAAGGCAACAAATAGAAAACAAAAACAAATGTGATAGATATTAATCCAACTCAATCAATAATCACTTAAAATGTGAATGGACTAAATACTAAATATACCAATTAAGACAAGGCTGTCAGAGTGGATGAAAAGACAAGACTCAACTGTATGTTTTCTATAAGAAATCATTTGAAATATAAAGACATTAAAAGTAAAGGGATGTTGAAAGATAAACCAAGTTAACATTAATTTTAAAATAACTTGGATTTAGCTATATAAATTACAAACAAAGCAGACCTCAGAGCAAGGAAAATGACTAGGGATTATGAGGGGCATTAAAGATCAATAAAGTGGTCAGTTTCCTAAGAAGACATAATACTTACTTTTTATGCATCTAACAATATTATCATAATACAAGAGGCAAAAACTGGTAGAATTGCAAGAAGAAATAGATAAATTCGCTATTGTAATTGGAGACTTCAACATTCCTCGATTAGTAATTGACACATCTAGCAGGCAGAAAATTAGAATATAGTTAAACTGATCAGCATCATCAGTTAACTGGATCTAATTGACATTTATAGAATATCCAGCAAGAGCAGAATACACATTGTTTTTAAGTTCAAATGGAAAATTTACTAAAACCACATTCCGGGTCATGATTAAATTTTTAAAAATACAAAGTAGTTTCTCAGACGACAGTGGAATTAAACTAGAAATCAATAGCAGATACCTGAAAAATCCCCAAATATTTGGAGACTAAACAGCATACTTCTAAGAGATTTTTAAAAATATTTTGAACTAAATGAAAATACAACTCATCAAAATTTGCGAGATGCAGCAAAAGCAAAGTTTAGAGAGAAATTTATAGCATTAAAATTTATTAGAAAAGATGAAAGCTCTTAGATGATTAATCAAAGATTCTACCTTAGGAAACTAGAAAAAGAAGAACAAATTAAATCCGAAGTAAGCAAAAGAAAAAATTAAAATGAATAGAAATAAATGAAAGTGAAAACAAAATCAATAGAGAAAATGAAACAAAGCTAGTTATTTGAGAATATCAATAAAACTGACAAATTTCTAGCTAGGCTAACCAAGAAAGAAAGAAAACAAAACTTACTAATATGAATAATGAAAAGGGCAATCACTACTGATCCTATGAACATTAAAAGATTAATAAAGGACTGTTATGAACTCTATGCCCACAATTTTATAACTTAGATGAAATGGACCAATTCTTTGCAAGATACAATCTACCAATAATCACACAAGGAAAAATAGCTACTCTGCACAACATTATATTAAATTGAATCAAAAATTAATAGGCTTCCAAAACAAAGTATCAGGCCCAGACAGTTTTACTAGTGAATTTTACCACACATTCAAGAAGGAAATTATGCCAATTCTATACAATCTGTCCCAGGAAATAGAAGCTGAGAGTAGTTCCTCTCATTCAATGAAGCCAGCAATACACTAATACCAAACTAAACAAAGACGTTATGAGAAAAGAAAGCTACAAATATCTCTCATGGACATAAATGCAAAAAATCTTTAACGAAATAATTAAGTGCAATAATTGTGAAAATAAATCTATACCACAACCAGATTGCATTTATTTCAGTTATACAAGACTGGTTCAGCATTCAAAAATCAATGTAATCCATCACATCATCAAAGCAGAGCAGAAAAGTATGGTCATACCAATAGATTAGAGAAAGGCCATTTGACAAAATCTGACAACACCCACTCAATGATTAAAAACTCTCAGCAAGCTAGAAATAGAAAACTTCCTTAACTTGATAAAGAACAGCTACAAAAAATTTACAGCTAACATATCTACTTAGTGGTGGGAAACTAGATGCCTCTAAGAACAGGAACAATGCTAGAATGTCTCCTCTTACCATTCCTATACAACATTGTAGTGGAAATTCTACTTACTATAAAAAACAAAACAAAACAAAACAAGAATCAACAAAAAATCTCTTGGAACTAAAGCCCAATTATTGGAAGGTTTTAGGGTTCAAGGTTAACATACAAAAGTCAATACACCTGACATTCAAAACTTACACCAAAGAGAGAGAGATTTAGTATAAATCTATATGTGTAAGATTTATATGAGGAAACCTACAAAAGTTATGAAAGAAATTAAAGATCTTAAATGGAAACACATTTCACGTTTATGGATAGGAAAACATTGTTAAAGCCTCCGTTCTTCCCAAGTTGATTTATAGATTTAATGCAATCTCAATAAAAATTCCAGCAAATTAACTTTGTGAAAATCTAAAGTTTCTATGGGAAGGCAAAAGACCCAGAATAGCTGCCACAATATTGAAAAAGAATAACAAGTTGGAGAATTGACACCAACTTTAATACTTGCTATAAAGCTATGGTACCAAGACAGTGTGATATTGATGAAAGAATGGACAGATAGATCAATGGAACAGAATGGAGAGCTCAGAAATAGACCCATATAAATATGGTCAGCTGATGTTTACAAAGGAGTAAAAGCAATCCAATGGAGTTGGCTTAGTCCGTCTTTTTCAAGAAATGTGCTAGAACAATGGTATATGCACATGCAAAAAAAAAAAAAAAAGTAGACACTGACATTACACCTTTAACAAAAATTAACTCAAAATAGATACAGACCTAAATGTAAAGTGCACAACTATGAAACTTCTAGAACATGAGTAGAAATCTAGTTTGACCTTGTGTTTGATGAAGATTTTTTATATACAACATCAAAAGCACAATCCATGAAAGAATAAATTGATAAGTTGGATTTTACTAAAATTAAAAATTGCTTCATTAAAGACACTGTTAGAATGAAAAAGTAAGCCACAACCTTGAAAATAATATTTGCAAGACACATCTGATAACTCACAGAACTAATCAAAACATTGAAGGAACTCTTAAAACAATAATAAGACAACATTTCAATTAAAAAGGGCAAAAGATCCGAATGGACACTTCACCAAAGAAGTTGTACAGATGATAAGCAGATGAAAAAAATCTCCACGTCATATGTCATCAGGGAAATAGAAATTAAACAATGAGATACCACTATACACTTATGGCCAAAATCCAGAACATTGACAACATCAAATGCTGTCCAGGATGTGGAGAAACAGGAACTCGCATTCATTACTGGTGGGAATGAAAATGGTACAGCCACTTTGGAAAACAGTTTGGCAGTTTCTTAAAATACTAAGCATATTCTTACTATACAACCCATCAATTATGATCGTTGGTAGTTACTCAAATGAGTTGAAAACTTATGTCCACACAAAATCCTGCACACAAATGTGTATTGCAGCCTTTTTCATAAGTGCCAAAAATTGGAAACAATTCAGATGTTCTTTAATAAGTGAATGGATAAACGAACAGGGTACATCTATACAATGGGATAGTATTTAGCCATGAAGAGAAATGAGAAAAGAATGTCACAGACATAGAGGAAACTTAAACGAATATTGCTAAGTGAAAAAAGCCAACCTGAAAGGCTATATACTGTATATTTCAGCTATATGACATTCTAGAAAAGGCAAAACTATGGAGATAGATAAAAGATCGGTGGTGGTTGGGTTGTGGCTAGTGGGTTGGGAAGGGAGGGGAGTTGGGATGAATAAGAGGAGTACAGGGGTTTTTAGGGCAGTGAAACTATAACACTGAATGGTGGGTACATAACATGGATTTGTTAAAACCTATAGAACTGTACAATACAAAGAATAAATCCTAATGTAAACTATGGACTTTAGTCAAAAATGTACAATATAAGTTCATCAGTTACAACAAGTGTAATACACAAAATGTTAATGATGGGGAAACTAGGCAGGGGGAAAAGGAGTATATGAGAATTCAATTTCTCTGTAAATGTAAAATAGCTCTAAAAATAAACTCCCATAAGGATGGGATAACAGAGAATAAACTATAAAAAGCTCATTTTCATATAGACACATTGAAATTGAAAAAATAAATGCTTATTTTAAGTGATTACCTTTGGGATTATTTTATTATATAGTAACAAATAATTTCATTATGCAAGTGTTAACACACCATAATAACTGGTTATGGATTTGGGTGTAGGACAGACTAAAGCGATTTTAAAACTCCTAGGTGAAGAGGAGTCAAACTAGGAGGGGGAAGAGAATAACAATAACAAACCATAAACATAATGCTTTTTCTGGTAAAATAGCCATGAAACCAAAACGTTAAATAAGTAAATGAATTTAATGCAAAGATAGCCAGAGCAGCAGATTTTGTTTGCCTCCGCTCTTCCTGCTTTTAACTGAATTAAATCTTGGTTGAGTAAATCCATTTTGTCTACACAGCCATGTGTTTAGCTAAATGTCTGAATCCCTTTCTTAGTGATTTATTTAGGAATACATTTGATGCAATATTGGCTTTATATATATGTGTATGTGTGTATATATATATATATATGTATATATGTATATATATGCATGTACGTACATACATATATATACATACACATCTGAAATTTTGGGAACTTTTGTTTTTACTGACTAAAAAATGTATGGGAAGAGATGGCTTCTATTCTTCTATTGTTCTGGTCTATTATTGGGTCTGCATGGAACATCTGGAACTGTTTAGCCATTTTGTAACCATAAGGAGAGCTGCCATGGACGAATCTGGCATGTTTAGTATGGAGAATCACAAAAGAACAAATCCCGATAATATTATTGAGCCACTGAATTGTTTCTAGAGCTGTTCTACTGGGGAACATGATATGTAAGATAAATTTTCTTTCTAGCTTAAGTCGATTGAGATAGGCTTTTTTTTTTTTTTTTTTTTTTTTTGTTACTTGAAACTGAAGGCATCCTACCTGGTTGCAACATCCAACAAAACAGTCAAATGGAACAGTCAATCTTGATGAAATTAATTTTACAAAACAGTCTGATGAAGACTTTAAAATGTATATTTTGAGGTTGTTTGAAGAAATAAATTTCTTCCACTTAAAAAAAGCTAGGAATTGTAACATAAAAATAGAAACAAATGAAACAGCATTTGGTTATACAAAGCAATTAATTACAAATTCCGTATCTGATTAAATATAAAGATTTAAATGCAAAGTCTACAAGTGGGATAAATTCTTGACTGGATAGAGTCGAAGTTTGAATTAATGAATAGAAAGATGTGAAAAGTTCACCTAGAAGGAGAAAAAAATTATGAAGAGCAAATAAGAGATATAGAGGACAAGTTGAGGAACTCTACCGACATAGAAGTTCCTGATGAAAAGAGTGGAGAGAAATGATAGGTGAGTAATATTTTGAATAAATAATAGCCTAGAATTCCATACCGAGTTAAACTATCATTCAAGAATGAGGACAAAATAAATTTCAAGACATGTAAAAACTAAAAACCCTTGCCCCCACACACTATTCCTAAATGAACTGTTGTTAGCAGACACACTTTAACAGGAAGAAAAGTAGATCTAGGAGGGAGATGGGGATAAAAGAAACAACTGCGAGCACAGATATTTATTTAATATCAGTTATGAAAGGAAGATACATTAGAAAGAAAAAGTGTTTCTGGAAAAGATGTTGCAAGGATATAATATTTCAGAACATCTGGCTAATTGGATAAAAAAACCCCAAACACCTATGTTTAAGGGAAAAACCCTTCAAGATTACCAAGTTTGCATTAATCTGTGCATAGTGGAGTTGGGGGAAAACAGTTTTTCCGCATTATTATTATTTGCATGTAAGTTATGATGTTTCTTTAAGCATCAGTATTACAGAAGTAAGGAATAAACATTTGATTTATAAGAAATACTTAAGGTTTTTTGAGGATGAGCTAGGATTTCCCTTTTAATTTTGGCTTATCTTAAAATATAAAGTGTTTGTTTTGACTGACTGGAACATGATATACATTCTTACCATGTAATGGCAGTAGGGCAAAGGATTGCTTTTGCTTTAGGACAGTTACATATTATAAAGAAACCAATTTTTTTTTTTTTTTTTTAAGAAAAAATATATATAGCAAGTAGGGAAAAAAAAAAAAAAAAAAAAAAAAAAAAAAAAAAAAAAAAAAAGAAAAAGAAAAAAAGAAAAGAAAGAAAAAAGCCTCTTTAATAGAATACAAAGTGCCCTAAACATAAAAGAGAAGAAAGTTAAAATAGACTATATTAAAATTAAGAATTTCTGTCTATAAAAAGGAAAACACATTTAGAATTTGAAGGCAACCTATAAAATGGGAGAAAGTATTTACAGTATTTGTATCCAACAAAGAACTCAGGTATGAACTATATAGAGTGCTCTAAAAACATAAGACATTCATTTCAGTTAAAAATTACATTGGTAAAATGACTTTAGAGACACTTAACAATAAAGGATAGATTTTTCTGAAAATGTTCTAAAAATAAAGGAGAGTTTATTATCCTTCTTGGGCTTCTACAGCAAAATACTACAAACTGGGTAACTAATAAACAACAGAAATTTATTTCTGTAGGCTAGAAGTCAGGGTGCCAACATGGTCAGGGGTGGGCTTTCTTTCTGATTCATAGCTGGTGCCTTCTCACTATATCCTCCAATGGTAGACAGGGTGAGGGATCTCTGTAGGGTCTCTTTTTATAAGAACACTAACCCAGTTTATGAGGGTTCCACTTAATGACCTAAGCATCTTCCAAAATCCCCACTCCATTACACCCATCACATTGGGCATTAGTATTTCAGCATATGAATGTTTGGGGGACACAAGCATTCAGATTATAGCAGAGAGGAATTCTAGTTTCCGACTACGATGAAATAGATACAGTTCTCCATATTCCTTCTGCTACATACTGCTAAAAACTTTTCATGTTATATATAAAATGCATATTAAGAAAACTGAAAAGTGAACTGAAGAAGGCACAGTGGCTTGGGACTTGGTTTATTGTGGTTCCATTTACTAGATGGAAAAGACAGAGCAACAAGTTGAATTCTGTTTAGGTTGCAGGAAGTTTATGTTGCCTACTAGACACACTCAAGCAGACATTTAGATAAAGGAATCATTGGCATGTAGATGGTCTTCACAGCCTTGAAAAAGGATACATTAGTCAAAGGAAAAATCAGTTGGTAGAGAATAGAATGAGTGTTGGGACTGACCCCTGAGCATTTTAACATTCAGTGATTGAGCAGAGGAGGAGGAAGGAACATTAGGGTAGGAGGGGAACTAGGATAGTATGGTGTGACAACCTGAGGGAAGAAAATACAGCATTTGTAGAAGTTGAGAGTGATCAACTAAATTGACTGTTGCTAGGAGCTCAAATAAGAACCACAAAATTGACCATGAGAGATTTGACAACATGGATGTAAGAAAAATCATTTAGACTTCACTGAGCTCTCTGTTATTTGAAGCCATAGCATTTACAATATGTCACTAAATTATGTAACATTGCATTTTCCCTTATCTTACTTCAATCTTGTTTTCCATTTTATAAATTTTTTGAGGAAAAGAACCTTTCCTTATATTTTTAGACTTCTTTGCCCTTTGCACAATGCTAAAGAGTAGGAAATTGTTAGCATATCAGGGTCTTTGCTGTTAGCTTTAACTTGGTTTTCTCTTCCTTTTTGAATCTTAGATATCATTTGTATAGTATAGTAGATTATATGCACTGTTCTCAAGTTTTTTTCCCCTTCTTGCTATTGATCTCATACTCAAGAAAGTAAATAAAGAAAGAGAGGTTAAAATGAAACTTTTTTTTTTGCCATTATCTGTGGTAAAAATTTTGGGTAGAGAGACAAATTACAAACTAAATCTAATACATGGATTTCAGTTAGCTTTGCTCATCCATACATAATGTCAAATTTTAAATTTAAAATATACTAAATTTCAAATTAAAAATATGAAAGTCTTTCTGAAATTGCCAGTTAAATTGTAATAAATAACCAACCTTATTTTTTCTTTTTATAAAGTTATAAATCATTCCAACTCTGCAGAGATTAAAATAATAAATACCCACTGTGGACAAAAAAAAAGAGTTCTATGGAACGCAAATTCACAGAGTGATCTGATCATAAATTCCTAACTGGGCAGATCGTGGTGGGTAGTCACGCCCCAAGCATATAACTTTTTAGTAAAAGGTTTATCTTTGCCTTAAGCAAGTCCTATCTATTGCTTTTGTACATTTAAGTTAACTGCCTTTGAAATGCCTCTTTTCAGACCCTTCAGAAACCACCCTCAAAAGAGCACATACATAATCGTGTTAACTATCCTGTAATTCAACCCATGGATTCTCCCACCTTCATGTTATCATCCTTACGTTCCTTCCTTAATTTCAAATGCATAAAGGAACCTGCAACACTGTTATTCTCTGGAGCATTTGAGATCTTGCTTCCTGGCTACTGTCACCAGATTTGGCTCAAATAAACTCATAAAAACTCTACATATTTGGATGTTTCTTATATCGACACCATGTATACTCAGTACCCTGAATTAATAGATGTTAAATTTCTACAATAATAATTCAGGCTGTTATGTTTTTCAAACAAAATTTTACAGATTTAGTTGATCCCATTCTCTTCTTGTACTCTCCCAAGGAACTGCGATCTTCAAGATTCTGTTTTCTTCTTGTGCATACTTTTGTAAGTTTGAGATAATATATTTGGCATGCTACTAAAAAAGTTTAGGTAAATGGTATAATATTATATATATCCTATCCCAATATTAATCAATATATACTATTGTAACATTTCAACTGTTATATAACTTATCCACATTGACACCTGTACTATCATTTAACTGTCATATAAGATTCCATTGTAGGAATAGATTATGATTTATTTATTTTCCTATTAATCATTTAGGTTGTTTTCAGTTAGTCACAGCTACAATTAGTGTTGCTGTAATTAACAGGGATTCTCATGTGCAAGAATTTCTTAAGGTTCTATATTTAAAAATGGAATGGCCAGGTCAAAGACTATGCAGTTCTTCTTTATTAGATATTGCCAAATTGCTCTCCATTGTCTTTGCACTTAATTTTTACTTTCATCAACAGTGTATCAGAAGTCCAGTTTGTGCTATCCTCCCAAATTCTCGATATTGTCAAATTTTAACGTTTTTGCCACTGGAATGAATGAGAAACATTTCCATTTCCATGATTGCTAGCAAGATTGAATGCCTCGTTATTCCATTATTGGTCATTAGCTGTTTTTCTCCTGTGACTTTCCTATTCATGCCATTTCCCTATTTTTAAATTTTTTGACCTCTCTTATGGATGAAAAAGAGCCACATACTAAACCTGACATGCTCAGGGAGGCTTACACGGCAGGCCTTACAAACTCAGAGACCAAAAGTGACCACATAGGATGATCTGAACATAAAAATTCTTAACTAAAAGCAGGTCATGGCGGGTATTCACATCCTAGGCCTGTAGCTTCCTTGGCAAAGGTCAATCTTTACCTTAAGTGAGCTCTTCTATTGTCTTTTTTGCATCTAAGATAACATACCTTTAAAATGTCAGAGTAATCTTCTTTTCCAGACCCGCACTAGAGCAAGAGACCACAGAACCCCTCGTTGCTATCTTGTCCCCTGCATACCATCTCTGTGTGCTGTAAATGTTAATTATTAGCTGTCCTATACCCACCAATGTAAAAGAAGTCTATGTCTCTCCATTTTGCTTTTTATCCAATCCCAGAAATTTCTTCGCCTTGCTTTCTCCCGCCCCCTTAATCTACCACCAGTGAATTTCATGTAACTCCCCTTACATGTCCTCTTTTTATTCTAATATGTAAAATAAGCTGCAAAACTTTCATACTCCAGAGCATTTTCTTAATCCGTTGAGATTTTGCATCCCGGCAGTTGTCGTCAGTTTGGCTCAAATTCATAAAAAATTCTCTTCAGGTAGGTTTGGATGTTTCTTATGTTATAGATTTGTGAGAATTCTCTCAATATTCTAAATATTTAAAGTTTTACTAACATGTTGCGAATTCTCCCAATCTCTGGCTATATTTTTACTTTTTAGTGGTTTTAAACGTTTTATTTAGTTAAGCTTATCAGTCTTTTCCTCTATGCTTTGAGCTTTTGCATCTTATTTAAGAAATCCTACAATAATCCTTCAAAAGATTAGAAAATATTTATTTTCCCTATATCAAATTCAGATTTATTCTCATTGAATGAATGAAATGTATTGTGAAGAAAGTGTATGGAATTTGGTTTTAATGTGTTGAATATAGTTTTAATGTCTGGGAGGTAGAATTCAAAATTCATCAACTTTTGAGATGTCACCTGCTCCAATTTAATAATTTCAATCAAACATAAAATCAGAATTCATCTCTTTTTTCTGAAAATACAAGACAATAGTCTAATTTTAAGAAATGCCTTCGTTTTTAACTAAAACATTAAATTTAACTTACATGTTAAAGTGTTAAAAATAGTAGATTAGAAGTCTATTTTTTACCTCTAAAAGTTTCTCCATCCTGATTCATTGGCTCTCAAACTCTTCTGCCATTCCTTCTGGTTTTTAGTCTCTGAAATACACACATGCATACATACATACATACAGATTCCTTCTTCTCCCAACCTTCCATTTGTTTCATCTTTGATTTCCTGAAAGGGCCCCTGTTCACTTAGATTTATTAGGCTTCTAAAGATTGATACCACAGCTTTTTTTTTAGATGTAAATAAGGGGTTTGTTATCAACTCTACTGTGCCCATAATCTTTATTTCTTAATTAAACAGAGAAAGAAAGGAAAGCCGTAGGGGAAAGTTTTCAAAGAATAAAGGATTGACCATTATAAAAATGTTAAAGAATTTCTAATTCCACTTAAATTTATTTAAGGTTTAATTTAAATTTGTTGCATATAATTCAATTAAGAAATAATGTATGGACATTACACTAAAATATTTCTATGCTAATGGAAGTGCTATATATAGTATTAAGATGGCAAGATATTAATACAGCATTTATATTGTGAGATAAAGAAGAAATGAGGGGAAATCGATAGATTAAAATAGATGAAAAGAGTTACGTGGTTACATGGGCAGTTTCACTTTGTGAAAATTCATCGGACTGAGCACTTTCATCAAATTTTAAATTTATGCACTTTTTTTATATGCGTATTCTACTTTAATACAAAGTTTTAAAAAAGAGACACAGGAGATCAACCTAATGCTATATATGGATCCCGATTTCAATAAACAGAATTTTTTTAAGCCTTTAATATTTAATGCAATGAAATGTTATCTGGGATTTGCTTTAAAATAATCCAGTGGGGTGGAGGAAATAATGGGGAAAACTGGTCATGTGTTGATACTTGTTGAAACGGGATGATGGATACATTGGAGTTCATTATGTGATTTTTCTACTTTTGTATGTGTTTGAACTTCCTGTAATTCACTTAAAATATAAACACACAGGAACACGCACATATATGTAGTTAACTTTACACTTAATTCATTTCTCCCGCTAATAATTTCTCACCCTTAGTCATACTGTTTTTCTTAACTCACAGTCATTTGGAGAAGAGTAATCTGTTGGAAAATTTTCATTACTCTGTTTAGACGCAGGATGGCACTCTTTGAATAAGTAATTAGCCAAAGTTCACTTCTCACTGAATAAGCGCTTTTCCTTTACAATGCTGCTACTTCCTAGGGCAATTGATCTTAGTTGAGAGTAAAAACTTTTCAGATAGTTTATATAGATGATTACAACTCACACCTTAACTTTAGTTATCTGTATTGGCTGTGTCTGTCCACAACCAGTTTTTGAAAAATTAAGGACAAGATTCACAACTACTTAAAGGATGGTTTGATGCAAAAACAGCTCTGTGCCCACTCTTCTTATTTTGGGTGTTTACAATTGCTATGAGATTAGCCACCTTATGTATATTAATGCAAATATATATATTTCTATGTGAATCATCTTTATTTAAAACTGAATGCTAACCACAGGACTTAGTTCTACGTTTTAAATAGCACTGAGCCAAATACTACTGATTTAAGGTCAAGATGAGGACTGTTGACTGTGGACAGATGCTTTCCCCTTTCAACCCTCAAAAAAGAATGGAAATAACTGTATTCTTGGACGTTCTCAGTCTGATTCATGCCTTCTTTTCGCCAACTATTCATGTATTCACCAGAAGAATTACACCTACTACCTCCGGTGTAGGAAGCAAAAAAAAAAAAAAAAAATGAGATGAGCAATAATGTTAGCAGAAGCTTGAAACTTAAGAGGCAGTCTTCAGAAAGGTTCTCCTTCCCACCCCCTTCCCTCCGGTCCAATTCCCGTTTCTGGTTCTGGCCATCGGAAATTGACTTGGCGTTAACCACCGACTGGAATTTCAAGGCGTCAATTCTCCCCCTCCCCCCCCACCCCCAACCTCGGAAACTCTTAAACCTCTTCCTATCCTACATTCAACCGTAGGGACAGATAAATGATACAGCAGATTACACTGCTGAAGGACAACATTTGTCCTCAACTATTTTCACATTTTTTTCCTGTTTCCGATTGGTGTGCCAGACTTTGTTTGCTTGCTTAGGACATGGAAAACATATTTGGGCATTTCCCCCATAGTTTAATGCCAGAGGCTTATTCCCAGCAAATGAAAGTGAAAGTGCTACGTTGTAGTGGTGTTTTATCCTTGAAGTATGGACTGGCCGCTGGTGTGCACGGAGCGGGTGCGAGCGGGGCGAGGAGGGGGCGGGTGGGTGGGATTGCGAAGCTTGAAGAACCAGTTTTGAGGTTTTGTTTGTTTATCTTCAGATCGCAGCAGGGTTCCTGTCTCCCCCTCCCCCCTTTTGGGGGATCTGACTTCGGATTTATTTTCATTTGGGTAGTCATTGAGATTTCATTCAATGTACTGACTTAAAAAAATACACTCCACTTGTAGCTTTCCCCGGTTGCACTTAAAACACCGTCCACTCTCACCCTCATCTGGAAATAATGCAAGCTTCTCTCTATTCCCCCGCTCCCGCCTCCTCCACTCCCCCTCGCCCACCCCTTTAAAGCCCCACATAACCTGAAGTCGGTAATCAGATGGAAAATGTGCTGGTCTTAGTTACTTCAGTCTATTCTCCTTTTCGGTGGCAATTTTACTTGTGGAAGTGTATTAAAGAAAACAGGCATTTTGTGCACATGTACCTACCAAGACTTGAAATCTGCCACTGATGTAAGTTTGTTATGTTTCCTCAAAGACACTGTTCATGTGTAACTTTTAATATTTTTGTTGTGCGGACTTAAAAAGAAAACACAAGGAGAAGGATACCAGAGATCTCAACAGTGATACTAGTTCATCTAAAGTCATTCATCCTCTCCCTCCCCTTTCCTTTTTCCAAGAAACAACTGATCCAAAACCAGGCTAGAATTTCTAAAAGAGGTTAGAAGAGGAGGAGGAAGAAAGGCGGAGTGGGGTAGGGGATTGAGGTTAGAAGGGCCAGAATTTCTCATTCACAGGGTGGAAAAGTTGACATTGTCTAAGCCCTTCTGAATGGCTGGTAGTTGGTTACCCCGATTGTACCTCTACCTCCCCTCCCCCTCCACGTGACGACCCAGGACACATGCGCACCCGACGCAGCCCGGCACATCTGCAGACTGACGTCAGTGTGCTCTGCCTCCGAGGAAAAGCTGCCAAAATTTTCTCCTGCTGCAATTCAAGTTGGCTGGGGGCCGGTAGTGAGATCTAGGGCTACTTCAACAAAACTTTGCTGCCCTTCCTGCTCCTCTTGTCTTCTTTTCTCCTGATACCTTTTGATGCTCCTCACATGTTATTTGCATAGCAAAGGCACTAAGCTGTCCAGGAAGAGAGGGCACCACTTCCACCCCCAATAAGTCCTTTTTTTCCCCCTTCCTTCCTTTCTTTTTTTCTTTCCCCCCTTTTTTTAGAGGTGGGGGGCGGGAGAAAAAGGGGGTTTGCAAAGGCAGTATCTCAGGATGATAGCCTGGATATATTGAAGGCATCTCTTTTTCTGCCAAATCAGAAAGTCCGTTCTCTAAAGCCCGGGTTAGCCAGACTATAGTGTTTTATTCTGGCTGCAGAATAACTAACTGACTGCTGTGGCTTTGCAAAGGGGGGCAGAAAAAAAAAGTTAAGAGAGGAGAGGGAGTACGTGAGTCGTCCAGTGCAATCTCTATTGTTTGAAACTTACTTTTTATCAGAATTTGAAGATGAAAACGGTAAGGAAGACTTCACAATATTCAATGAAACCGTTTTTTTAAAAAAAATTAAAACTTGTGCTTTGCTTGTCTTCCGAATAACGCGTAGAAAACTTTCTCTGTGTGTATGAGTGTGTGTGTTTTTTAATGGCAATGAGTGAGCTTGACTGAACTCATTTTACAGATAGAAATCTTTTAACTCCAGACTAGTCGGGAGGTGGTGAATTCTGGGTCTTGCAAGTATTTTATGATGCAGAAAATATACGTTTATTATACAAATGGACATGTTTTGTGAAGTATGACTTGGTTATGATTATTGTGGTCTTTTAACTCATCACCAAATAGTAATCAGGAAAGTAATAATGATGTGTATTTTAAACTGATTTCCAGTTTTCTTAAAGAAAAACTTGCATTTTATAGTTTCATGTCAGTGTCTTAAGTAGTCAGACAAGTGCATAGTTTATGCCTGGGCTCAGAGGGCAGAATTAATGTGCTAGCTGTAGCCCCGATGCTCTAGGATATGTTAAGCTCTTAATAGGCTAATCAAAGAGATGGAAGCGTGTGTTTTTGATTTACTTTTGGCCACTTGGGACGTGCTAGACTCATAACCCTCCGGAGCCTTGAATATCGGGGTATGTCTGTATATATGGTACATGGGATCAAAGTTCAGGGATTTGGGGAGGGGGGTGAGTGCTGGAGGGGTTATTGGAAAGCTGCCTTCTGATAATGTGTACTACAATTCCTGTCTTTGGTAATTTCTTTCCTTGTTGTACTAGAAGAAAAGAGAGCGAGAGAGTGAGAAAGCGCACTGAGAGGGAACAAGAGAGTGAGTTTCTTACTCTTGTTTTTATTTGAGCTGCCGGTGCAACGCGTTTGGGCCAAATGCCAACTGTCTGGGTCACACGCGTTTTATCCAAATAGATTTAGCGCTGCTGTCTGGAAATGGGCTGCTGAATGTTAACTTTAGGATCAACTCAACCAGGGCAGCTCAGACTGTTACCCTCTGTCTGGGCGAAGTGGAATTGTGGGGTGGGGGGGGAGCGGCGGGGTGGGGGGGGCGGGAAGCGAGGGTGTAGGGGGGTGGGGGGGGAGGAAAGGGGTAACTGAACCATTGCGTGGAACTTTTAAAAAGACACTGGAGTGCGATTTTCAACATATTCTTTTATGCTTAAATTTCTTGGACTAATTTTCTTTGTTTTGTTTTTCTTTCTTTAGCTTATGTTGATTAGACGGAAACTCAGATGTGGGAATGACAGTTCTTAAAATTCATTGCAGGGAAAGATATGTAAAGTAAAACTTGTATAGTTGAACGAAATTGAGAAAATTAATTTTGGAGATAATTGTTTTCCTGTGTTTCACCAAAGTGGTAACTGCACTTCTGGTTTATATTAATTTAGTGTTTAAGTGCAATCATTGGTGTTTTCGATTTTTGAAGAATAGTGAATAGAAGCAAATAAACTGATTTCAAAGAAATCAAATTCATTCATTTGCCACAAGTGGCAGCAAATGAAATCTATGTTGTGGTATTAATGTTTTTGTGATTCCCAAGGGGAAAAATCTCTAACCTCAAGACTTGGAATATTTTAGTACTTTTCATGTCTGGGCCAATACGTGTGAGACTAATTCCTACTCTTGTCTACTCTTACCACTTCCTCTTCATTTCCTTAGCAACCACTAGTAGCTACTAGTGGTTTAGGATGTGTCTGTATGCCAAATCTTATCCTGTATGTGACTTTTGTGAGAGAATAGAGAGTAATATATTAAGAGAGTTAATAGCACATTCTTTGGAACATTTCTGAGGAGAAGAAGAAAAAGTAGAAGAGTTTGATAGGTCTTTTGGTTATACCAAAGGACATAGTTGATTATCAACATTTTGAGCTAACCTCAAGAGAAAAAGGTGTTTCTGTTTGTCAGGAGAGAAGTTATAATACAGATAAAGTGTATCTAACTTGCCACCTGGAAAAAAAACAGTTCGGAACTATATGTAATTTAGGGCTTGAATTTTGTAGAATAATGTTTTGTATTTTTGCTTTTGGCTCATTCACTTGTCTTGACAGATAAGTTTTGAGTGTGTTTAATTATACCTTTTTTTGGAAACCAATCTCACAAAGTTTATAAATGATCTGGGAACGTTGTACTTATAGCCCAGTGGTGTCCTTGGCAGATAGTATATGACAATAAATATTTGTTGAGAGAATAAGTGGAAAAAGAAATGAGAGGTTAATTTTCACATATAAAAATTAAATACCTGAAGGGAGCATGGTATTGTTGCTTTCTCTGTGAAAACCAGATCATCTTTAAAATAAATAACCAGAGTTAAGATGGATGAAAGAAGTTCGGAAAGATGTTATGCATGTTCTTTAGCTCTATAATAATAGTTCAGGAGAGGAAATTATTACCTTAGCTACTCCCAGATCACTTGAGTGGGAAGTAAAGATGATAGAGGAAAAAGACAAGTAAGTGCCTTTCAACCAGGGCTGACTACTTGAGGGAATTACTATAGTGCAAGTTGTCTAATCTTATTTCTGCTTAGCTAATGTAGCTTTGATCCATGGAAGCAGGTAAATGATCCCTTAACTTTACTGGCTGGTGCTTTTGTATTAGGAAAAAAGCATATGTGAAATTAAAATAAAATGGAAATTTTGATTGTTTTCCAATTTAAAATATTGTAAACCCAGTTATCATGACCTACATTCTTCACTGTTTGCTCTAAAAGACAATACAATATAGTTGATTGATTCCATCATCATTTTCATTTTCACATATTTGAGGGAAAGAGGGAAGGAGGGACATGAAACTATTTTTGAAAGAAGGCCTTTGAAAAGCGATGAGTCATGTAAGGGGGGTGAGAGGGGGCTAATATTTGTATAGCCATTAAAGTGAAGTGTGGGGACACTTTACATCATGTGTAATCTAATTTAACCTCAACTAGTATTTGGAAGGAAGGTATCATTATCACTGTTTTATAGATGAGGAAAGAGATTCAGAGTTTAAGTAACTTGGAGTCAAGCCAGTATTCAAAGCCTTTGTACTTTCCACAACATATAGTAACACTTCTGCTATACAATGTAAAAAGTTAATGCATTATGATTTCTGGATAATTATGTACTATTTTAATGTTAGTCTGAATTTTGGGAACTAGATCTAGAAAAGTCAGTGCCTATACATATTTGTTTATGATATGCAGATTAAGCTCTCCAGCAGGTGTCAGAAAATAAGTTAACCCCTTCATTTTTATTGTGAGATGTCTAACAGTGGTTAGATATGTTAGTTGTTGATGATATTAGTTGAGATTGAGCCAACTCATTTACTTAACCAAGTTTCTTCACTGGCACTGGAGGCTTGGGAAAAATAAATGGGAAGTGAGGGTGGAAGTGAGAAAAGAGAAAGAAACTCAAATTTATTGAGTGCCCGCGCGCCAGATACTGTAGCTGGTGATGGAACTAAGATTGTAGCCCGGGTTTGTTTAACTTCAAAGTCCTGCTCTTTCTGCTACTCACCAGTGTCCTCTTACTACAAGTCCTTAAATCGAATGTTATTCTATGTTACTTTTTCTGTCAATGCTGCTGGCTTACTTAGTTTGAGCATTAAGTGTTACAGGACAGTGCTGGTAATGGTAAGAATGGAGGGGTTACAAAACTGAAGAGCAGGAAATTTCTCAAAAGGGAAAAGAGGTTTTCCCTAAACCCTGCTAACTATATTGCTAAGTTAATCATTAGTTTCAGAGCCCAAGATAATAGGAAAAAAGGATGAATGATTCAGTACAAATCTATTACCATTACTAGAAATTTAACTGAAACGTATTAATTATATATTCCTCTTTAAAGGAAGATTACTTAAAAGTATAAGAGGGACTTTTTAATGTCTGACATTATTATACTAACACTTGGTTTATCTGAAAAAATTAAAACAATGAAGACTTGTTCATGAAACAATTTTGGAGTTGGAGTATATATGTAAGTAGCTTGGGAATCAAGATAATTGGATTATTTTCATTACTATTATTGAATAATGGTGTGAATTAATCTCTTTATAGATTTTTGCTTGAGAAAGGCTATATAGTACCTGCTGTCTTGCCTAAATCATTGTAGAAGTAATTTTGAGATGAAACAATTATTGTGTATAAAGTTTCTTAAAACTATTCATATTAATTAACCTATACCATTTTATGAATATCTTATTTGATACTGATTGAATGCAACTGCTATTGAATATTTAAGTTAGAGTGCCTTAAACTGGAAGTGTGATGTAATAGAGAGAATTTAGACTTTAGAGCCAAGTAGCCTTGTATATGACTCTGGGCTCTAGCTATCTGACTACTAGAAGAGATCTGCTTCTAAGCTTACATATTAGTGGGCAGGATTCAATTTCTTGCAGGCTATTGAATTGATGCCCTCAGTTCCTTGCTAGTGGTTTTCTGAAGGCTGTTCTCAGTTCCTTGCCATGTGATCCTTTCTATAAGGCAGCTTGCTTCATCAAAGTCAACAAGGGAGAGAGTCTACTAGTAAGATGGAAGTTAGAATCTTTTGTAATCTAATCATGGAAGTGACATCCCCTCTACCAGGGGGGGATAAGAGACCTTATTGGTTGGGATCAAATTATTCAAGGGAAGAGGATAATATAAGGGTGTGGATATCAAGAAGCAGGATCATTGGAGTCTGCCTGACTTAGGGCAGTAATACCTACTTCACAAGATTGCTATGAATGTTAAAAGAAGTAACATATATTTAAAATTCTCTTTATTTTTAGTATGACCTTAAACTACCTTTCCAGGTATTATCTGTTAGTCTTCTGCATAGGACTGAAACTTACTGTTATTACTAATACTATTTTCAATTTTTTTCTTACCATTTAAACTTTGTGGAATCGATTTCTTTAATTTGTAATGATTGCCCCCAGCAATTTGACTTGTTTTTTTGACTCATCCTTCTCTGATTCAGAAGTCATCTCCCTCATCTGATCCTCTGTAACACCTCTTCATAATTTCATTATGGCATATGTCATTTCTACCTTAAATTTTTTCCTTTGTTACCTAAATTATGAGTAATGGTTGTGTCTTAATCTTTTCTGTATCCCCTTGTTATAACACCATTTTGGAAACATAGTAAGACAATATTTGTTGATTAATGAATTAGTTTTTCCAAAATTTAGCAGTTTAATAACTTGTGGTGACAGACATATGGAATTTTAAATGGTTGTGGTGGTTTTATGTGTTGTAATAACCAATATTTCTAGCACCATAGGGAATGAAATATTCCACAAAAATTAATTTTCTTGTTAACTACAAATATCTTTTTATATGCCTAGAGTGATTTTATTTTAGCCACTGCATTTTTTAACCAGTAAATATGTAAGCATTTATTAAATGGTAATACCATTATTAAGGATGTGAGATGATAATCTCTAATATATTTTATATACTTCTCTATCTTAACAGTAAATCATCTTATTAAGAGTAATTTAACCTTTTATTCCTGACTCAGACATAGTATTCTGAATATCAGATACTGAGCTATAACATAGTCACATGCACAATAAGAACTGTTAAACCTATAAGTAAGGGCTGTTTGCCTGTACTCCAAACTGTATTGATTTTGGGTTCTAAAACTACATTTTAGTTTTTCCTCCTTTTTTTGGTCACACTTCTGCTGTTAGTGAGCTTGTTTCTAGTCCCTTTGTTATTTTCTTTTAAAGTGCTGGGAAATCAGGTAGACAGGTGTGCTAGTTTTCTGTATAAAATGTGAATTCATAGACTCTGAGTGAGGTTGTAAGTTGAAGGGAAAGTACATGAGATAGAACATGAAATCTGTTGTGATACCTGAAATGAATATTTGAAATTACTTTCTTTTCATAAAATGAATTTCTTTTTCTTTCAGTTAGATTCTAGTTAGGTGAAGTTGCCTTACATATGTTTCCTATGTCATATAAGACTTCCAGATAAACTCAAGTTACTGTAAATATGGTTTAACTTTTTTAGAAGTTTAGTTTATGTTACTGTCTTGAGTGTTCAGACAGCAGCTAAATGTCACTGTGTGTTTGTAGGTCAACTCTGTAAGAAAAAATGATAAGTACTTAATAAAGCAACAGATCACTCTCTGGATATGTGTTCTAAAAAGCATGTTAAGGAATGGGATCATACACTGTTTAACACTTGTATAGAATGAACTTTGATTGTGAAGTCAGTCTACTTTTTATTTTATCAAAAGAAATTTAGTCACTGTACCCACACATTATCTTCAGAGTTTTTAAAAAGAACAATTTTTATGATTTCTCTTCAGATTCCTTCTTTGATTATTCAGTAGCTCTGACATTATCCTGCTAAACATTTAGGTTTCTAACTCTTTGTTTAGTCTTGCGAATTGTATTTAGGCTATAAAAAACAACAATGGTCTAATTTAACTATAAGTTATTTTGTAGTATATGTCCTTTGGGAGGCATTTAGCAGCATAGAGTTGCCCATTCAGGATATTTTTCAGTTAACTTAAATTTTTTTTTGTTTTTCTAGGTTAAAAAATGGCCATACTTTAGTAACTAATCAGCCTAATGCTTTGCTTATGAAAATTTTACCATCATTAATTTTTTCATTTTGGATTGAGAAAATGAATCCAGATATAGAAGAAAGTACGGGATGTTGGAAAAAAGTACCTGTTAAACAGTGGACCGACTAATAACTAATTTGCTATGGTATTGACTCTCTAGCACATAGGTAGCCCTCCAAAAAATCATCCAGTTTTCTAAATTATGGAAATTTTGTGGAAGATGTTGACCTGGATTTTGAGCCTCATCATGGCTTCATCGGAATTTCATAGTGACCACCGGCTTTCATACAGTTCACAAGGTAGGATTTTTGCTTTGAAACTCACAAAAAATAATGCTATTAATCTGACAAGAAAAGATTCAGAATATTTAGTGTGGTAAACACCTTTTGGGGGATATGTAGTGATAGGAAAAAAGGGTCTACTCAATTTAGTGTTCATTTCACTTGTTCTACTAGTATTTAATATTTATATTTGTGGATGAACTCCATGTATAGACAGTGAGGCATCAGGCAGACGTTTGGTTTTCCTTGGTAAACCTAGCTTAAAGAAGATGTGGTTAAGAAGGCAGATTGGTAATATTTAGTACACCTAAGTAAGGAAAATATGTTTAATAGTCTTCTGAATTTTTTGCCATTCTTATGATTTTTGAGATATATACATCATGTAATTAATCCATTTAACGTGTACAACTTAAATGGTTTATAATATATTCACAGAGTTGAACAATAGTGACCATTTTCATAATCCCCAAAAGAAACCCTGTACCTTCACCCCTAGCCCAAGGCAACCTCTACTCTACTCATGTCTCTAGAGATTTGCCTATTCTAGATATTTCATGTAAATGGAATCATATAATATGTGTTCACTTGTGACTGGTTACTTTAGCATGTTTTTATAATGTTAGATAATGAACTTTGGTTATGAAGGTTCATTCATGTTATAACATGTATCAGTACTACATTCCTTTTTATTGCAGAACAACATTTCATTATGTGAATATACCACATTTTACTCATTTATCAGTTGATGGACAATTGAGTAAACTTCCTCCTTTTGGCTATTATGAATAATGCTGCTATGAATATTTATGTATAAGTTTTTGTGTGGATGTGTGTTTTCATTTTCTTGGGTACATAACTAGCAGTGGGTCAGATGGTAGTTCCATGTTGAATCATTTGAGGGACCGCAGACTGTTTCACAAAGTGACTACAGTATTTTACATTTTAACTGATGACTTATCTAAAAAAAATTTCAACAAAGCTATAAAAATTCTATATAAACTCGGATAACTTACAAATATATTTTATCTGAGCTAAATTTTATTCTTTTACATATGTGTATTGTTCAGTATTTTAAATTCAGTAAAAAATACATTTCCTGTAGAATTTATCTCTTAGAATCCATGTTTTTAAAATTAAATTTAAAAAAGAATAAGTCTTTTAAAATAATTTTAAAATAATATTTTGAGGAATGAAATAATTGGAACTTAATCTTTAGATTTTAAACTTTTACTCTTCTATTTTTGCTTAATATAACATTTTTGTCCATACCTCACATGACGATGCATAGTTTTAACTGATGTTGTTGTTTATACTGCTATTTCTTGGTTCTGTTAAATTTTCTTTTCTTCCATGTGTTTTTTTCTGGATTCTCTGCCTCATGATTACAAAGAGGAATTCCTGACTTACCTAGAACACTACCAGCTAACTATTCCAATAAGGGTTGATCAAAATGGAGCTTTCCTCAGCTTTACTGTGAAAAATGATAAACACTCCAGGAGAAGACGGAGTATGGACCCTATCGATCCACAGCAGGCAGTATCTAAGTTATTTTTTAAACTTTCAGCCTATGGCAAGCACTTTCACCTAAACTTGACTCTCAACACAGATTTCGTGTCCAAACATTTTACTGTAGAATACTGGGGGAAAGATGGACCCCAGTGGAAACATGATTTTTTAGACAACTGTCATTACACAGGATACTTGCAAGATCAACGTAGTACAACTAAAGTGGCTTTAAGCAACTGTATTGGGTTGGTAAGTAGATGTTATAATTTTAAATTTCTGATGGGGAAATAAATTCACAATGTAAATGTCTTTTCTCACATTAAAGAAAAAAATATATATATGTATACACACAGGTGATTTAAGTAGGGAAGTTAACAGTCTAAATTTTTTGTTATTTTTGCTGCCTTTTGATAGTCTTTTTGATCATGTTTGTGTTGATTTTTCAAAGTAAGAGCAATTTTTAAAACTCTATATTATTAGTAGAAGAATGAATGAAACCTCAGGTTTAATTTTAGATTTAAGTTTTTCTGTTCAGATAAGATATCTTTTATGCATAAACAAAACTCAGTCATTAGTGAAGAGTTTAAAGTTGTGCGTGTATGTACATGTATGTATTATTTCAGGAAACCATGACATTGATTGCCTCTTTAGGTTTCTTTCTATAATATTTTTCTCTGGTAGGCAACATAGCTTCAAATTATGTACGACCTACTTATGGTTAAAAATTCTTGAAGGAAAATCTTTTATACTGATATCTCTATGAAATAATTTTTTTCTGCATTTATCTGAAGATTGATAACAAGTCTTATTTTACTTAGAAAATTGATTTCAAAAGTGTAGGGTCTATCCTGGATATTTGAGTTCATTCTAGTCTAATGGTAAATACACAGTTCAAGGTTGTGCACAGTAATGCAGAACAAAAGCATATTCCCATACTTTCTCGACTGCTTTAATCCCATTCAGGCTAATGTAGATGTTCCATTAAAGCTTTATCTGTGTAAAAGAGCACAGACATTTTTATGCTCAGGTCATACTTTCAGAAACTGTTTTTCTTCCTTATTCTATGACATTCATATCCTAATTTCTACTTCAATATAAAAAACTACATAGTTAAAATTGAGTTTAAATAAGTTCTAAATTTGAAAGAAGTATTAAGAACCATGGTTTAGGAAAATTTTCGCTATAGGTATATATAAGGATTAGCTCAGATTGGCCATTTTCTATAACTCTTAATGGGTCAAAATGATTACTAAGATTTTTAGATTTAGGTTTAATTTCTATAAATAGATACATTGAGTACATTTATCACTAGTTTCTTTATAAGCATTGTTAGGCTTTATACACAATACATTTATCTTTCTGAATAGAAATGAATTATCCAAAATAAATCTGTATTTTAAAAGTTTTCATATGTTGAAATAACACTTACTCTGTCTGAAATACGATAGGAAAATACTGTCCCTAATCATTGATCAAGCTCTTTAAGTTGGCATTGACATTAATTATGCCATTGATAATGTTAACAGGGTGGAGAAGTGAACAAATTTGAGATTTAGAGGGAAAAAAACTAATTCTGTTGTGAGATTTGAGAGAAGTGATTAGAGATAGGAAGATGAGTCAGAACATGTAAGAGATAATATAGAACTATACCAATACAATGGTACGGGAATGGAGAAGATAGAATGAATTTGAACCACGTTTTGGGGAGAAAATTTAAAGGATTGGTATCTTGTCAATTTTTCCTTCCTTGGCCTCTAATAAGACATATAGTACATAGTAGATATTTAATAATATTTTAAGAAGTTAAAATAGAATTGAACTGCGTGTGAATGAAGGAGAAAAAGTAATGGATGATAGCTGAGGTTTTAATTTTGGAAATGGGTGGTTTATGAATTTTACAAGCTGAGAAAGGGAATGCCAATTGAATGCTGGATTGGAGAGGAAGATGAAGAGAGTGATTTTTTATATAGTAAATGTAAGGAATCTGAAGAAATAAGGGTTAAATATGTCTAGTTGGGATTTGAGAAATATACCTCTGAAACTTAAAAAAGAATTTAATTCTGGGAACAAGTTAATTTGAGGCCCATTAATTTAAGTGACAGTGAAGTTGTGAAAGATGTTGTTTGATGAGTCAAAAGTGAGAATAAGGTTGAAAATGGAAACTTTTCTAAACTAAAGGGGATAGGAGAGCGTCACCCATCTATTCTTCATTCTCACTGAGACTTCCTATTTCTTGTTCTCTTTCTCTCTATTAGTCAACACCTTTCAGTTTTACTTTGTTTCCTATTGAAACAGCATAGTTCGTATTGACTAATTTTGTTTATTTAATTAAGGTGAGGTCTGCCATGTTTGTCTACTAAAGTAACCATTTCCCCTTAACAGCTGATAAGGAATTTGTGAGCAGATACTTCACCTTCATGCTTATTTTGTATCATGTTTCATTTTAATCAAATGGAATATGTAAACAAGTTTTTTAAAAATCCTGCTATTCGGAGTTCCATTTTAACCAATTTTAATTTTAGTTGTTCTATAAAAAATAGTTTTCAATGTAGAGATCATTGAAATCATATTTCCTTATCCATAGTTTCAGTATTACAACCCTGCACCATTCAAAGGAAAAATTTCTAACATGATAGTCTAACAGCTATTTAAAATAATGTCACATTTTAGGACCATAGCTTTCTTATTTCTTATTCAGGTCTTGTTTTTCCAGAGTTTCTAATTTTATTTTGTTTTATTGAGAAGAAAA